>NW_028125920.1:0-403925 GCF_965194825.1 Balaenoptera physalus
TTGCCTTTCCAGGTTGCTTGGTTGGCCAAAAAGGGCGTATGCGTTTTTTCCTGAATATATTCAGGAAAAAACGCATACGCCCTTTTTGGCCAAGGGCATCATTGTCGAGGTTTTGCCGCTTTTCCTGTGCTTTAAAGGCGATTCGAATCTCCCTCCTGAAATCTGTTTCCTGCAATTCTGCCTTGCTTTCCAATCCTCTTCGTTGCCTTCCCTCAATATATTTGTGGACGAGAGTTATCATTTATAAGTCTGCAGGTTTGTGAATTGCAGTGCCCCTGAGCTCCATTTTTCAACTCGCTTTCTTGGGAGCTGGCCGCAAAAGCGCAGGATTGCTTCAGGCCCTATTCTGGTCCCGGGCGGCAGGCTGAGCCTGTGGTTAATTCTTCTTCCTGATGGGGAAGTAGAGTGACCTGTGCCTGTCCCAACACCTAGAGCTAGTCTCTCATTGGTTCCCACTCTTCCCGTTCATCCTCAGGACAAATTGCAACCTGTACGGAACAGGAGGTTAAAGGTGCTGATTCTCCAAGGAGGGAGATTGCTACTAAAGCGGCTGGAATGGCGAACCCGAGCATAAGGAGATGAGAAATGAGGTGCGTTTTGGAAACCTTTCCCGATCACACGGTGTACCATCTTCTGGGTTTCTCATGCATGTTTTCGATGTAGGAAGATGCCCTTGAACCTGGAGATTTGGGACCCATGGGATGGATATCACGCAGTATTACTTTAAAGGGTCTGCGTTTCCTCACCCAACCTCACCAAACCTCTCAGCCCCAAGAGTGTCCACCCTTATGTCTCCATCAGCTGTGGGTCTAGATATGGTCAATCCAGGTGGCATCACAGCCCCTGAACGAATTTTGTAAGAATTTCTCTCTCTTTCACTGTCTTTGTTTCACGGGTTTTTAAAAGTAATTGATTTTTATAATGGGGTTTAGCTGCTTTTCACTGCTGTGTTTCTGCCGCTTTACACCCACTTGACTCACTTACAGAGAGATATCAAAACATAGGTTTTAAGCTTCTTACTAGTCAGATATATTCTTGGGCGGTGAATAGGGGGTGTTGAGTCCAATTCACTGATCAAGGAGTAGGTCTTGTCTATTACATATTGGGTTTATGGAACGGTATCTGACCTAATTTGAAACCCTTGTTTTATGCATCACCCCACCTCACCTTTCCCGTGAAGCAGCCATAGTGTGTTTTCTAAACGTGGGACTCTGTTCTGTTTTGTAATTCAGTTCAAGGGTAGCGGTTTTTACATTCCCTCTATAAGTGATATCTTATGATAAGTGTCTTTTTCTGTGTGACTTATTTCACTTAGAATCGTCGTACCTAAATCCACTCATCATGCTGCTACTAGCCTTATGACGTTGATTTCATGGCTGAGTGATATTCCATTGTACATAAGGACCACAACTTCTTTATCCATTTTTCTCTTTCCTGGGATATTTAAGGTGTAACGAAGTGGAGGTTCTTGTCAACAGAGCAGCCGTAAACTTTGGGGTGCCTGTGTCTTGCTGATTTTTAGTTTTCCCAATTTATACGCCCATGAGTGGAAGTGCCCTGTGCTCTCTAAGCTGAGTTTTTTAGATGTTTCAGGACACACCGTACACTTCTCCAGAGTGGCTGTTGGCAATTTACATCCCTCCCATCAGCGTAGCCAGGCTCCCGTTTCTCCATGGCCTGTCCTGCATTTCTGGTTTTGACACTTTATTCAGCATGGCCCTTTTGACCGATGGGAAGCGAGACTTCTTTGTAGCGCTGATTTGCCTTTCCAGGTTGCTTGGTTGGCCAAAAAGGGCGTATGCGTTTTTTCCTGAATATATTCAGGAAAAAACGCATACGCCCTTTTTGGCCAAGGGCATCATTGTCGAGGTTTTGCCGCTTTTCCTGTGCTTTAAAGGCGATTCGAATCTCCCTCCTGAAATCTGTTTCCTGCAATTCTGCCTTGCTTTCCAATCCTCTTCGTTGCCTTCCCTCAATATATTTGTGGACGAGAGTTATCATTTATAAGTCTGCAGGTTTGTGAATTGCAGTGCCCCTGAGCTCCATTTTTCAACTCGCTTTCTTGGGAGCTGGCCGCAAAAGCGCAGGATTGCTTCAGGCCCTATTCTGGTCCCGGGCGGCAGGCTGAGCCTGTGGTTAATTCTTCTTCCTGATGGGGAAGTAGAGTGACCTGTGCCTGTCCCAACACCTAGAGCTAGTCTCTCATTGGTTCCCACTCTTCCCGTTCATCCTCAGGACAAATTGCAACCTGTACGGAACAGGAGGTTAAAGGTGCTGATTCTCCAAGGAGGGAGATTGCTACTAAAGCGGCTGGAATGGCGAACCCGAGCATAAGGAGATGAGAAATGAGGTGCGTTTTGGAAACCTTTCCCGATCACACGGTGTACCATCTTCTGGGTTTCTCATGCATGTTTTCGATGTAGGAAGATGCCCTTGAACCTGGCGATTTGGGACCCATGGGATGGATATCACGCAGTATTACTTTAAAGGGTCTGCGTTTCCTCACCCAACCTCACCAAACCTCTCAGCCCCAAGAGTGTCCACCCTTATGTCTCCATCAGCTGTGGGTCTAGATATGGTCAATCCAGGTGGCATCACAGCCCCTGAACGAATTTTGTAAGAATTTCTCTCTCTTTCACTGTCTTTGTTTCACGGGTTTTTAAAAGTAATTGATTTTTATAATGGGGTTTAGCTGCTTTTCACTGCTGTGTTTCTGCCGCTTTACACCCACTTGACTCACTTACAGAGAGTTATCAAAACATAGGTTTTAAGCTTCTTACTAGTCAGATATATTCTTGGGCGGTGAATAGGGGGTGTTGAGTCCAATTCACTGATCAAGGAGTAGGTCTTGTCTATTACATATTGGGTTTATGGAACGGTATCTGACCTAATTTGAAACCCTTGTTTTATGCATCACCCCACCTCACCTTTCCCGTTAAGCAGCCATAGTGTGTTTTCTAAACGTGGGACTCTGTTCTGTTTTGTAATTCAGTTCAAGGGTAGCGGTTTTTACATTCCCTCTATAAGTGATATCTTATGATAAGTGTCTTTTTCTGTGTGACTTATTTCACTTAGAATCGTCGTACCTAAATCCACTCATCATGCTGCTACTAGCCTTATGACGTTGATTTCATGGCTGAGTGATATTCCATTGTACATAAGGACCACAACTTCTTTATCCATTTTTCTCTTTCCTGGGATATTTAAGGTGTAACGAAGTGGAGGTTCTTGTCAACAGAGCAGCCCTAAACTTTGGGGTGCCTGTGTCTTGCTGATTTTTAGTTTTCCCAATTTATACGCCCATGAGTGGAAGTGCCCTGTGCTCTCTAAGCTGAGTTTTTTAGATGTTTCAGGACACACCGTACACTTCTCCAGAGTGGCTGTTGGCAATTTACATCCCTCCCATCAGCGTAGCCAGGCTCCCGTTTCTCCATGGCCTGTCCTGCATTTCTGGTTTTGACACTTTATTCAGCATGGCCCTTTTGACCGATGGGAAGCGAGACTTCTTTGTAGCGCTGATTTGCCTTTCCAGGTTGCTTGGTTGGCCAAAAAGGGCGTATGCGTTTTTTCCTGAATATATTCAGGAAAAAACGCATACGCCCTTTTTGGCCAAGGGCATCATTGTCGAGGTTTTGCCGCTTTTCCTGTGCTTTAAAGGCGATTCGAATCTCCCTCCTGAAATCTGTTTCCTGCAATTCTGCCTTGCTTTCCAATCCTCTTCGTTGCCTTCCCTCAATATATTTGTGGACGAGAGTTATCATTTATAAGTCTGCAGGTTTGTGAATTGCAGTGCCCCTGAGCTCCATTTTTCAACTCGCTTTCTTGGGAGCTGGCCGCAAAAGCGCAGGATTGCTTCAGGCCCTATTCTGGTCCCGGGCGGCAGGCTGAGCCTGTGGTTAATTCTTCTTCCTGATGGGGAAGTAGAGTGACCTGTGCCTGTCCCAACACCTAGAGCTAGTCTCTCATTGGTTCCCACTCTTCCCGTTCATCCTCAGGACAAATTGCAACCTGTACGGAACAGGAGGTTAAAGGTGCTGATTCTCCAAGGAGGGAGATTGCTACTAAAGCGGCTGGAATGGCGAACCCGAGCATAAGGAGATGAGAAATGAGGTGCGTTTTGGAAACCTTTCCCGATCACACGGTGTACCATCTTCTGGGTTTCTCATGCATGTTTTCGATGTAGGAAGATGCCCTTGAACCTGGAGATTTGGGACCCATGGGATGGATATCACGCAGTATTACTTTAAAGGGTCTGCGTTTCCTCACCCAACCTCACCAAACCTCTCAGCCCCAAGAGTGTCCACCCTTATGTCTCCATCAGCTGTGGGTCTAGATATGGTCAATCCAGGTGGCATCACAGCCCCTGAACGAATTTTGTAAGAATTTCTCTCTCTTTCACTGTCTTTGTTTCACGGGTTTTTAAAAGTAATTGATTTTTATAATGGGGTTTAGCTGCTTTTCACTGCTGTGTTTCTGCCGCTTTACACCCACTTGACTCACTTACAGAGAGATATCAAAACATAGGTTTTAAGCTTCTTAGTAGTCAGATATATTCTTGGGCGGTGAATAGGGGGTGTTGAGTCCAATTCACTGATCAAGGAGTAGGTCTTGTCTATTACATATTGGGTTTATGGAACGGTATCTGACCTAATTTGAAACCCTTGTTTTATGCATCACCCCACCTCACCTTTCCCGTTAAGCAGCCATAGTGTGTTTTCTAAACGTGGGACTCTGTTCTGTTTTGTAATTCAGTTCAAGGGTAGCGGTTTTTACATTCCCTCTATAAGTGATATCTTATGATAAGTGTCTTTTTCTGTGTGACTTATTTCACTTAGAATCGTCGTACCTAAATCCACTCATCATGCTGCTACTAGCCTTATGACGTTGATTTCATGGCTGAGTGATATTCCATTGTACATAAGGACCACAACTTCTTTATCCATTTTTCTCTTTCCTGGGATATTTAAGGTGTAACGAAGTGGAGGTTCTTGTCAACAGAGCAGCCCTAAACTTTGGGGTGCCTGTGTCTTGCTGATTTTTAGTTTTCCCAATTTATACGCCCATGAGTGGAAGTGCCCTGTGCTCTCTAAGCTGAGTTTTTTAGATGTTTCAGGACACACCGTACACTTCTCCAGAGTGGCTGTTGGCAATTTACATCCCTCCCATCAGCGTAGCCAGGCTCCCGTTTCTCCATGGCCTGTCCTGCATTTCTGGTTTTGACACTTTATTCAGCATGGCCCTTTTGACCGATGGGAAGCGAGACTTCTTTGTAGCGCTGATTTGCCTTTCCAGGTTGCTTGGTTGGCCAAAAAGGGCGTATGCGTTTTTTCCTGAATATATTCAGGAAAAAACGCATACGCCCTTTTTGGCCAAGGGCATCATTGTCGAGGTTTTGCCGCTTTTCCTGTGCTTTAAAGGCGATTCGAATCTCCCTCCTGAAATCTGTTTCCTGCAATTCTGCCTTGCTTTCCAATCCTCTTCGTTGCCTTCCCTCAATATATTTGTGGACGAGAGTTATCATTTATAAGTCTGCAGGTTTGTGAATTGCAGTGCCCCTGAGCTCCATTTTTCAACTCGCTTTCTTGGGAGCTGGCCGCAAAAGCGCAGGATTGCTTCAGGCCCTATTCTGGTCCCGGGCGGCAGGCTGAGCCTGTGGTTAATTCTTCTTCCTGATGGGGAAGTAGAGTGACCTGTGCCTGTCCCAACACCTAGAGCTAGTCTCTCATTGGTTCCCACTCTTCCCGTTCATCCTCAGGACAAATTGCAACCTGTACGGAACAGGAGGTTAAAGGTGCTGATTCTCCAAGGAGGGAGATTGCTACTAAAGCGGCTGGAATGGCGAACCCGAGCATAAGGAGATGAGAAATGAGGTGCGTTTTGGAAACCTTTCCCGATCACACGGTGTACCATCTTCTGGGTTTCTCATGCATGTTTTCGATGTAGGAAGATGCCCTTGAACCTGGAGATTTGGGACCCATGGGATGGATATCACGCAGTATTACTTTAAAGGGTCTGCGTTTCCTCACCCAACCTCACCATACCTCTCAGCCCCAAGAGTGTCCACCCTTATGTCTCCATCAGCTGTGGGTCTAGATATGGTCAATCCAGGTGGCATCACAGCCCCTGAACGAATTTTGTAAGAATTTCTCTCTCTTTCACTGTCTTTGTTTCACGGGTTTTTAAAAGTAATTGATTTTTATAATGGGGTTTAGCTGCTTTTCACTGCTGTGTTTCTGCCGCTTTACACCCACTTGACTCACTTACAGAGAGATATCAAAACATAGGTTTTAAGCTTCTTACTAGTCAGATATATTCTTGGGCGGTGAATAGGGGGTGTTGAGTCCAATTCACTGATCAAGGAGTAGGTCTTGTCTATTACATATTGGGTTTATGGAACGGTATCTGACCTAATTTGAAACCCTTGTTTTATGCATCACCCCACCTCACCTTTCCCGTTAAGCAGCCATAGTGTGTTTTCTAAACGTGGGACTCTGTTCTGTTTTGTAATTCAGTTCAAGGGTAGCGGTTTTTACATTCCCTCTATAAGTGATATCTTATGATAAGTGTCTTTTTCTGTGTGACTTATTTCACTTAGAATCGTCGTACCTAAATCCACTCATCATGCTGCTACTAGCCTTATGACGTTGATTTCATGGCTGAGTGATATTCCATTGTACATAAGGACCACAACTTCTTTATCCATTTTTCTCTTTCCTGGGATATTTAAGGTGTAACGAAGTGGAGGTTCTTGTCAACAGAGCAGCCGTAAACTTTGGGGTGCCTGTGTCTTGCTGATTTTTAGTTTTCCCAATTTATACGCCCATGAGTGGAAGTGCCCTGTGCTCTCTAAGCTGAGTTTTTTAGATGTTTCAGGACACACCGTACACTTCTCCAGAGTGGCTGTTGGCAATTTACATCCCTCCCATCAGCGTAGCCAGGCTCCCGTTTCTCCATGGCCTGTCCTGCATTTCTGGTTTTGACACTTTATTCAGCATGGCCCTTTTGACCGATGGGAAGCGAGACTTCTTTGTAGCGCTGATTTGCCTTTCCAGGTTGCTTGGTTGGCCAAAAAGGGCGTATGCGTTTTTTCCTGAATATATTCAGGAAAAAACGCATACGCCCTTTTTGGCCAAGGGCATCATTGTCGAGGTTTTGCCGCTTTTCCTGTGCTTTAAAGGCGATTCGAATCTCCCTCCTGAAATCTGTTTCCTGCAATTCTGCCTTGCTTTCCAATCCTCTTCGTTGCCTTCCCTCAATATATTTGTGGACGAGAGTTATCATTTATAAGTCTGCAGGTTTGTGAATTGCAGTGCCCCTGAGCTCCATTTTTCAACTCGCTTTCTTGGGAGCTGGCCGCAAAAGCGCAGGATTGCTTCAGGCCCTATTCTGGTCCCGGGCGGCAGGCTGAGCCTGTGGTTAATTCTTCTTCCTGATGGGGAAGTAGAGTGACCTGTGCCTGTCCCAACACCTAGAGCTAGTCTCTCATTTGTTCCCACTCTTCCCGTTCATCCTCAGGACAAATTGCAACCTGTACGGAACAGGAGGTTAAAGGTGCTGATTCTCCAAGGAGGGAGATTGTTACTAAAGCGGCTGGAATGGCGAACCCGAGCATAAGGAGATGAGAAATGAGGTGCGTTTTGGAAACCTTTCCCGATCACACGGTGTACCATCTTCTGGGTTTCTCATGCATGTTTTCGATGTAGGAAGATGCCCTTGAACCTGGAGATTTGGGACCCATGGGATGGATATCACGCAGTATTACTTTAAAGGGTCTGCGTTTCCTCACCCAACCTCACCAAACCTCTCAGCCCCAAGAGTGTCCACCCTTATGTCTCCATCAGCTGTGGGTCTAGATATGGTCAATCCAGGTGGCATCACAGCCCCTGAACGAATTTTGTAAGAATTTCTCTCTCTTTCACTGTCTTTGTTTCACGGGTTTTTAAAAGTAATTGATTTTTATAATGGGGTTTAGCTGCTTTTCACTGCTGTGTTTCTGCCGCTTTACACCCACTTGACTCACTTACAGAGAGATATCAAAACATAGGTTTTAAGCTTCTTACTAGTCAGATATATTCTTGGGCGGTGAATAGGGGGTGTTGAGTCCAATTCACTGATCAAGGAGTAGGTCTTGTCTATTACATATTGGGTTTATGGAACGGTATCTGACCTAATTTGAAACCCTTGTTTTATGCATCACCCCACCTCACCTTTCCCGTTAAGCAGCCATAGTGTGTTTTCTAAACGTGGGACTCTGTTCTGTTTTGTAATTCAGTTCAAGGGTAGCGGTTTTTACATTCCCTCTATAAGTGATATCTTATGATAAGTGTCTTTTTCTGTGTGACTTATTTCACTTAGAATCGTCGTACCTAAATCCACTCATCATGCTGCTACTAGCCTTATGACGTTGATTTCATGGCTGAGTGATATTCCATTGTACATAAGGACCACAACTTCTTTATCCATTTTTCTCTTTCCTGGGATATTTAAGGTGTAACGAAGTGGAGGTTCTTGTCAACAGAGCAGCCGTAAACTTTGGGGTGCCTGTGTCTTGCTGATTTTTAGTTTTCCCAATTTATACGCCCATGAGTGGAAGTGCCCTGTGCTCTCTAAGCTGAGTTTTTTAGATGTTTCAGGACACACCGTACACTTCTCCAGAGTGGCTGTTGGCAATTTACATCCCTCCCATCAGCGTAGCCAGGCTCCCGTTTCTCCATGGCCTGTCCTGCATTTCTGGTTTTGACACTTTATTCAGCATGGCCCTTTTGACCGATGGGAAGCGAGACTTCTTTGTAGCGCTGATTTGCCTTTCCAGGTTGCTTGGTTGGCCAAAAAGGGCGTATGCGTTTTTTCCTGAATATATTCAGGAAAAAACGCATACGCCCTTTTTGGCCAAGGGCATCATTGTCGAGGTTTTGCCGCTTTTCCTGTGCTTTAAAGGCGATTCGAATCTCCCTCCTGAAATCTGTTTCCTGCAATTCTGCCTTGCTTTCCAATCCTCTTCGTTGCCTTCCCTCAATATATTTGTGGACGAGAGTTATCATTTATAAGTCTGCAGGTTTGTGAGTTGCAGTGCCCCTGAGTTCCATTTTTCAACTCGCTTTCTTGGGAGCTGGCCGCAAAAGCGCAGGATTGCTTCAGGCCCTATTCTGGTCCCGGGCGGCAGGCTGAGCCTGTGGTTAATTCTTCTTCCTGATGGGGAAGTAGAGTGACCTGTGCCTGTCCCAACACCTAGAGCTAGTCTCTCATTGGTTCCCACTCTTCCCGTTCATCCTCAGGACAAATTGCAACCTGTACGGAACAGGAGGTTAAAGGTGCTGATTCTCCAAGGAGGGAGATTGCTACTAAAGCGGCTGGAATGGCGAACCCGAGCATAAGGAGATGAGAAATGAGGTGCGTTTTGGAAACCTTTCCCGATCACACGGTGTACCATCTTCTGGGTTTCTCATGCATGTTTTCGATGTAGGAAGATGCCCTTGAACCTGGCGATTTGGGACCCATGGGATGGATATCACGCAGTATTACTTTAAAGGGTCTGCGTTTCCTCACCCAACCTCACCAAACCTCTCAGCCCCAAGAGTGTCCACCCTTATGTCTCCATCAGCTGTGGGTCTAGATATGGTCAATCCAGGTGGCATCACAGCCCCTGAACGAATTTTGTAAGAATTTCTCTCTCTTTCACTGTCTTTGTTTCACGGGTTTTTATAAGTAATTGATTTTTATAATGGGGTTTAGCTGCTTTTCACTGCTGTGTTTCTGCCGCTTTACACCCACTTGACTCACTTACAGAGAGATATCAAAACATAGGTTTTAAGCTTCTTACTAGTCAGATATATTCTTGGGCGGTGAATAGGGGGTGTTGAGTCCAATTCACTGATCAAGGAGTAGGTCTTGTCTATTACATATTGGGTTTATGGAACGGTATCTGACCTAATTTGAAACCCTTGTTTTATGCATCACCCCACCTCACCTTTCCCGTTAAGCAGCCATAGTGTGTTTTCTAAACGTGGGACTCTGTTCTGTTTTGTAATTCAGTTCAAGGGTAGCGGTTTTTACATTCCCTCTATAAGTGATATCTTATGATAAGTGTCTTTTTCTGTGTGACTTATTTCACTTAGAATCGTCGTACCTAAATCCACTCATCATGCTGCTACTAGCCTTATGACGTTGATTTCATGGCTGAGTGATATTCCATTGTACATAAGGACCACAACTTCTTTATCCATTTTTCTCTTTCCTGGGATATTTAAGGTGTAACGAAGTGGAGGTTCTTGTCAACAGAGCAGCCCTAAACTTTGGGGTGCCTGTGTCTTGCTGATTTTTAGTTTTCCCAATTTATACGCCCATGAGTGGAAGTGCCCTGTGCTCTCTAAGCTGAGTTTTTTAGATGTTTCAGGACACACCGTACACTTCTCCAGAGTGGCTGTTGGCAATTTACATCCCTCCCATCAGCGTAGCCAGGCTCCCGTTTCTCCATGGCCTGTCCTGCATTTCTGGTTTTGACACTTTATTCAGCATGGCCCTTTTGACCGATGGGAAGCGAGACTTCTTTGTAGCGCTGATTTGCCTTTCCAGGTTGCTTGGTTGGCCAAAAAGGGCGTATGCGTTTTTTCCTGAATATATTCAGGAAAAAACGCATACGCCCTTTTTGGCCAAGGGCATCATTGTCGAGGTTTTGCCGCTTTTCCTGTGCTTTAAAGGCGATTCGAATCTCCCTCCTGAAATCTGTTTCCTGCAATTCTGCCTTGCTTTCCAATCCTCTTCGTTGCCTTCCCTCAATATATTTGTGGACGAGAGTTATCATTTATAAGTCTGCAGGTTTGTGAATTGCAGTGCCCCTGAGCTCCATTTTTCAACTCGCTTTCTTGGGAGCTGGCCGCAAAAGCGCAGGATTGCTTCAGGCCCTATTCTGGTCCCGGGCGGCAGGCTGAGCCTGTGGTTAATTCTTCTTCCTGATGGGGAAGTAGAGTGACCTGTGCCTGTCCCAACACCTAGAGCTAGTCTCTCATTGGTTCCCACTCTTCCCGTTCATCCTCAGGACAAATTGCAACCTGTACGGAACAGGAGGTTAAAGGTGCTGATTCTCCAAGGAGGGAGATTGCTACTAAAGCGGCTGGAATGGCGAACCCGAGCATAAGGAGATGAGAAATGAGGTGCGTTTTGGAAACCTTTCCCGATCACACGGTGTACCATCTTCTGGGTTTCTCATGCATGTTTTCGATGTAGGAAGATGCCCTTGAACCTGGAGATTTGGGACCCATGGGATGGATATCACGCAGTATTACTTTAAAGGGTCTGCGTTTCCTCACCCAACCTCACCAAACCTCTCAGCCCCAAGAGTGTCCACCCTTATGTCTCCATCAGCTGTGGGTCTAGATATGGTCAATCCAGGTGGCATCACAGCCCCTGAACGAATTTTGTAAGAATTTCTCTCTCTTTCACTGTCTTTGTTTCACGGGTTTTTAAAAGTAATTGATTTTTATAATGGGGTTTAGCTGCTTTTCACTGCTGTGTTTCTGCCGCTTTACACCCACTTGACTCACTTACAGAGAGATATCAAAACATAGGTTTTAAGCTTCTTACTAGTCAGATATATTCTTGGGCGGTGAATAGGGGGTGTTGAGTCCAATTCACTGATCAAGGAGTAGGTCTTGTCTATTACATATTGGGTTTATGGAACGGTATCTGACCTAATTTGAAACCCTTGTTTTATGCATCACCCCACCTCACCTTTCCCGTTAAGCAGCCATAGTGTGTTTTCTAAACGTGGGACTCTGTTCTGTTTTGTAATTCAGTTCAAGGGTAGCGGTTTTTACATTCCCTCTATAAGTGATATCTTATGATAAGTGTCTTTTTCTGTGTGACTTATTTCACTTAGAATCGTCGTACCTAAATCCACTCATCATGCTGCTACTAGCCTTATGACGTTGATTTCATGGCTGAGTGATATTCCATTGTACATAAGGACCACAACTTCTTTATCCATTTTTCTCTTTCCTGGGATATTTAAGGTGTAACGAAGTGGAGGTTCTTGTCAACAGAGCAGCCCTAAACTTTGGGGTGCCTGTGTCTTGCTGATTTTTAGTTTTCCCAATTTATACGCCCATGAGTGGAAGTGCCCTGTGCTCTCTAAGCTGAGTTTTTTAGATGTTTCAGGACACACCGTACACTTCTCCAGAGTGGCTGTTGGCAATTTACATCCCTCCCATCAGCGTAGCCAGGCTCCCGTTTCTCCATGGCCTGTCCTGCATTTCTGGTTTTGACACTTTATTCAGCATGGCCCTTTTGACCGATGGGAAGCGAGACTTCTTTGTAGCGCTGATTTGCCTTTCCAGGTTGCTTGGTTGGCCAAAAAGGGCGTATGCGTTTTTTCCTGAATATATTCAGGAAAAAACGCATACGCCCTTTTTGGCCAAGGGCATCATTGTCGAGGTTTTGCCGCTTTTCCTGTGCTTTAAAGGCGATTCGAATCTCCCTCCTGAAATCTGTTTCCTGCAATTCTGCCTTGCTTTCCAATCCTCTTCGTTGCCTTCCCTCAATATATTTGTGGACGAGAGTTATCATTTATAAGTCTGCAGGTTTGTGAATTGCAGTGCCCCTGAGCTCCATTTTTCAACTCGCTTTCTTGGGAGCTGGCCGCAAAAGCGCAGGATTGCTTCAGGCCCTATTCTGGTCCCGGGCGGCAGGCTGAGCCTGTGGTTAATTCTTCTTCCTGATGGGGAAGTAGAGTGACCTGTGCCTGTCCCAACACCTAGAGCTAGTCTCTCATTGGTTCCCACTCTTCCCGTTCATCCTCAGGACAAATTGCAACCTGTACGGAACAGGAGGTTAAAGGTGCTGATTCTCCAAGGAGGGAGATTGCTACTAAAGCGGCTGGAATGGCGAACCCGAGCATAAGGAGATGAGAAATGAGGTGCGTTTTGGAAACCTTTCCCGATCACACGGTGTACCATCTTCTGGGTTTCTCATGCATGTTTTCGATGTAGGAAGATGCCCTTGAACCTGGAGATTTGGGACCCATGGGATGGATATCACGCAGTATTACTTTAAAGGGTCTGCGTTTCCTCACCCAACCTCACCAAACCTCTCAGCCCCAAGAGTGTCCACCCTTATGTCTCCATCAGCTGTGGGTCTAGATATGGTCAATCCAGGTGGCATCACAGCCCCTGAACGAATTTTGTAAGAATTTCTCTCTCTTTCACTGTCTTTGTTTCACGGGTTTTTAAAAGTAATTGATTTTTATAATGGGGTTTAGCTGCTTTTCACTGCTGTGTTTCTGCCGCTTTACACCCACTTGACTCACTTACAGAGAGATATCAAAACATAGGTTTTAAGCTTCTTACTAGTCAGATATATTCTTGGGCGGTGAATAGGGGGTGTTGAGTCCAATTCACTGATCAAGGAGTAGGTCTTGGCTATTACATATTGGGTTTATGGAACGGTATCTGACCTAATTTGAAACCCTTGTTTTATGCATCACCCCACCTCACCTTTCCCGTTAAGCAGCCATAGTGTGTTTTCTAAACGTGGGACTCTGTTCTGTTTTGTAATTCAGTTCAAGGGTAGCGGTTTTTACATTCCCTCTATAAGTGATATCTTATGATAAGTGTCTTTTTCTGTGTGACTTATTTCACTTAGAATCGTCGTACCTAAATCCACTCATCATGCTGCTACTAGCCTTATGACGTTGATTTCATGGCTGAGTGATATTCCATTGTACATAAGGACCACAACTTCTTTATCCATTTTTCTCTTTCCTGGGATATTTAAGGTGTAACGAAGTGGAGGTTCTTGTCAACAGAGCAGCCGTAAACTTTGGGGTGCCTGTGTCTTGCTGATTTTTAGTTTTCCCAATTTATACGCCCATGAGTGGAAGTGCCCTGTGCTCTCTAAGCTGAGTTTTTTAGATGTTTCAGGACACACCGTACACTTCTCCAGAGTGGCTGTTGGCAATTTACATCCCTCCCATCAGCGTAGCCAGGCTCCCGTTTCTCCATGGCCTGTCCTGCATTTCTGGTTTTGACACTTTATTCAGCATGGCCCTTTTGACCGATGGGAAGCGAGACTTCTTTGTAGCGCTGATTTGCCTTTCCAGGTTGCTTGGTTGGCCAAAAAGGGCGTATGCGTTTTTTCCTGAATATATTCAGGAAAAAACGCATACGCCCTTTTTGGCCAAGGGCATCATTGTCGAGGTTTTGCCGCTTTTCCTGTGCTTTAAAGGCGATTCGAATCTCCCTCCTGAAATCTGTTTCCTGCAATTCTGCCTTGCTTTCCAATCCTCTTCGTTGCCTTCCCTCAATATATTTGTGGACGAGAGTTATCATTTATAAGTCTGCAGGTTTGTGAATTGCAGTGCCCCTGAGCTCCATTTTTCAACTCGCTTTCTTGGGAGCTGGCCGCAAAAGCGCAGGATTGCTTCAGGCCCTATTCTGGTCCCGGGCGGCAGGCTGAGCCTGTGGTTAATTCTTCTTCCTGATGGGGAAGTAGAGTGACCTGTGCCTGTCCCAACACCTAGAGCTAGTCTCTCATTGGTTCCCACTCTTCCCGTTCATCCTCAGGACAAATTGCAACCTGTACGGAACAGGAGGTTAAAGGTGCTGATTCTCCAAGGAGGGAGATTGCTACTAAAGCGGCTGGAATGGCGAACCCGAGCATAAGGAGATGAGAAATGAGGTGCGTTTTGGAAACCTTTCCCGATCACACGGTGTACCATCTTCTGGGTTTCTCATGCATGTTTTCGATGTAGGAAGATGCCCTTGAACCTGGAGATTTGGGACCCATGGGATGGATATCACGCAGTATTATTTAAAGGGTCTGCGTTTCCTCACCCAACCTCACCAAACCTCTCAGCCCCAAGAGTGTCCACCCTTATGTCTCCATCAGCTGTGGGTCTAGATATGGTCAATCCAGGTGGCATCACAGCCCCTGAACGAATTTTGTAAGAATTTCTCTCTCTTTCACTGTCTTTGTTTCACGGGTTTTTAAAAGTAATTGATTTTTATAATGGGGTTTAGCTGCTTTTCACTGCTGTGTTTCTGCCGCTTTACACCCACTTGACTCACTTACAGAGAGATATCAAAACATAGGGTTTAAGATTCTTACTAGTCAGATATATTCTTGGGCGGTGAATAGGGGGTGTTGAGTCCAATTCACTGATCAAGGAGTAGGTCTTGTCTATTACATATTGGGTTTATGGAACGGTATCTGACCTAATTTGAAACCCTTGTTTTATGCATCACCCCACCTCACCTTTCCCGTTAAGCAGCCATAGTGTGTTTTCTAAACGTGGGACTCTGGTCTGTTTTGTAATTCAGTTCAAGGGTAGCGGTTTATACATTCCCTCTATAAGTGATATCTTATGATAAGTGTCTTTTTCTGTGTGACTTATTTCACTTAGAATCGTCGTACCTAAATCCACTCATCATGCTGCTACTAGCCTTATGACGTTGATTTCATGGCTGAGTGATATTCCATTGTACATAAGGACCACAACTTCTTTATCCATTTTTCTCTTTCCTGGGATATTTAAGGTGTAACGAAGTGGAGGTTCTTGTCAACAGAGCAGCCCTAAACTTTGGGGTGCCTGTGTCTTGCTGATTTTTAGTTTTCCCAATTTATACGCCCATGACTGGAAGTGCCCTGTGCTCTCTAAGCTGAGTTTTTTAGATGTTTCAGGACACAACGTACACTTCTCCAGAGTGGCTGTTGGCAATTTACATCCCTCCCATCAGCGTAGCCAGGCTCCCGTTTCTCCATGGCCTGTCCTGCATTTCTGGTTTTGACACTTTATTCAGCATGGCCCTTTTGACCGATGGGAAGCGAGACTTCTTTGTAGCGCTGATTTGCCTTTCCAGGTTGCTTGGTTGGCCAAAAAGGGCGTATGCGTTTTTTCCTGAATATATTCAGGAAAAAACGCATACGCCCTTTTTGGCCAAGGGCATCATTGTCGAGGTTTTGCCGCTTTTCCTGTGCTTTAAAGGCGATTCGAATCTCCCTCCTGAAATCTGTTTCCTGCAATTCTGCCTTGCTTTCCAATCCTCTTCGTTGCCTTCCCTCAATATATTTGTGGACGAGAGTTATCATTTATAAGTCTGCAGGTTTGTGAATTGCAGTGCCCCTGAGCTCCATTTTTCAACTCGCTTTCTTGGGAGCTGGCCGCAAAAGCGCAGGATTGCTTCAGGCCCTATTCTGGTCCCGGGCGGCAGGCTGAGCCTGTGGTTAATTCTTCTTCCTGATGGGGAAGTAGAGTGACCTGTGCCTGTCCCAACACCTAGAGCTAGTCTCTCATTGGTTCCCACTCTTCCCGTTCATCCTCAGGACAAATTGCAACCTGTACGGAACAGGAGGTTAAAGGTGCTGATTCTCCAAGGAGGGAGATTGCTACTAAAGCGGCTGGAATGGCGAACCCGAGCATAAGGAGATGAGAAATGAGGTGCGTTTTGGAAACCTTTCCCGATCACACGGTGTACCATCTTCTGGGTTTCTCATGCATGTTTTCGATGTAGGAAGATGCCCTTGAACCTGGAGATTTGGGACCCATGGGATGGATATCACGCAGTATTACTTTAAAGGGTCTGCGTTTCCTCACCCAACCTCACCAAACCTCTCAGCCCCAAGAGTGTCCACCCTTATGTCTCCATCAGCTGTGGGTCTAGATATGGTCAATCCAGGTGGCATCACAGCCCCTGAACGAATTTTGTAAGAATTTCTCTCTCTTTCACTGTCTTTGTTTCACGGGTTTTTAAAAGTAATTGATTTTTATAATGGGGTTTAGCTGCTTTTCACTGCTGTGTTTCTGCCGCTTTACACCCACTTGACTCACTTACAGAGAGATATCAAAACATAGGTTTTAAGATTCTTACTAGTCAGATATATTCTTGGGCGGTGAATAGGAGGTGTTGAGTCCAATTCACTGATCATGGAGTAGGTCTTGTCTATTACATATTGGGTTTATGGATCGGTATCTGACCTAATTTGAAACCCTTGTTTTATGCATCACCCCACCTCACCTTTCCCCTTAAGCAGCCATAGTGTGTTTTCTAAACGTGGGAATCTGTTCTGTTTTGTAATTCAGTTCAAGGGTAGCGGTTTTTACATTCCCTCTATAAGTGATATCTTATGATAAGTGTCTTTTTCTGTGTTACTTATTTCACTTAGAATCGTCGTACCTAAATCCACTCATCATGCTGCTACTAGCCTTATGACGTTGATTTCATGGCTGAGTGATATTCCATTGTACATAAGGACCACAACTTCTTTATCCATTTTTCTCTTTCCTGGGATATTTAAGGTGTAACGAAGTGGAGGTTCTTGTCAACAGAGCAGCCCTAAACTTTGGGGTGCCTGTGTCTTGCTGATTTTTAGTTTTTCCAATTTATACGCCCATGAGGGGAAGTGCCCTGTGCTCTCTAAGCTGAGTTTTTTAGATGTTTCAGGACACACCGTACACTTCTCCAGAGTGGCTGTTGGCAATTTACATCCCTCCCATCAGCGTAGCCAGGCTCCCGTTTCTCCATGGCCTGTCCTGCATTTCTGGTTTTGACACTTTATTCGGCATGGCCCTTTTGACCGATGGGAAGCGAGACTTCTTTGTAGCGCTGATTTGCCTTTCCAGGTTGCTTGGTTGGCCAAAAAGGGCGTATGCGTTTTTTCCTGAATATATTCAGGAAAAAACGCATACGCCCTTTTTGGCCAAGGGCATCATTGTCGAAGTTTTGCCGCTTTTCCTGTGCTTTAAAGGCGATTCGAATCTCCCTCCTGAAATCTGTTTCCTGCAATTCTGCCTTGCTTTCCAATCCTCTTCATTGCCTTCCCTCAATATATTTGTGGACGAGAGTTATCATTTATAAGTCTGCAGGTTTGTGAATTGCAGTGCCCCTGAGCTCCATTTTTCAACTCGCTTTCTTGGGAGCTGGCCGCAAAAGGGCAGGATTGCTTCAGGCCCTATTCTGGTCCCGGGCGGCAGGCTGAGCCTGTGGTTAATTCTTCTTCCTGATGGGGAAGTAGAGTGACCTGTGCCTGTCCCAACACCTAGAGCTAGTCTCTCATTGGTTCCCACTCTTCCCGTTCATCCTCAGGACAAATTGCAACCTGTACGGAACAGGAGGTTAAAGGTGCTGATTCTCCAAGGAGGGAGATTGCTACTAAAGCGGCTGGAATGGAGAACCCGAGCATAAGGAGATGAGAAATGAGGTGCGTTTTGGAAACCTTTCCCGATCACACGGTGTACCATCTTCTGGGTTTCTCATGCATGTTTTCGATGTAGGAAGATGCCCTTGAACCTGGAGATTTGGGACCCATGGGATGGGAACCACGCAGTATTACTTTAAAGGGTCTGCGTTTCCTCACCCAACCTCACCAAACCTCTCAGACCCAAGAGTGTCCACCCTTATGTCTCCATCAGCTGTGGGTCTAGATATCGTCAATCCAGGTGGCATCACAGCCCCTGAACGAATTTTGTAAGAATTTCCCTCTCTTTCACTGTCTTTGTTTCACGGGTTTTTAAAAGTAATTGATTTTTATAATGGGGTTTAGCTGCTTTTCACTGCTGTGTTTCTGCCGCTTTACACCCACTTGACTCACTTACAGAGAGATATCAAAACATAGGTTTTAAGATTCTTACTAGTCAGATATATTCTTGGGCGGTGAATAGGGGGTGTTGAGTCCAATTCACTGATCATGGAGTAGGTCTTTTCTATTACATATTGGGTTTATGGATCGGTATCTGACCTAATTTGAAACCCTTGTTTTATGCATCACCCCACCTCACCTTTCCCGTTAAGCAGCCATAGTGTGTTTTCTAAACGTGGGACTCTGTTGTGTTTTGTAATTCAGTTCAGGGGTAGCGGTTTATACATTCCCTCTATAAGTGATATCTTATGATAAGTGTCTTTTTCTGTGTGACTTATTTCACTTAGAATCGTCGTACCTAAATCCACTCATCATGCTGCTACTAGCCTTATGACGTTGATTTCATGGCTGAGAGATATTCCATTGTACATAAGGACCACAACTTCTTTATCCATTTTTCTCTTTCCTGGGATATTTAAGGTGTAACGAAGTGGAGGTTCTTGTCAACAGAGCAGCCCTAAACTTTGGGGTGCCTGTGTCTTGCTGATTTTTAGTTTTCCCAATTTATACGCCCATGAGTGGAAGTGCCCTGTGCTCTCTAAGCTGAGTTTTTTAGATGTTTCAGGACACACCGTACACTTCTCCAGAGTGGCTGTTGGCAATTTACATCCCTCCCATCAGCGTAGCCAGGCTCCCGTTTCTCCATGGCCTGTCCTGCATTTCTGGTTTTGACACTTTATTCAGCATGGCCCTTTTGACCGATGGGAAGCGAGACTTCTTTGTAGCGCTGATTTGCCTTTCCAGGTTGCTTGGTTGGCCAAAAAGGGCGTATGCGTTTTTTCCTGAATATATTCAGGAAAAAACGCATACGCCCTTTTTGGCCAAGGGCATCATTGTCGAGGTTTTGCCGCTTTTCCTGTGCTTTAAAGGCGATTCGAATCTCCCTCCTGAAATCTGTTTCCTGCAATTCTGCCTTGCTTTCCAATCCTCTTCGTTGCCTTCCCTCAATATATTTGTGGACGAGAGTTATCATTTATAAGTCTGCAGGTTTGTGAATTGCAGTGCCCCTGAGCTCCATTTTTCAACTCGCTTTCCTGGGAGCTGGCCGCAAAAGCGCAGGATTGCTTCAGGCCCTATTCTGGTCCCGGGCGGCAGGCTGAGCCTGTGGTTAATTCTTCTTCCTGATGGGAAAGTAGAGTGACCTGTGCCTGTCCCAACACCTAGAGCTAGTCTCTCATTGGTTCCCACTCTTCCCGTTCATCCTCAGGACAAATTGCAACCTGTACGGAACAGGAGGTTAAAGGTGCTGATTCTCCAAGGAGGGAGATTGCTACTAAAGCGGCTGGAATGGCGAACCCGAGCACAAGGAGATGAGAAATGAGGTGCGTTTTGGAAACCTTTCCCGATCACACGGTGTACCATCTTCTGGGTTTCTCATGCATGTTTTCGATGTAGGAAGATGCCCTTGAACCTGGAGATTTGGGACCCATGGGATGGATATCACGCAGTATTACTTTAAAGGGTCTGCGTTTCCTCACCCAACCTCACCAAACCTCTCAGGCCCAAGAGTGTCCACCCTTATGTCTCCATCAGCTGTGGGTCTAGATATGGTCAATCCAGGTGGCATCACAGCCCCTGAACGAATTTTGTAAGAATTTCTCTCTCTTTCACTGTCTTTGTTTCACGGGTTTTTAAAAGTAATTGATTTTTATAATGGGGTTTAGCTGCTTTTCACTGCTGTGTTTCTGCCGCTTTACACCCACTTGACTCACTTACAGAGAGATATCAAAACATAGGTTTTAAGATTCTTACTAGTCAGATATATTCTTGGGCGGTGAATAGGGGGTGTTGAGTCCAATTCACTGATCAAGGAGTAGGTCTTGTCTATTACATATTGGGTTTATGGAACGGTATCTGACCTAATTTGAAACCCTTGTTTTATGCATCACCCCACCTCACCTTTCCCGTTAAGCAGCCATAGTGTGTTTTCTAAACGTGGGACTCTGGTCTGTTTTGTAATTCAGTTCAAGGGTAGCGGTTTATACATTCCCTCTATAAGTGATATCTTATGATAAGTGTCTTTTTCTGTGTGACTTATTTCACTTAGAATCGTCGTACCTAAATCCACTCATCATGCTGCTACTAGCCTTATGACGTTGATTTCATGGCTGAGTGATATTCCATTGTACATAAGGACCACAACTTCTTTATCCATTTTTCTCTTTCCTGGGATATTTAAGGTGTAACGAAGTGGAGGTTCTTGTCAACAGAGCAGCCGTAAACTTTGGGGTGCCTGTGTCTTGCTGATTTTTAGTTTTCCCAATTTATACGCCCATGAGTGGAAGTGCCCTGTGCTCTCTAAGCTGAGTTTTTTAGATGTTTCAGGACACACCGTACACTTCTCCAGAGTGGCTGTTGGCAATTTACATCCCTCCCATCAGCGTAGCCAGGCTCCCGTTTCTCCATGGCCTGTCCTGCATTTCTGGTTTTGACACTTTATTCAGCATGGCCCTTTTGACCGATGGGAAGCGAGACTTCTTTGTAGCGCTGATTTGCCTTTCCAGGTTGCTTGGTTGGCCAAAAAGGGCGTATGCGTTTTTTCCTGAATATATTCAGGAAAAAACGCATACGCCCTTTTTGGCCAAGGGCATCATTGTCGAGGTTTTGCCGCTTTTCCTGTGCTTTAAAGGCGATTCGAATCTCCCTCCTGAAATCTGTTTCCTGCAATTCTGCCTTGCTTTCCAATCCTCTTCGTTGCCTTCCCTCAATATATTTGTGGACGAGAGTTATCATTTATAAGTCTGCAGGTTTGTGAATTGCAGTGCCCCTGAGCTCCATTTTTCAACTCGCTTTCTTGGGAGCTGGCCGCAAAAGCGCAGGATTGCTTCAGGCCCTATTCTGGTCCCGGGCGGCAGGCTGAGCCTGTGGTTAATTCTTCTTCCTGATGGGGAAGTAGAGTGACCTGTGCCTGTCCCAACACCTAGAGCTAGTCTCTCATTGGTTCCCACTCTTCCCGTTCATCCTCAGGACAAATTGCAACCTGTACGGAACAGGAGGTTAAAGGTGCTGATTCTCCAAGGAGGGAGATTGCTACTAAAGCGGCTGGAATGGCGAACCCGAGCATAAGGAGATGAGAAATGAGGTGCGTTTTGGAAACCTTTCCCGAACACACGGTGTACCATCTTCTGGGTTTCTCATGCATGTTTTCGATGTAGGAAGATGCCCTTGAACCTGGAGATTTGGGACCCATGGGATGGATATCACGCAGTATTACTTTAAAGGGTCTGCGTTTCCTCACCCAACCTCACCAAACCTCTCAGCCCCAAGAGTGTCCACCCTTATGTCTCCATCAGCTGTGGGTCTAGATATGGTCAATCCAGGTGGCATCACAGCCCCTGAACGAATTTTGTAAGAATTTCTCTCTCTTTCACTGTCTTTGTTTCACGGGTTTTTAAAAGGAATTGATTTTTATAATGGGGTTTAGCTGCTTTTCACTGCTGTGTTTCTGCCGCTTTACACCCACTTGACTCACTTACAGAGAGATATCAAAACATAGGTTTTAAGCTTCTTACTAGTCAGATATATTCTTGGGCGGTGAATAGGGGGTGTTGAGTCCAATTCACTGATCAAGGAGTAGGTCTTGTCTATTACATATTGGGTTTATGGAACGGTATCTGACCTAATTTGAAACCCTTGTTTTATGCATCACCCCACCTCACCTTTCCCGTTAAGCAGCCATAGTGTGTTTTCTAAACGTGGGACTCTGTTCTGTTTGTAATTCAGTTCAAGGGTAGCGGTTTATACATTCCCTCTATAAGTGATATCTTATGATAAGTGTCTTTTTCTGTGTTACTTATTTCACTTAGAATCGTCGTACCTAAATCCACTCATCATGCTGCTACTAGCCTTATGACGTTGATTTCATGGCTGAGTGATATTCCATTGTACATAAGGACCACAACTTCTTTATCCATTTTTCTCTTTCCTGGGATATTTAAGGTGTAACGAAGTGGAGGTTCTTGTCAACAGAGCAGCCCTAAACTTTGGGGTGCCTGTGTCTTGCTGATTTTTAGTTTTTCCAATTTATACGCCCATGAGGGGAAGTGCCCTGTGCTCTCTAAGCTGAGTTTTTTAGATGTTTCAGGACACACCGTACACTTCTCCAGAGTGGCTGTTGGCAATTTACATCCCTCCCATCAGCGTAGCCAGGCTCCCGTTTCTCCATGGCCTGTCCTGCATTTCTGGTTTTGACACTTTATTCGGCATGGCCCTTTTGACCGATGGGAAGCGAGACTTCTTTGTAGCGCTGATTTGCCTTTCCAGGTTGCTTGGTTGGCCAAAAAGGGCGTATGCGTTTTTTCCTGAATATATTCAGGAAAAAACGCATACGCCCTTTTTGGCCAAGGGCATCATTGTCGAAGTTTTGCCGCTTTTCCTGTGCTTTAAAGGCGATTCGAATCTCCCTCCTGAAATCTGTTTCCTGCAATTCTGCCTTGCTTTCCAATCCTCTTCATTGCCTTCCCTCAATATATTTGTGGACGAGAGTTATCATTTATAAGTCTGCAGGTTTGTGAATTGCAGTGCCCCTGAGCTCCATTTTTCAACTCGCTTTCTTGGGAGCTGGCCGCAAAAGGGCAGGATTGCTTCAGGCCCTATTCTGGTCCCGGGCGGCAGGCTGAGCCTGTGGTTAATTCTTCTTCCTGATGGGGAAGTAGAGTGACCTGTGCCTGTCCCAACACCTAGAGCTAGTCTCTCATTGGTTCCCACTCTTCCCGTTCATCCTCAGGACAAATTGCAACCTGTACGGAACAGGAGGTTAAAGGTGCTGATTCTCCAAGGAGGGAGATTGCTACTAAAGCGGCTGGAATGGAGAACCCGAGCATAAGGAGATGAGAAATGAGGTGCGTTTTGGAAACCTTTCCCGATCACACGGTGTACCATCTTCTGGGTTTCTCATGCATGTTTTCGATGTAGGAAGATGCCCTTGAACCTGGAGATTTGGGACCCATGGGATGGGAACCACGCAGTATTACTTTAAAGGGTCTGCGTTTCCTCACCCAACCTCACCAAACCTCTCAGACCCAAGAGTGTCCACCCTTATGTCTCCATCAGCTGTGGGTCTAGATATCGTCAATCCAGGTGGCATCACAGCCCCTGAACGAATTTTGTAAGAATTTCCCTCTCTTTCACTGTCTTTGTTTCACGGGTTTTTAAAAGTAATTGATTTTTATAATGGGGTTTAGCTGCTTTTCACTGCTGTGTTTCTGCCGCTTTACACCCACTTGACTCACTTACAGAGAGATATCAAAACATAGGTTTTAAGATTCTTACTAGTCAGATATATTCTTGGGCGGTGAATAGGGGGTGTTGAGTCCAATTCACTGATCATGGAGTAGGTCTTTTCTATTACATATTGGGTTTATGGATCGGTATCTGACCTAATTTGAAACCCTTGTTTTATGCATCACCCCACCTCACCTTTCCCGTTAAGCAGCCATAGTGTGTTTTCTAAACGTGGGACTCTGTTGTGTTTTGTAATTCAGTTCAGGGGTAGCGGTTTATACATTCCCTCTATAAGTGATATCTTATGATAAGTGTCTTTTTCTGTGTGACTTATTTCACTTAGAATCGTCGTACCTAAATCCACTCATCATGCTGCTACTAGCCTTATGACGTTGATTTCATGGCTGAGAGATATTCCATTGTACATAAGGACCACAACTTCTTTATCCATTTTTCTCTTTCCTGGGATATTTAAGGTGTAACGAAGTGGAGGTTCTTGTCAACAGAGCAGCCCTAAACTTTGGGGTGCCTGTGTCTTGCTGATTTTTAGTTTTCCCAATTTATACGCCCATGAGTGGAAGTGCCCTGTGCTCTCTAAGCTGAGTTTTTTAGATGTTTCAGGACACACCGTACACTTCTCCAGAGTGGCTGTTGGCAATTTACATCCCTCCCATCAGCGTAGCCAGGCTCCCGTTTCTCCATGGCCTGTCCTGCATTTCTGGTTTTGACACTTTATTCAGCATGGCCCTTTTGACCGATGGGAAGCGAGACTTCTTTGTAGCGCTGATTTGCCTTTCCAGGTTGCTTGGTTGGCCAAAAAGGGCGTATGCGTTTTTTCCTGAATATATTCAGGAAAAAACGCATACGCCCTTTTTGGCCAAGGGCATCATTGTCGAGGTTTTGCCGCTTTTCCTGTGCTTTAAAGGCGATTCGAATCTCCCTCCTGAAATCTGTTTCCTGCAATTCTGCCTTGCTTTCCAATCCTCTTCGTTGCCTTCCCTCAATATATTTGTGGACGAGAGTTATCATTTATAAGTCTGCAGGTTTGTGAATTGCAGTGCCCCTGAGCTCCATTTTTCAACTCGCTTTCCTGGGAGCTGGCCGCAAAAGCGCAGGATTGCTTCAGGCCCTATTCTGGTCCCGGGCGGCAGGCTGAGCCTGTGGTTAATTCTTCTTCCTGATGGGAAAGTAGAGTGACCTGTGCCTGTCCCAACACCTAGAGCTAGTCTCTCATTGGTTCCCACTCTTCCCGTTCATCCTCAGGACAAATTGCAACCTGTACGGAACAGGAGGTTAAAGGTGCTGATTCTCCAAGGAGGGAGATTGCTACTAAAGCGGCTGGAATGGCGAACCCGAGCACAAGGAGATGAGAAATGAGGTGCGTTTTGGAAACCTTTCCCGATCACACGGTGTACCATCTTCTGGGTTTCTCATGCATGTTTTCGATGTAGGAAGATGCCCTTGAACCTGGAGATTTGGGACCCATGGGATGGATATCACGCAGTATTACTTTAAAGGGTCTGCGTTTCCTCACCCAACCTCACCAAACCTCTCAGGCCCAAGAGTGTCCACCCTTATGTCTCCATCAGCTGTGGGTCTAGATATGGTCAATCCAGGTGGCATCACAGCCCCTGAACGAATTTTGTAAGAATTTCTCTCTCTTTCACTGTCTTTGTTTCACGGGTTTTTAAAAGTAATTGATTTTTATAATGGGGTTTAGCTGCTTTTCACTGCTGTGTTTCTGCCGCTTTACACCCACTTGACTCACTTACAGAGAGATATCAAAACATAGGTTTTAAGATTCTTACTAGTCAGATATATTCTTGGGCGGTGAATAGGGGGTGTTGAGTCCAATTCACTGATCAAGGAGTAGGTCTTGTCTATTACATATTGGGTTTATGGAACGGTATCTGACCTAATTTGAAACCCTTGTTTTATGCATCACCCCACCTCACCTTTCCCGTTAAGCAGCCATAGTGTGTTTTCTAAACGTGGGACTCTGGTCTGTTTTGTAATTCAGTTCAAGGGTAGCGGTTTATACATTCCCTCTATAAGTGATATCTTATGATAAGTGTCTTTTTCTGTGTGACTTATTTCACTTAGAATCGTCGTACCTAAATCCACTCATCATGCTGCTACTAGCCTTATGACGTTGATTTCATGGCTGAGTGATATTCCATTGTACATAAGGACCACAACTTCTTTATCCATTTTTCTCTTTCCTGGGATATTTAAGGTGTAACGAAGTGGAGGTTCTTGTCAACAGAGCAGCCGTAAACTTTGGGGTGCCTGTGTCTTGCTGATTTTTAGTTTTCCCAATTTATACGCCCATGAGTGGAAGTGCCCTGTGCTCTCTAAGCTGAGTTTTTTAGATGTTTCAGGACACACCGTACACTTCTCCAGAGTGGCTGTTGGCAATTTACATCCCTCCCATCAGCGTAGCCAGGCTCCCGTTTCTCCATGGCCTGTCCTGCATTTCTGGTTTTGACACTTTATTCAGCATGGCCCTTTTGACCGATGGGAAGCGAGACTTCTTTGTAGCGCTGATTTGCCTTTCCAGGTTGCTTGGTTGGCCAAAAAGGGCGTATGCGTTTTTTCCTGAATATATTCAGGAAAAAACGCATACGCCCTTTTTGGCCAAGGGCATCATTGTCGAGGTTTTGCCGCTTTTCCTGTGCTTTAAAGGCGATTCGAATCTCCCTCCTGAAATCTGTTTCCTGCAATTCTGCCTTGCTTTCCAATCCTCTTCGTTGCCTTCCCTCAATATATTTGTGGACGAGAGTTATCATTTATAAGTCTGCAGGTTTGTGAATTGCAGTGCCCCTGAGCTCCATTTTTCAACTCGCTTTCTTGGGAGCTGGCCGCAAAAGCGCAGGATTGCTTCAGGCCCTATTCTGGTCCCGGGCGGCAGGCTGAGCCTGTGGTTAATTCTTCTTCCTGATGGGGAAGTAGAGTGACCTGTGCCTGTCCCAACACCTAGAGCTAGTCTCTCATTGGTTCCCACTCTTCCCGTTCATCCTCAGGACAAATTGCAACCTGTACGGAACAGGAGGTTAAAGGTGCTGATTCTCCAAGGAGGGAGATTGCTACTAAAGCGGCTGGAATGGCGAACCCGAGCATAAGGAGATGAGAAATGAGGTGCGTTTTGGAAACCTTTCCCGAACACACGGTGTACCATCTTCTGGGTTTCTCATGCATGTTTTCGATGTAGGAAGATGCCCTTGAACCTGGAGATTTGGGACCCATGGGATGGATATCACGCAGTATTACTTTAAAGGGTCTGCGTTTCCTCACCCAACCTCACCAAACCTCTCAGCCCCAAGAGTGTCCACCCTTATGTCTCCATCAGCTGTGGGTCTAGATATGGTCAATCCAGGTGGCATCACAGCCCCTGAACGAATTTTGTAAGAATTTCTCTCTCTTTCACTGTCTTTGTTTCACGGGTTTTTAAAAGGAATTGATTTTTATAATGGGGTTTAGCTGCTTTTCACTGCTGTGTTTCTGCCGCTTTACACCCACTTGACTCACTTACAGAGAGATATCAAAACATAGGTTTTAAGCTTCTTACTAGTCAGATATATTCTTGGGCGGTGAATAGGGGGTGTTGAGTCCAATTCACTGATCAAGGAGTAGGTCTTGTCTATTACATATTGGGTTTATGGAACGGTATCTGACCTAATTTGAAACCCTTGTTTTATGCATCACCCCACCTCACCTTTCCCGTTAAGCAGCCATAGTGTGTTTTCTAAACGTGGGACTCTGTTCTGTTTGTAATTCAGTTCAAGGGTAGCGGTTTTTACATTCCCTCTATAAGTGATATCTTATGATAAGTGTCTTTTTCTGTGTGACTTATTTCACTTAGAATCGTCGTACCTAAATCCACTCATCATGCTGCTACTAGCCTTATGACGTTGATTTCATGGCTGAGTGATATTCCATTGTACATAAGGACCACAACTTCTTTATCCATTTTTCTCTTTCCTGGGATATTTAAGGTGTAACGAAGTGGAGGTTCTTGTCAACAGAGCAGCCGTAAACTTTGGGGTGCCTGTGTCTTGCTGATTTTTAGTTTTCCCAATTTATACGCCCATGAGTGGAAGTGCCCTGTGCTCTCTAAGCTGAGTTTTTTAGATGTTTCAGGACACAACGTACACTTCTCCAGAGTGGCTGTTGGCAATTTACATCCCTCCCATCAGCGTAGCCAGGCTCCCGTTTCTCCATGGCCTGTCCTGCATTTCTGGTTTTGACACTTTATTCAGCATGGCCCTTTTGACCGATGGGAAGCGAGACTTCTTTGTAGCGCTGATTTGCCTTTCCAGGTTGCTTGGTTGGCCAAAAAGGGCGTATGCGTTTTTTCCTGAATATATTCAGGAAAAAACGCATACGCCCTTTTTGGCCAAGGGCATCATTGTCGAGGTTTTGCCGCTTTTCCTGTGCTTTAAAGGCGATTCGAATCTCCCTCCTGAAATCTGTTTCCTGCAATTCTGCCTTGCTTTCCAATCCTCTTCGTTGCCTTCCCTCAATATATTTGTGGACGAGAGTTATCATTTATAAGTCTGCAGGTTTGTGAATTGCAGTGCCCCTGAGCTCCATTTTTCAACTCGCTTTCTTGGGAGCTGGCCGCAAAAGCGCAGGATTGCTTCAGGCCCTATTCTGGTCCCGGGCGGCAGGCTGAGCCTGTGGTTAATTCTTCTTCCTGATGGGGAAGTAGAGTGACCTGTGCCTGTCCCAACACCTAGAGCTAGTCTCTCATTGGTTCCCACTCTTCCCGTTCATCCTCAGGACAAATTGCAACCTGTACGGAACAGGAGGTTAAAGGTGCTGATTCTCCAAGGAGGGAGATTGCTACTAAAGCGGCTGGAATGGCGAACCCGAGCATAAGGAGATGAGAAATGAGGTGCGTTTTGGAAACCTTTCCCGAACACACGGTGTACCATCTTCTGGGTTTCTCATGCATGTTTTCGATGTAGGAAGATGCCCTTGAACCTGGAGATTTGGGACCCATGGGATGGATATCACGCAGTATTACTTTAAAGGGTCTGCGTTTCCTCACCCAACCTCACCAAACCTCTCAGCCCCAAGAGTGTCCACCCTTATGTCTCCATCAGCTGTGGGTCTAGATATGGTCAATCCAGGTGGCATCACAGCCCCTGAACGAATTTTGTAAGAATTTCTCTCTCTTTCACTGTCTTTGTTTCACGGGTTTTTAAAAGTAATTGATTTTTATAATGGGGTTTAGCTGCTTTTCACTGCTGTGTTTCTGCCGCTTTACACCCACTTGACTCACTTACAGAGAGATATCAAAACATAGGTTTTAAACTTCTTACTAGTCAGATATATTCTTGGGCGGTGAATAGGGGGTGTTGAGTCCAATTCACTGATCAAGGAGTAGGTCTTGTCTATTACATATTGGGTTTATGGAACGGTATCTGACCTAATTTGAAACCCTTGTTTTATGCATCACCCCACCTCACCTTTCCCGTTAAGCAGCCATAGTGTGTTTTCTAAACGTGGGACTCTGTTCTGTTTGTAATTCAGTTCAAGGGTAGCGGTTTTTACATTCCCTCTATAAGTGATATCTTATGATAAGTGTCTTTTTCTGTGTGACTTATTTCACTTAGAATCGTCGTACCTAAATCCACTCATCATGCTGCTACTAGCCTTATGACGTTGATTTCATGGCTGAGTGATATTCCATTGTACATAAGGACCACAACTTCTTTATCCATTTTTCTCTTTCCTGGGATATTTAAGGTGTAACGAAGTGGAGGTTCTTGTCAACAGAGCAGCCCTAAACTTTGGGGTGCCTGTGTCTTGCTGATTTTTAGTTTTCCCAATTTATACGCCCATGACTGGAAGTGCCCTGTGCTCTCTAAGCTGAGTTTTTTAGATGTTTCAGGACACACCGTACACTTCTCCAGAGTGGCTGTTGGCAATTTACATCCCTCCCATCAGCGTAGCCAGGCTCCCGTTTCTCCATGGCCTGTCCTGCATTTCTGGTTTTGACACTTTATTCAGCATGGCCCTTTTGACCGATGGGAAGCGAGACTTCTTTGTAGCGCTGATTTGCCTTTCCAGGTTGCTTGGTTGGCCAAAAAGGGCGTATGCGTTTTTTCCTGAATATATTCAGGAAAAAACGCATACGCCCTTTTTGGCCAAGGGCATCATTGTCGAGGTTTTGCCGCTTTTCCTGTGCTTTAAAGGCGATTCGAATCTCCCTCCTGAAATCTGTTTCCTGCAATTCTGCCTTGCTTTCCAATCCTCTTCGTTGCCTTCCCTCAATATATTTGTGGACGAGAGTTATCATTTATAAGTCTGCAGGTTTGTGAATTGCAGTGCCCCTGAGCTCCATTTTTCAACTCGCTTTCTTGGGAGCTGGCCGCAAAAGCGCAGGATTGCTTCAGGCCCTATTCTGGTCCCGGGCGGCAGGCTGAGCCTGTGGTTAATTCTTCTTCCTGATGGGGAAGTAGAGTGACCTGTGCCTGTCCCAACACCTAGAGCTAGACTCTCATTGGTTCCCACTCTTCCCGTTCATCCTCAGGACAAATTGCAACCTGTACGGAACAGGAGGTTAAAGGTGCTGATTCTCCAAGGAGGGAGATTGCTACTAAAGCGGCTGGAATGGCGAACCCGAGCATAAGGAGATGAGAAATGAGGTGCGTTTTGGAAACCTTTCCCGATCACACGGTGTACCATCTTCTGGGTTTCTCATGCATGTTTTCGATGTAGGAAGATGCCCTTGAACCTGGAGATTTGGGACCCATGGGATGGGAACCACGCAGTATTACTTTAAAGGGTCTGCGTTTCCTCACCCAACCTCACCAAACCTCTCAGCCCCAAGAGTGTCCAGCCCTATGTCTCCATCAGCTGTGGGTCTAGATATGGTCAATCCAGGTGGCATCACAGCCCCTGAACGAATTTTGTAAGAATTTCTCTCTCTTTCACTGTCTTTGTTTCACGGGTTTTTAAAAGTAATTGATTTTTATAATGGGGTTTAGCTGCTTTTCACTGCTGTGTTTCTGCCGCTTTACACCCACTTGACTCACTTACAGAGAGATATCAAAACATAGGTTTTAAGATTCTTACTAGTCAGATATATTCTTGGGCGGTGAATAGGGGGTGTTGAGTCCAATTCACTGATCAAGGAGTAGGTCTTGTCTATTACATATTGGGTTTATGGAACGGTATCTGACCTAATTTGAAACCCTTGTTTTATGCATCACCCCACCTCACCTTTCCCCTTAAGCAGCCATAGTGTGTTTTCTAAACGTGGGACTCTGTTCTGTTTTGTAATTCAGTTCAAGGGTAGCGGTTTTTACATTCCCTCTATAAGTGATATCTTATGATAAGTGTCTTTTTCTGTGTGACTTATTTCACTTAGAATCGTCGTACCTAAATCCACTCATCATGCTGCTACTAGCCTTATGACGTTGATTTCATGGCTGAGTGATATTCCATTGTACATAAGGACCACAACTTCTTTATCCATTTTTCTCTTTCCTGGGATATTTAAGGTGTAACGAAGTGGAGGTTCTTGTCAACAGAGCAGCCCTAAACTTTGGGGTGCCTGTGTCTTGCTGATTTTTAGTTTTCCCAATTTATACGCCCATGAGTGGAAGTGCCCTGTGCTCTCTAAGCTGAGTTTTTTAGATGTTTCAGGACACACCGTGCACTTCTCCAGAGTGGCTGTTGGCAATTTACATCCCTCCCATCAGCGTAGCCAGGCTCCCGTTTCTCCATGGCCTGTCCTGCATTTCTGGTTTTGACACTTTATTCAGCATGGCCCTTTTGACCGATGGGAAGCGAGACTTCTTTGTAGCGCTGATTTGCCTTTCCAGGTTGCTTGGTTGGCCAAAAAGGGCGTATGCGTTTTTTCCTGAATATATTCAGGAAAAAACGCATACGCCCTTTTTGGCCAAGGGCATCATTGTCGAGGTTTTGCCGCTTTTCCTGTGCTTTAAAGGCGATTCGAATCTCCCTCCTGAAATCTGTTTCCTGCAATTCTGCCTTGCTTTCCAATCCTCTTCGTTGCCTTCCCTCAATATATTTGTGGACGAGAGTTATCATTTATAAGTCTGCAGGTTTGTGAATTGCAGTGCCCCTGAGCTCCATTTTTCAACTCGCTTTCTTGGGAGCTGGCCGCAAAAGCGCAGGATTGCTTCAGGCCCTATTCTGGTCCCGGGCGGCAGGCTGAGCCTGTGGTTAATTCTTCTTCCTGATGGGGAAGTAGAGTGACCTGTGCCTGTCCCAACACCTAGAGCTAGACTCTCATTGGTTCCCACTCTTCCCGTTCATCCTCAGGACAAATTGCAACCTGTACGGAACAGGAGGTTAAAGGTGCTGATTCTCCAAGGAGGGAGATTGCTACTAAAGCGGCTGGAATGGCGAACCCGAGCATAAGGAGATGAGAAATGAGGTGCGTTTTGGAAACCTTTCCCGATCACACGGTGTACCATCTTCTGGGTTTCTCATGCATGTTTTCGATGTAGGAAGATGCCCTTGAACCTGGAGATTTGGGACCCATGGGATGGGAACCACGCAGTATTACTTTAAAGGGTCTGCGTTTCCTCACCCAACCTCACCAAACCTCTCAGCCCCAAGAGTGTCCAGCCCTATGTCTCCATCAGCTGTGGGTCTAGATATGGTCAATCCAGGTGGCATCACAGCCCCTGAACGAATTTTGTAAGAATTTCTCTCTCTTTCACTGTCTTTGTTTCACGGGTTTTTAAAAGTAATTGATTTTTATAATGGGGTTTAGCTGCTTTTCACTGCTGTGTTTCTGCCGCTTTACACCCACTTGACTCACTTACAGAGAGATATCAAAACAGAGGTTTTAAGATTCTTACTAGTCAGATATATTCTTGGGCGGTGAATAGGGGGTGTTGAGTCCAATTCACTGATCAAGGAGTAGGTCTTGTCTATTACATATTGGGTTTATGGAACGGTATCTGACCTAATTTGAAACCCTTGTTTTATGCATCACCCCACCTCACCTTTCCCGTTAAGCAGCCATAGTGTGTTTTCTAAACGTGGGACTCTGTTCTGTTTTGTAATTCAGTTCAAGGGTAGCGGTTTATACATTCCCTCTATAAGTGATATCTTATGATAAGTGTCTTTTTCTGTGTGACTTCTTTCACTTAGAATCGTCGTACCTAAATCCACTCATCATGCTGCTACTAGCCTTATGACGTTGATTTCATGGCTGAGTGATATTCCATTGTACATAAGGACCACAACTTCTTTATCCATTTTTCTCTTTCCTGGGATATTTAAGCTGTAACGAAGTAGAGGTTCTTGTCAACAGAGCAGCCGTAAACTTTGGGGTGCCTGTGTCTTGCTGATTTTTAGTTTTCCCAATTTATACGCCCATGAGTGGAAGTGCCCTGTGCTCTCTAAGCTGAGTTTTTTAGATGTTTCAGGACACACCGTACACTTCTCCAGAGTGGCTGTTGGCAATTTACATCCCTCCCATCAGCGTAGCCAGGCTCCCGTTTCTCCATGGCCTGTCCTGCATTTCTGGTTTTGACACTTTATTCAGCATGGCCCTTTTGACCGATGGGAAGCGAGACTTCTTTGTAGCGCTGATTTGCCTTTCCAGGTTGCTTGGTTGGCCAAAAAGGGCGTATGCGTTTTTTCCTGAATATATTCAGGAAAAAACGCATACGCCCTTTTTGGCCAAGGGCATCATTGTCGAGGTTTTGCCGCTTTTCCTGTGCTTTAAAGGCGATTCGAATCTCCCTCCTGAAATCTGTTTCCTGCAATTCTGCCTTGCTTTCCAATCCTCTTCGTTGCCTTCCCTCAATATATTTGTGGACGAGAGTTATCATTTATAAGTCTGCAGGTTTGTGAATTGCAGTGCCCCTGAGCTCCATTTTTCAACTCGCTTTCTTGGGAGCTGGCCGCAAAAGCGCAGGATTGCTTCAGGCCCTATTCTGGTCCCGGGAGGCAGGCTGAGCCTGTGGTTAATTCTTCTTCCTGATGGGGAAGTAGAGTGACCTGTGCCTGTCCCAACTCCTAGAGCTAGTCTCTCATTGGTTTCCACTCTTCCCGTTCATCCTCAGGACAAATTGCAACCTGTACGGAACAGGAGGTTAAAGGTGCTGATTCTCCAAGGAGGGAGATTGCTACTAAAGCGGCTGGAATGGCGAACCCGAGCATAAGGAGATGAGAAATGAGGTGCGTTTTGGAAACCTTTCCCGATCACACGGTGTACCATCTTCTGGGTTTCTCATGCATGTTTTCGATGTAGGAAGATGCCCTTGAACCTGGAGATTTGGGACCCAAGGGATGGGAACCACGCAGTATTACTTTAAAGGGTCTGCGTTTCCTCACCCAACCTCACCAAACCTCTCAGCCCCAAGAGTGTCCACCCCTATGTCTCCATCAGCTGTGGGTCTAGATATGGTCAATCCAGGTGGCATCACAGCCCCTGAACGAATTTTGTAAGAATTTCTCTCTCTTTCACTGTCTTTGTTTCACGGGTTTTTAAAAGTAATTGATTTTTATAATGGGGTTTAGCTGCTTTTCACTGCTGTGTTTCTGCCGCTTTACACCCACTTGACTCACTTACAGAGAGATATCAAAACATAGGTTTTAAGCTTCTTACTAGTCAGATATATTCTTGGGCGGTGAATAGGGGGTGTTGAGTCCAATTCACTGATCAAGGAGTAGGTCTTGGCTATTACATATTGGGTTTATGGAACGGTATCTGACCTAATTTGAAACCCTTGTTTTATGCATCACCCCACCTCACCTTTCCCCTTAAGCAGCCATAGTGTGTTTTCTAAACGTGGGACTCTGTTCTGTTTTGTAATTCAGTTCAAGGGTAGCGGTTTTTACATTCCCTCTATAAGTGATATCTTATGATAAGTGTCTTTTTCTGTGTGACTTATTTCACTTAGAATCGTCGTACCTAAATGCACTCATCATGCTGCTACTAGCCTTATGACGTTGATTTCATGGCTGAGTGATATTCCATTGTACATAAGGACCACAACTTCTTTATCCATTTTTCTCTTTCCTGGGATATTTAAGGTGTAACGAAGTGGAGGTTCTTGTCAACAGAGCAGCCCTAAACTTTGGGGTGCCTGTGTCTTGCTGATTTTTAGTTTTCCCAATTTATACGCCCATGAGTGGAAGTGCCCTGTGCTCTCTAAGCTGAGTTTTTTAGATGTTTCAGGACACACCGTACACTTCTCCAGAGTGGCTGTTGGCAATTTACATCCCTCTCATCAGCGTAGCCAGGCTCCCGTTTCTCCATGGCCTGTCCTGCATTTCTGGTTTTGACACTTTATTCAGCATGGCCCTTTTGACCGATGGGAAGCGAGACTTCTTTGTAGCGCTGATTTGCCTTTCCAGGTTGCTTGGTTGGCCAAAAAGGGCGTATGCGTTTTTTCCTGAATATATTCAGGAAAAAACGCATACGCCCTTTTTGGCCAAGGGCATCATTGTCGAGGTTTTGCCGCTTTTCCTGTGCTTTAAAGGCGATTCGAATCTCCCTCCTGAAATCTGTTTCCTGCAATTCTGCCTTGCTTTCCAATCCTCTTCGTTGCCTTCCCTCAATATATTTGTGGACGAGAGTTATCATTTATAGTCTGCAGGTTTGTGAATTGCAGTGCCCCTGAGCTCCATTTTTCAACTCGCTTTCTTGGGAGCTGGCCGCAAAAGCGCAGGATTGCTTCAGGCCCTATTCTGGTCCCGGGCGGCAGGCTGAGCCTGTGGTTAATTCTTCTTCCTGATGGGGAAGTAGAGTGACCTGTGCCTGTCCCAACACCTAGAGCTAGTCTCTCATTGGTTCCCACTCTTCCCGTTCATCCTCAGGACAAATTGCAACCTGTACGGAACAGGAGGTTAAAGGTGCTGATTCTCCAAGGAGGGAGATTGCTACTAAAGCGGCTCTAATGGAGAACCCGAGCATAAGGAGATGAGAAATGAGGTGCGTTTTGGAAACCTTTCCCGATCACACGGTGTACCATCTTCTGGGTTTCTCATGCATGTTTTCGATGTAGGAAGATGCCCTTGAACCTGGAGATTTGGGACCCAGGGGATGGGAACCACGCAGTATTACTTTAAAGGGTCTGCGTTTCCTCACCCAACCTCACCAAACCTCTCAGCCCCGAGAGTGTCCACCCCTATGTCTCCATCAGCTGTGGGTCTAGATATGGTCAATCCAGGTGGCATCACAGCCCCTGAACGAATTTTGTAAGAATTTCTCTCTCTTTCACTGTCTTTGTTTCACGGGTTTTTAAAAGTAATTGATTTTTATAATGGGGTTTAGCTGCTTTTCACTGCTGTGTTTCTGCCGCTTTACACCCACTTGACTCACTTACAGAGAGATATCAAAACATAGGTTTTAAGCTTCTTACTAGTCAGATATATTCTTGGGCGGTGAATAGGGGGTGTTGAGTCCAATTCACTGATCAAGGAGTAGGTCTTGGCTATTACATATTGGGTTTATGGAACGGTATCTGACCTAATTTGAAACCCTTGTTTTATGCATCACCCCACCTCACCTTTCCCGTTAAGCAGCCATAGTGTGTTTTCTAAACGTGGGACTCTCTTCTGTTTTGTAATTCAGTTCAAGGGTAGCGGTTTTTACATTCCCTCTATAAGTGATATCTTATGATAAGTGTCTTTTTCTGTGTGACTTATTTCACTTAGAATCGTCGTACCTAAATCCACTCATCATGCTGCTACTAGCCTTATGACGTTGATTTCATGGCTGAGTGATATTCCATTGTACATAAGGACCACAACTTCTTTATCCATTTTTCTCTTTCCTGGGATATTTAAGGTGTAACGAAGTGGAGGTTCTTGTCAACAGAGCAGCCCTAAACTTTGGGGTGCCTGTGTCTTGCTGATTTTTAGTTTTCCCAATTTATACGCCCATGAGTGGAAGTGCCCTGTGCTCTCTAAGCTGAGTTTTTTAGATGTTTCAGGACACACCGTACACTTCTCCAGAGTGGCTGTTGGCAATTTACATCCCTCCCATCAGCGTAGCCAGGCTCCCGTTTCTCCATGGCCTGTCCTGCATTTCTGGTTTTGACACTTTATTCAGCATGGCCCTTTTGACCGATGGGAAGCGAGACTTCTTTGTAGCGCTGATTTGCCTTTCCAGGTTGCTTGGTTGGCCAAAAAGGGCGTATGCGTTTTTTCCTGAATATATTCAGGAAAAAACGCATACGCCCTTTTTGGCCAAGGGCATCATTGTCGAGGTTTTGCCGCTTTTCCTGTGCTTTAAAGGCGATTCGAATCTCCCTCCTGAAATCTGTTTCCTGCAATTCTGCCTTGCTTTCCAATCCTCTTCGTTGCCTTCCCTCAATATATTTGTGGACGAGAGTTATCATTTATAAGTCCGCAGGTTTGTGAATTGCAGTGCCCCTGAGCTCCATTTTTCAACTCGCTTTCTTGGGAGCTGGCCGCAAAAGCGCAGGATTGCTTCAGGCCCTATTCTGGTCCCGGGCGGCAGGCTGAGCCTGTGGTTAATTCTTCTTCCTGATGGGGAAGTAGAGTGACCTGTGCCTGTCCCAACACCTAGAGCTAGTCTCTCATTGGTTCCCACTCTTCCCGTTCATCCTCAGGACAAATTGCAACCTGTACGGAACAAGAGGTTAAAGGTGCTGATTCTCCAAGGAGGGAGATGGCTACTAAAGCGGCTGGAATGGCGAACCCGAGCATAAGGAGATGAGAAATGAGGTGCGTTTTGGAAACCTTTCCCGATCACACGGTGTACCATCTTCTGGGTTTCTCATGCATGTTTTCGATGTAGGAAGATGCCCTTGAACCTGGAGATTTGGGACCCATGGGATGGGAACCACGCAGTATTACTTTAAAGGGTCTGCGTTTCCTCACCCAACCTCACCAAACCTCTCAGCCCCAAGAGTGTCCACCCTTATGTCTCCATCAGCTGTGGGTCTAGATATGGTCAATCCAGGTGGCATCACAGCCCCTGAACGAATTTTGTAAGAATTTCTCTCTCTTTCACTGTCTTTGTTTCACGGGTTTTTAAAAGTAATTGATTTTTATAATGGGGTTTAGCTGCTTTTCACTGCTGTGTTTCTGCCGCTTTACACCCACTTGACTCACTTACAGAGAGATATCAAAACATAGGTTTTAAGCTTCTTACTAGTCAGATATATTTTTGGGAGGTGAATAGGGGGTGTTGAGTCCAATTCACTGATCAAGGAGTAGGTCTTGGCTATTACATATTGGGTTTATGGAACGGTATCTGACCTAATTTGAAACCCTTGTTTTATGCATCACCCCACCTCACCTTTCCCGTTAAGCAGCCATAGTGTGTTTTCTAAACGTGGGACTCTGTTCTGTTTTGTAGTTCAGTTCAAGGGTAGCGGTTTTTACATTCCCTCTATAAGTGATATCTTATGATAAGTGTCTTTTTCTGTGTGACTTATTTCACTTAGAATCGTCGTACCTAAATCCACTCATCATGCTGCTACTAGCCTTATGACGTTGATTTCATGGCTGAGTGATATTCCATTGTACATAAGGACCACAACTTCTTTATCCATTTTTCTCTTTCCTGGGATATTTAAGGTGTAACGAAGTGGAGGTTCTTGTCAACAGAGCAGCCCTAAACTTTGGGGTGCCTGTGTCTTGCTGATTTTTAGTTTTCCCAATTTATACGCCCATGAGTGGAAGTGCCCTGTGCTCTCTAAGCTGAATTTTTTAGATGTTTCAGGACACACCGTACACTTCTCCAGAGTGGCTGTTGGCAATTTACATCCCTCCCATCAGCGTAGCCAGGCTCCCGTTTCTCCATGGCCTGTCCTGCATTTCTGGTTTTGACACTTTATTCAGCATGGCCCTTTTGACCGATGGGAAGCGAGACTTCTTTGTAGCGCTGATTTGCCTTACCAGGTTGCTTGGTTGGCCAAAAAGGGCGTATGCGTTTCTTCCTGAATATATTCAGGAAAAAACGCATACGCCCTTTTTGGCCAAGGGCATCATTGTCGAGGTTTTGCCGCTTTTCCTGTGCTTTAAAGGCGATTCGAATCTCCCTCCTGAAATCTGTTTCCTGCAATTCTGCCTTGCTTTCCAATCCTCTTCGTTGCCTTCCCTCAATATATTTGTGGACGAGAGTTATCATTTATAGTCTGCAGGTTTGTGAATTGCAGTGCCCCTGAGCTCCATTTTTCAACTCGCTTTCTTGGGAGCTGGCCGCAAAAGCGCAGGATTGCTTCAGGCCCTATTCTGGTCCCGGGCGGCAGGCTGAGCCTGTGGTTAATTCTTCTTCCTGATGGGGAAGTAGAGTGACCTGTGCCTGTCCCAACACCTAGAGCTAGTCTCTCATTGGTTCCCACTCTTCCCGTTCATCCTCAGGACAAATTGCAACCTGTACGGAACAGGAGGTTAAAGGTGCTGATTCTCCAAGGAGGGAGATTGCTACTAAAGCGGCTGGAATCGCGAACCCGAGCATAAGGAGATGAGAAATGAGGTGCGTTTTGGAAACCTTTCCCGATCACACGGTGTACCATCTTCTGGGTTTCTCATGCATGTTTTCGATGTAGGAAGATGCCCTTGAACCTGAAGATTTGGGACCCATGGGATGGGAACCACGCAGTATTACTTTAAAGGGTCTGCGTTTCCTCACCCAACCTCACCAAACCTCTCAGCCCCAAGAGTGTCCACCTCTATGTCTCCATCAGCTGTGGGTCTAGATATGGTCAATCCAGGTGGCATCACAGCCCCTGAACGAATTTTGTAAGAATTTCTCTCTCTTTCACTGTCTTTGTTTCACGGGTTTTTAAAAGTAATTGATTTTTATAATGGGGTTTAGCTGCTTTTCACTGCTGTGTTTCTGCCGCTTTACACCCACTTGACTCACTTACAGAGAGATATCAAAACATAGGTTTTAAGATTCTTACTAGTCAGATATATATTTGGGCGGTGAATAGGGGGTGTTGAGTCCAATTCACTGATCAAGGAGTAGGTCTTGTCTATTACATATTGGGTTTATGGAACGGTATCTGACCTAATTTGAAACCCTTGTTTTATGCATCACCCCACCTCACCTTTCCCCTTAAGCAGCCATAGTGTGTTTTCTAAACGTGGGACTCTGTTCTGTTTGTAATTCAGTTCAAGGGTAGCGGTTTTTACATTCCCTCTATAAGTGATATCTTATGATAAGTGTCTTTTTCTGTGTGACTTATTTCACTTAGAATCGTCGTACCTAAATCCACTCATCATGCTGCTACTAGCCTTATGACGTTGATTTCATGGCTGAGTGATATTGCATTGTACATAAGGACCACAACTTCTTTATCCATTTTTCTCTTTCCTGGGATATTTAAGGTGTAACGAAGTGGAGGTTCTTGTCAACAGAGCAGCCCTAAACTTTGGGGTGCCTGTGTCTTGCTGATTTTTAGTTTTCCCAATTTATACGCCCATGAGTGGAAGTGCCCTTTGCTCTCTAAGCTGAGTTTTTTAGAGGTTTCAGGACACACCGTACACTTCTCCAGAGTGGCTGTTGGCAATTTACATCCCGCCCATCAGCGTAGCCAGGCTCCCGTTTCTCCATGGCCTGTCCTGCATTTCTGGTTTTGACACTTTATTCAGCATGGCCCTTTTGACCGATGGGAAGCGAGACTTCCTTGTAGCGCTGATTTGCCTTTCCAGGTTGCTTGGTTGGCCAAAAAGGGCGTATGCGTTTTTTCCTGAATATATTCAGGAAAAAACGCATACGCCCTTTTTGGCCAAGGGCATCATTGTCGAGGTTTTGCCGCTTTTCCTGTGCTTTAAAGGCGATTCGAATCTCCCTCCTGAAATCTGTTTCCTGCAATTTTGCCTTGCTTTCCAATCCTCTTCGTTGCCTTCCCTCAATATATTTGTGGACGAGAGTTATCATTTATAAGTCTGCAGGTTTGTGAATTGCAGTGCCCCTGAGCTCCATTTTTCAACTCGCTTTCTTGGGAGCTGGCCGCAAAAGCGCAGGATTGCTTCAGACCCTATTCTGGTCCCGGGCGGCAGGCTGAGCCTGTGGTTAATTCTTCTTCCTGATGGGGAAGTAGAGTGACCTGTGCCTGTCCCAACACCTAGAGCTAGACTCTCATTGGTTCCCACTCTTCCCGTTCATCCTCAGGACAAATTGCAACCTGTACGGAACAGGAGGTTAAAGGTGCTGATTCTCCAAGGAGGGAGATTGCTACTAAAGCGGCTGGAATGGCGAACCCGAGCATAAGGAGATGAGAAATGAGGTGCGTTTTGGAAACCTTTCCCGATCACACGGTGTACCATCTTCTGGGTTTCTCATGCATGTTTTCGATGTAGGAAGATGCCCTTGAACCTGGAGATTTGGGACCCATGGGATGGGAACCACGCAGTATTACTTTAAAGGGTCTGCGTTTCCTCACCCAACCTCACCAAACCTCTCAGCCCCAAGAGTGTCCACCCGTATGTCTCCATCAGCTGTGGGTCTAGATATGGTCAATCCAGGTGGCATCACAGCCCCTGAACGAATTTTGTAAGAATTTCTCTCTCTTTCACTGTCTTTGTTTCACGGGTTTTTAAAAGTAATTGATTTTTATCATGGGGTTTAGCTGCTTTTCACTGCTGTGTTTCTGCCGCTTTACACCCACTTGACTCACTTACAGAGAGATATCAAAACATAGGTTTTAAGATTGTTACTAGTCAGATATATTCTTGGGCGTTGAATAGGGGGTGTTGAGTCCAATTCACTGATCAAGGAGTAGGTCTTGTCTATTACATATTGGGTTTATGGAACGGTATCTGACCTAATTTGAAACCCTTGTTTTATGCATCACCCCACCTCACCTTTCCCGTTAAGCAGCCATAGTGTGTTTTCTAAACGTGGGACTCTGTTCTGTTTTGTAATTCAGTTCAAGGGTAGCGGTTTTTACATTCCCTCTATAAGTGATATCTTATGATAAGTGTCTTTTTCTGTGTGACTTATTTCACTTAGAATCGTCGTACCTAAATCCACTCATCATGCTGCTACTAGCCTTATGACGTTGATTTCATGGCTGAGTGATATTCCATTGTACATAAGGACCACAACTTCTTTATCCATTTTTCTCTTTCCTGGGATTTTTAAGGTGTAACGAAGTGGAGGTTCTTGTCAACAGAGCAGCCGTAAACTTTGGGGTGCCTGTGTCTTGCTGATTTTTAGTTTTCCCAGTTTATACGCCCATGAGTGGAAGTGCCCTGTGCTCTCTAAGCTGAGTTTTTTAGATGTTTCAGGACACACCGTACACTTCTCCAGAGTGGCTGTTGGCAATTTACATCCCTCCCATCAGCGTAGCCAGGCTCCCGTTTCTCCATGGCCTGTCCTGCATTTCTGGTTTTGACACTTTATTCAGCATGGCCCTTTTGACCGATGGGAAGCGAGACTTCTTTGTAGCGCTGATTTGCCTTTCCAGGTTGCTTGGTTGGCCAAAAAGGGCGTATGCGTTTTTTCCTGAATATATTCAGGAAAAAACGCATACGCCCTTTTTGGCCAAGGGCATCATTGTCGAGGTTTTGCCGCTTTTCCTGTGCTTTAAAGGCGATTCGAATCTCCCTCCTGAAATCTGTTTCCTGCAATTCTGCCTTGCTTTCCAATCCTCTTCGTTGCCTTCCCTCAATATATTTGTGGACGAGAGTTATCATTTATAAGTCTGCAGGTTTGTGAATTGCAGTGCCCCTGAGCTCCATTTTTCAACTCGCTTTCTTGGGAGCTGGCCGCAAAAGCGCAGGATTGCTTCAGGCCCTATTCTGGTCCCAGGCGGCAGGCTGAGCCTGTGGTTAATTCTTCTTCCTAATGGGGAAGTAGAGTGACCTGTGCCTGTCCCAACACCTAGAGCTAGTCTCTCATTGGTTCCCACTCTTCCCGTTCATCCTCAGGACAAATTGCAACCTGTACGGAACAGGAGGTTAAAGGTGCTGATTCTCCAAGGAGGGAGATTGCTACTAAAGCGGCTGGAATGGCGAACCCGAGCATAAGGAGATGAGAAATGAGGTGCGTTTTGGAAACCTTTCCCGATCACACGGTGTACCATCTTCTGGGTTTCTCATGCATGTTTTCGATGTAGGAAGATGCCCTTGAACCTGGAGATTTGGGACCCATGGGATGGATATCACGCAGTATTACTTTAAAGGGTCTGCGTTTCCTCACCCAACCTCACCAAACCTCTCAGCCCCAAGAGTGTCCACCCTTATGTCTCCATCAGCTGTGGGTCTAGATATGGTCAATCCAGGTGGCATCACAGCCCCTGAACGAATTTTGTAAGAATTTCTCTCTCTTTCACTGTCTTTGTTTCACGGGTTTTTAAAAGTAATTGATTTTTATAATGGGGTTTAGCTGCTTTTCACTGCTGTGTTTCTGCCGCTTTACACCCACTTGACTCACTTACAGAGAGATATCAAAACATAGGTTTTAAGCTTCTTACTAGTCAGATATATTCTTGGGCGGTGAATAGGGGGTGTTGAGTCCAATTCACTGATCAAGGAGTAGGTCTTGTCTATTACATATTGGGTTTATGGAACGGTATCTGACCTAATTTGAAACCCTTGTTTTATGCATCACCCCACCTCACCTTTCCCCTTAAGCAGCCATAGTGTGTTTTCTAAACGTGGGACTCTGGTCTGTTTTGTAATTCAGTTCAAGGGTAGCGGTTTATACATTCCCTCTATAAGTGATATCTTATGATAAGTGTCTTTTTCTGTGTGACTTATTTCACTTAGAATCGTCGTACCTAAATCCACTCATCATGCTGCTACTAGCCTTATGACGTTGATTTCATGGCTGAGTGATATTCCATTGTACATAAGGACCACAACTTCTTTATCCATTTTTCTCTTTCCTGGGATATTTAAGGTGTAACGAAGTGGAGGTTCTTGTCAACAGAGCAGCCCTAAACTTTGGGGTGCCTGTGTCTTGCTGATTTTTAGTTTTCCCAATTTATACGCCCATGAGTGGAAGTGCCCTGTGCTCTCTAAGCTGAGTTTTTTAGATGTTTCAGGACACAACGTACACTTCTCCAGAGTGGCTGTTGGCAATTTACATCCCTCCCATCAGCGTAGCCAGGCTCCCGTTTCTCCATGGCCTGTCCTGCATTTCTGGTTTTGACACTTTATTCAGCATGGCCCTTTTGACCGATGGGAAGCGAGACTTCTTTGTAGCGCTGATTTGCCTTTCCAGGTTGCTTGGTTGGCCAAAAAGGGCGTATGCGTTTTTTCCTGAATATATTCAGGAAAAAACGCATACGCCCTTTTTGGCCAAGGGCATCATTGTCGAGGTTTTGCCGCTTTTCCTGTGCTTTAAAGGCGATTCGAATCTCCCTCCTGAAATCTGTTTCCTGCAATTCTGCCTTGCTTTCCAATCCTCTTCGTTGCCTTCCCTCAATATATTTGTGGACGAGAGTTATCATTTATAAGTCTGCAGGTTTGTGAATTGCAGTGCCCCTGAGCTCCATTTTTCAACTCGCTTTCTTGGGAGCTGGCCGCAAAAGCGCAGGATTGCTTCAGGCCCTATTCTGGTCCCGGGCGGCAGGCTGAGCCTGTGGTTAATTCTTCTTCCTGATGGGGAAGTAGAGTGACCTGTGCCTGTCCCAACACCTAGAGCTAGTCTCTCATTGGTTCCCACTCTTCCCGTTCATCCTCAGGACAAATTGCAACCTGTACGGAACAGGAGGTTAAAGGTGCTGATTCTCCAAGGAGGGAGATTGCTACTAAAGCGGCTGGAATGGCGAACCCGAGCATAAGGAGATGAGAAATGAGGTGCGTTTTGGAAACCTTTCCCGATCACACGGTGTACCATCTTCTGGGTTTCTCATGCATGTTTTCGATGTAGGAAGATGCCCTTGAACCTGGAGATTTGGGACCCATGGGATGGATATCACGCAGTATTACTTTAAAGGGTCTGCGTTTCCTCACCCAACCTCACCAAACCTCTCAGCCCCAAGAGTGTCCACCCTTATGTCTCCATCAGCTGTGGGTCTAGATATGGTCAATCCAGGTGGCATCACAGCCCCTGAACGAATTTTGTAAGAATTTCTCTCTCTTTCACTGTCTTTGTTTCACGGGTTTTTAAAAGTAATTGATTTTTATAATGGGGTTTAGCTGCTTTTCACTGCTGTGTTTCTGCCGCTTTACACCCACTTGACTCACTTACAGAGAGATATCAAAACATAGGTTTTAAGCTTCTTACTAGTCAGATATATTCTTGGGCGGTGAATAGGGGGTGTTGAGTCCAATTCACTGATCAAGGAGTAGGTCTTGTCTATTACATATTGGGTTTATGGAACGGTATCTGACCTAATTTGAAACCCTTGTTTTATGCATCACCCCACCTCACCTTTCCCGTTAAGCAGCCATAGTGTGTTTTCTAAACGTGGGACTCTGTTCTGTTTTGTAATTCAGTTCAAGGGTAGCGGTTTTTACATTCCCTCTATAAGTGATATCTTATGATAAGTGTCTTTTTCTGTGTGACTTATTTCACTTAGAATCGTCGTACCTAAATCCACTCATCATGCTGCTACTAGCCTTATGACGTTGATTTCATGGCTGAGTGATATTCCATTGTACATAAGGACCACAACTTCTTTATCCATTTTTCTCTTTCCTGGGATATTTAAGGTGTAACGAAGTGGAGGTTCTTGTCAACAGAGCAGCCCTAAACTTTGGGGTGCCTGTGTCTTGCTGATTTTTAGTTTTCCCAATTTATACGCCCATGAGTGGAAGTGCCCTGTGCTCTCTAAGCTGAGTTTTTTAGATGTTTCAGGACACACCGTACACTTCTCCAGAGTGGCTGTTGGCAATTTACATCCCTCCCATCAGCGTAGCCAGGCTCCCGTTTCTCCATGGCCTGTCCTGCATTTCTGGTTTTGACACTTTATTCAGCATGGCCCTTTTGACCGATGGGAAGCGAGACTTCTTTGTAGCGCTGATTTGCCTTTCCAGGTTGCTTGGTTGGCCAAAAAGGGCGTATGCGTTTTTTCCTGAATATATTCAGGAAAAAACGCATACGCCCTTTTTGGCCAAGGGCATCATTGTCGAGGTTTTGCCGCTTTTCCTGTGCTTTAAAGGCGATTCGAATCTCCCTCCTGAAATCTGTTTCCTGCAATTCTGCCTTGCTTTCCAATCCTCTTCGTTGCCTTCCCTCAATATATTTGTGGACGAGAGTTATCATTTATAAGTCTGCAGGTTTGTGAATTGCAGTGCCCCTGAGCTCCATTTTTCAACTCGCTTTCTTGGGAGCTGGCCGCAAAAGCGCAGGATTGCTTCAGGCCCTATTCTGGTCCCGGGCGGCAGGCTGAGCCTGTGGTTAATTCTTCTTCCTGATGGGGAAGTAGAGTGACCTGTGCCTGTCCCAACACCTAGAGCTAGTCTCTCATTGGTTCCCACTCTTCCCGTTCATCCTCAGGACAAATTGCAACCTGTACGGAACAGGAGGTTAAAGGTGCTGATTCTCCAAGGAGGGAGATTGCTACTAAAGCGGCTGGAATGGCGAACCCGAGCATAAGGAGATGAGAAATGAGGTGCGTTTTGGAAACCTTTCCCGATCACACGGTGTACCATCTTCTGGGTTTCTCATGCATGTTTTCGATGTAGGAAGATGCCCTTGAACCTGGCGATTTGGGACCCATGGGATGGATATCACGCAGTATTACTTTAAAGGGTCTGCGTTTCCTCACCCAACCTCACCAAACCTCTCAGCCCCAAGAGTGTCCACCCTTATGTCTCCATCAGCTGTGGGTCTAGATATGGTCAATCCAGGTGGCATCACAGCCCCTGAACGAATTTTGTAAGAATTTCTCTCTCTTTCACTGTCTTTGTTTCACGGGTTTTTATAAGTAATTGATTTTTATAATGGGGTTTAGCTGCTTTTCACTGCTGTGTTTCTGCCGCTTTACACCCACTTGACTCACTTACAGAGAGATATCAAAACATAGGTTTTAAGCTTCTTACTAGTCAGATATATTCTTGGGCGGTGAATAGGGGGTGTTGAGTCCAATTCACTGATCAAGGAGTAGGTCTTGTCTATTACATATTGGGTTTATGGAACGGTATCTGACCTAATTTGAAACCCTTGTTTTATGCATCACCCCACCTCACCTTTCCCGTTAAGCAGCCATAGTGTGTTTTCTAAACGTGGGACTCTGTTCTGTTTTGTAATTCAGTTCAAGGGTAGCGGTTTTTACATTCCCTCTATAAGTGATATCTTATGATAAGTGTCTTTTTCTGTGTGACTTATTTCACTTAGAATCGTCGAACCTAAATCCACTCATCATGCTGCTACTAGCCTTATGACGTTGATTTCATGGCTGAGTGATATTCCATTGTACATAAGGACCACAACTTCTTTATCCATTTTTCTCTTTCCTGGGATATTTAAGGTGTAACGAAGTGGAGGTTCTTGTCAACAGAGCAGCCCTAAACTTTGGGGTGCCTGTGTCTTGCTGATTTTTAGTTTTCCCAATTTATACGCCCATGAGTGGAAGTGCCCTGTGCTCTCTAAGCTGAGTTTTTTAGATGTTTCAGGACACACCGTACACTTCTCCAGAGTGGCTGTTGGCAATTTACATCCCTCCCATCAGCGTAGCCAGGCTCCCGTTTCTCCATGGCCTGTCCTGCATTTCTGGTTTTGACACTTTATTCAGCATGGCCCTTTTGACCGATGGGAAGCGAGACTTCTTTGTAGCGCTGATTTGCCTTTCCAGGTTGCTTGGTTGGCCAAAAAGGGCGTATGCGTTTTTTCCTGAATATATTCAGGAAAAAACGCATACGCCCTTTTTGGCCAAGGGCATCATTGTCGAGGTTTTGCCGCTTTTCCTGTGCTTTAAAGGCGATTCGAATCTCCCTCCTGAAATCTGTTTCCTGCAATTCTACCTTGCTTTCCAATCCTCTTCGTTGCCTTCCCTCAATATATTTGTGGACGAGAGTTATCATTTATAAGTCTGCAGGTTTGTGAATTGCAGTGCCCCTGAGCTCCATTTTTCAACTCGCTTTCTTGGGAGCTGGCCGCAAAAGCGCAGGATTGCTTCAGGCCCTATTCTGGTCCCGGGCGGCAGGCTGAGCCTGTGGTTAATTCTTCTTCCTGATGGGGAAGTAGAGTGACCTGTGCCTGTCCCAACACCTAGAGCTAGTCTCTCATTGGTTCCCACTCTTCCCGTTCATCCTCAGGACAAATTGCAACCTGTACGGAACAGGAGGTTAAAGGTGCTGATTCTCCAAGGAGGGAGATTGCTACTAAAGCGGCTGGAATGGCGAACCCGAGCATAAGGAGATGAGAAATGAGGTGCGTTTTGGAAACCTTTCCCGATCACACGGTGTACCATCTTCTGGGTTTCTCATGCATGTTTTCGATGTAGGAAGATGCCCTTGAACCTGGAGATTTGGGACCCATGGGATGGATATCACGCAGTATTACTTTAAAGGGTCTGCGTTTCCTCACCCAACCTCACCAAACCTCTCAGCCCCAAGAGTGTCCACCCTTATGTCTCCATCAGCTGTGGGTCTAGATATGGTCAATCCAGGTGGCATCACAGCCCCTGAACGAATTTTGTAAGAATTTCTCTCTCTTTCACTGTCTTTGTTTCACGGGTTTTTAAAAGTAATTGATTTTTATAATGGGGTTTAGCTGCTTTTCACTGCTGTGTTTCTGCCGCTTTACACCCACTTGACTCACTTACAGAGAGATATCAAAACATAGGTTTTAAGCTTCTTACTAGTCAGATATATTCTTGGGCGGTGAATAGGGGGTGTTGAGTCCAATTCACTGATCAAGGAGTAGGTCTTGTCTATTACATATTGGGTTTATGGAACGGTATCTGACCTAATTTGAAACCCTTGTTTTATGCATCACCCCACCTCACCTTTCCCGTTAAGCAGCCATAGTGTGTTTTCTAAACGTGGGACTCTGTTCTGTTTTGTAATTCAGTTCAAGGGTAGCGGTTTTTACATTCCCTCTATAAGTGATATCTTATGATAAGTGTCTTTTTCTGTGTGACTTATTTCACTTAGAATCGTCGTACCTAAATCCACTCATCATGCTGCTACTAGCCTTATGACGTTGATTTCATGGCTGAGTGATATTCCATTGTACATAAGGACCACAACTTCTTTATCCATTTTTCTCTTTCCTGGGATATTTAAGGTGTAACGAAGTGGAGGTTCTTGTCAACAGAGCAGCCCTAAACTTTGGGGTGCCTGTGTCTTGCTGATTTTTAGTTTTCCCAATTTATACGCCCATGAGTGGAAGTGCCCTGTGCTCTCTAAGCTGAGTTTTTTAGATGTTTCAGGACACACCGTACACTTCTCCAGAGTGGCTGTTGGCAATTTACATCCCTCCCATCAGCGTAGCCAGGCTCCCGTTTCTCCATGGCCTGTCCTGCATTTCTGGTTTTGACACTTTATTCAGCATGGCCCTTTTGACCGATGGGAAGCGAGACTTCTTTGTAGCGCTGATTTGCCTTTCCAGGTTGCTTGGTTGGCCAAAAAGGGCGTATGCGTTTTTTCCTGAATATATTCAGGAAAAAACGCATACGCCCTTTTTGGCCAAGGGCATCATTGTCGAGGTTTTGCCGCTTTTCCTGTGCTTTAAAGGCGATTCGAATCTCCCTCCTGAAATCTGTTTCCTGCAATTCTGCCTTGCTTTCCAATCCTCTTCGTTGCCTTCCCTCAATATATTTGTGGACGAGAGTTATCATTTATAAGTCTGCAGGTTTGTGAATTGCAGTGCCCCTGAGCTCCATTTTTCAACTCGCTTTCTTGGGAGCTGGCCGCAAAAGCGCAGGATTGCTTCAGGCCCTATTCTGGTCCCGGGCGGCAGGCTGAGCCTGTGGTTAATTCTTCTTCCTGATGGGGAAGTAGAGTGACCTGTGCCTGTCCCAACACCTAGAGCTAGTCTCTCATTGGTTCCCACTCTTCCCGTTCATCCTCAGGACAAATTGCAACCTGTACGGAACAGGAGGTTAAAGGTGCTGATTCTCCAAGGAGGGAGATTGCTACTAAAGCGGCTGGAATGGCGAACCCGAGCATAAGGAGATGAGAAATGAGGTGCGTTTTGGAAACCTTTCCCGATCACACGGTGTACCATCTTCTGGGTTTCTCATGCATGTTTTCGATGTAGGAAGATGCCCTTGAACCTGGAGATTTGGGACCCATGGGATGGATATCACGCAGTATTACTTTAAAGGGTCTGCGTTTCCTCACCCAACCTCACCATACCTCTCAGCCCCAAGAGTGTCCACCCTTATGTCTCCATCAGCTGTGGGTCTAGATATGGTCAATCCAGGTGGCATCACAGCCCCTGAACGAATTTTGTAAGAATTTCTCTCTCTTTCACTGTCTTTGTTTCACGGGTTTTTAAAAGTAATTGATTTTTATAATGGGGTTTAGCTGCTTTTCACTGCTGTGTTTCTGCCGCTTTACACCCACTTGACTCACTTACAGAGAGATATCAAAACATAGGTTTTAAGCTTCTTACTAGTCAGATATATTCTTGGGCGGTGAATAGGGGGTGTTGAGTCCAATTCACTGATCAAGGAGTAGGTCTTGGCTATTACATATTGGGTTTATGGAACGGTATCTGACCTAATTTGAAACCCTTGTTTTATGCATCACCCCACCTCACCTTTCCCGTTAAGCAGCCATAGTGTGTTTTCTAAACGTGGGACTCTGTTCTGTTTTGTAATTCAGTTCAAGGGTAGCGGTTTTTACATTCCCTCTATAAGTGATATCTTATGATAAGTGTCTTTTTCTGTGTGACTTATTTCACTTAGAATCGTCGTACCTAAATCCACTCATCATGCTGCTACTAGCCTTATGACGTTGATTTCATGGCTGAGTGATATTCCATTGTACATAAGGACCACAACTTCTTTATCCATTTTTCTCTTTCCTGGGATATTTAAGGTGTAACGAAGTGGAGGTTCTTGTCAACAGAGCAGCCGTAAACTTTGGGGTGCCTGTGTCTTGCTGATTTTTAGTTTTCCCAATTTATACGCCCATGAGTGGAAGTGCCCTGTGCTCTCTAAGCTGAGTTTTTTAGATGTTTCAGGACACACCGTACACTTCTCCAGAGTGGCTGTTGGCAATTTACATCCCTCCCATCAGCGTAGCCAGGCTCCCGTTTCTCCATGGCCTGTCCTGCATTTCTGGTTTTGACACTTTATTCAGCATGGCCCTTTTGACCGATGGGAAGCGAGACTTCTTTGTAGCGCTGATTTGCCTTTCCAGGTTGCTTGGTTGGCCAAAAAGGGCGTATGCGTTTTTTCCTGAATATATTCAGGAAAAAACGCATACGCCCTTTTTGGCCAAGGGCATCATTGTCGAGGTTTTGCCGCTTTTCCTGTGCTTTAAAGGCGATTCGAATCTCCCTCCTGAAATCTGTTTCCTGCAATTCTGCCTTGCTTTCCAATCCTCTTCGTTGCCTTCCCTCAATATATTTGTGGACGAGAGTTATCATTTATAAGTCTGCAGGTTTGTGAATTGCAGTGCCCCTGAGCTCCATTTTTCAACTCGCTTTCTTGGGAGCTGGCCGCAAAAGCGCAGGATTGCTTCAGGCCCTATTCTGGTCCCGGGCGGCAGGCTGAGCCTGTGGTTAATTCTTCTTCCTGATGGGGAAGTAGAGTGACCTGTGCCTGTCCCAACACCTAGAGCTAGTCTCTCATTGGTTCCCACTCTTCCCGTTCATCCTCAGGACAAATTGCAACCTGTACGGAACAGGAGGTTAAAGGTGCTGATTCTCCAAGGAGGGAGATTGCTACTAAAGCGGCTGGAATGGCGAACCCGAGCATAAGGAGATGAGAAATGAGGTGCGTTTTGGAAACCTTTCCCGATCACACGGTGTACCATCTTCTGGGTTTCTCATGCATGTTTTCGATGTAGGAAGATGCCCTTGAACCTGGAGATTTGGGACCCATGGGATGGATATCACGCAGTATTATTTAAAGGGTCTGCGTTTCCTCACCCAACCTCACCAAACCTCTCAGCCCCAAGAGTGTCCACCCTTATGTCTCCATCAGCTGTGGGTCTAGATATGGTCAATCCAGGTGGCATCACAGCCCCTGAACGAATTTTGTAAGAATTTCTCTCTCTTTCACTGTCTTTGTTTCACGGGTTTTTAAAAGTAATTGATTTTTATAATGGGGTTTAGCTGCTTTTCACTGCTGTGTTTCTGCCGCTTTACACCCACTTGACTCACTTACAGAGAGATATCAAAACATAGGGTTTAAGATTCTTACTAGTCAGATATATTCTTGGGCGGTGAATAGGGGGTGTTGAGTCCAATTCACTGATCAAGGAGTAGGTCTTGTCTATTACATATTGGGTTTATGGAACGGTATCTGACCTAATTTGAAACCCTTGTTTTATGCATCACCCCACCTCACCTTTCCCGTTAAGCAGCCATAGTGTGTTTTCTAAACGTGGGACTCTGGTCTGTTTTGTAATTCAGTTCAAGGGTAGCGGTTTATACATTCCCTCTATAAGTGATATCTTATGATAAGTGTCTTTTTCTGTGTGACTTATTTCACTTAGAATCGTCGTACCTAAATCCACTCATCATGCTGCTACTAGCCTTATGACGTTGATTTCATGGCTGAGTGATATTCCATTGTACATAAGGACCACAACTTCTTTATCCATTTTTCTCTTTCCTGGGATATTTAAGGTGTAACGAAGTGGAGGTTCTTGTCAACAGAGCAGCCCTAAACTTTGGGGTGCCTGTGTCTTGCTGATTTTTAGTTTTCCCAATTTATACGCCCATGACTGGAAGTGCCCTGTGCTCTCTAAGCTGAGTTTTTTAGATGTTTCAGGACACAACGTACACTTCTCCAGAGTGGCTGTTGGCAATTTACATCCCTCCCATCAGCGTAGCCAGGCTCCCGTTTCTCCATGGCCTGTCCTGCATTTTTGGTTTTGACACTTTATTCAGCATGGCCCTTTTGACCGATGGGAAGCGAGACTTCTTTGTAGCGCTGATTTGCCTTTCCAGGTTGCTTGGTTGGCCAAAAAGGGCGTATGCGTTTTTTCCTGAATATATTCAGGAAAAAATGCATACGCCCTTTTTGGCCAAGGGCATCATTGTCGAGGTTTTGCCGCTTTTCCTGTGCTTTAAAGGCGATTCGAATCTCCCTCCTGAAATCTGTTTCCTTCAATTCTGCCTTGCTTTCCAATCCTCTTCGTTGCCTTCCCTCAATATATTTGTGGACGAGAGTTATCATTTATAAGTCTGCAGGTTTGTGAATTGCAGTGCCCCTGAGCTCCATTTTTCAACTCGCTTTCTTGGGAGCTGGCCGCAAAAGCGCAGGATTGCTTCAGGCCCTATTCTGGTCCCGGGCGGCAGGCTGAGCCTGTGGTTAATTCTTCTTCCTGATGGGGAAGTAGAGTGACCTGTGCCTGTCCCAACACCTAGAGCTAGTCTCTCATTGGTTCCCACTCTTCCCGTTCATCCTCAGGACAAATTGCAACCTGTACGGAACAGGAGGTTAAAGGTGCTGATTCTCCAAGGAGGGAGATTGCTACTAAAGCGGCTGGAATGGCGAACCCGAGCATAAGGAGATGAGAAATGAGGTGCGTTTTGGAAACCTTTCCCGAACACACGGTGTACCATCTTCTGGGTTTCTCATGCATGTTTTCGATGTAGGAAGATGCCCTTGAACCTGGAGATTTGGGACCCATGGGATGGATATCACGCAGTATTACTTTAAAGGGTCTGCGTTTCCTCACCCAACCTCACCAAACCTCTCAGCCCCAAGAGTGTCCACCCTTATGTGTCCATCAGCTGTGGGTCTAGATATGGTCAATCCAGGTGGCATCACAGCCCCTGAACGAATTTTGTAAGAATTTCTCTCTCTTTCACTGTCTTTGTTTCACGGGTTTTTAAAAGTAATTGATTTTTATAATGGGGTTTAGCTGCTTTTCACTGCTGTGTTTCTGCCGCTTTACACCCACTTGACTCACTTACAGAGAGATATCAAAACATAGGTTTTAAGCTTCTTACTAGTCAGATATATTCTTGGGCGGTGAATAGGGGGTGTTGAGTCCAATTCACTGATCAAGGAGTAGGTCTTGTCTATTACATATTGGGTTTATGGAACGGTATCTGACCTAATTTGAAACCCTTGTTTTATGCATCACCCCACCTCACCTTTCCCGTTAAGCAGCCATAGTGTGTTTTCTAAACGTGGGACTCTGTTCTGTTTGTAATTCAGTTCAAGGGTAGCGGTTTTTACATTCCCTCTATAAGTGATATCTTATGATAAGTGTCTTTTTCTGTGTGACTTATTTCACTTAGAATCGTCGTACCTAAATCCACTCATCATGCTGCTACTAGCCTTATGACGTTGATTTCATGGCTGAGTGATATTCCATTGTACATAAGGACCACAACTTCTTTATCCATTTTTCTCTTTCCTGGGATATTTAAGGTGTAACGAAGTGGAGGTTCTTGTCAACAGAGCAGCCGTAAACTTTGGGGTGCCTGTGTCTTGCTGATTTTTAGTTTTCCCAATTTATACGCCCATGAGTGGAAGTGCCCTGTGCTCTCTAAGCTGAGTTTTTTAGATGTTTCAGGACACAACGTACACTTCTCCAGAGTGGCTGTTGGCAATTTACATCCCTCCCATCAGCGTAGCCAGGCTCCCGTTTCTCCATGGCCTGTCCTGCATTTCTGGTTTTGACACTTTATTCAGCATGGCCCTTTTGACCGATGGGAAGCGAGACTTCTTTGTAGCGCTGATTTGCCTTTCCAGGTTGCTTGGTTGGCCAAAAAGGGCGTATGCGTTTTTTCCTGAATATATTCAGGAAAAAACGCATACGCCCTTTTTGGCCAAGGGCATCATTGTCGAGGTTTTGCCGCTTTTCCTGTGCTTTAAAGGCGATTCGAATCTCCCTCCTGAAATCTGTTTCCTGCAATTCTGCCTTGCTTTCCAATCCTCTTCGTTGCCTTCCCTCAATATATTTGTGGACGAGAGTTATCATTTATAAGTCTGCAGGTTTGTGAATTGCAGTGCCCCTGAGCTCCATTTTTCAACTCGCTTTCTTGGGAGCTGGCCGCAAAAGCGCAGGATTGCTTCAGGCCCTATTCTGGTCCCGGGCGGCAGGCTGAGCCTGTGGTTAATTCTTCTTCCTGATGGGGAAGTAGAGTGACCTGTGCCTGTCCCAACACCTAGAGCTAGTCTCTCATTGGTTCCCACTCTTCCCGTTCATCCTCAGGACAAATTGCAACCTGTACGGAACAGGAGGTTAAAGGTGCTGATTCTCCAAGGAGGGAGATTGCTACTAAAGCGGCTGGAATGGCGAACCCGAGCATAAGGAGATGAGAAATGAGGTGCGTTTTGGAAACCTTTCCCGATCACACGGTGTACCATCTTCTGGGTTTCTCATGCATGTTTTCGATGTAGGAAGATGCCCTTGAACCTGGAGATTTGGGACCCATGGGATGGATATCACGCAGTATTACTTTAAAGGGTCTGCGTTTCCTCACCCAACCTCACCAAACCTCTCAGCCCCAAGAGTGTCCACCCTTATGTCTCCATCAGCTGTGGGTCTAGATATGGTCAATCCAGGTGGCATCACAGCCCCTGAACGAATTTTGTAAGAATTTCTCTCTCTTTCACTGTCTTTGTTTCACGGGTTTTTAAAAGTAATTGATTTTTATAATGGGGTTTAGCTGCTTTTCACTGCTGTGTTTCTGCCGCTTTACACCCACTTGACTCACTTACAGAGAGATATCAAAACATAGGTTTTAAGCTTCTTACTAGTCAGATATATTCTTGGGCGGTGAATAGGGGGTGTTGAGTCCAATTCACTGATCAAGGAGTAGGTCTTGTCTATTACATATTGGGTTTATGGAACGGTATCTGACCGAATTTGAAACCCTTGTTTTATGCATCACCCCACCTCACCTTTCCCGTTAAGCAGCCATAGTGTGTTTTCTAAACGTGGGACTCTGGTCTGTTTTGTAATTCAGTTCAAGGGTAGCGGTTTATACATTCCCTCTATAAGTGATATCTTATGATAAGTGTCTTTTTCTGTGTGACTTATTTCACTTAGAATCGTCGTACCTAAATCCACTCATCATGCTGCTACTAGCCTTATGACGTTGATTTCATGGCTGAGTGATATTCCATTGTACATAAGGACCACAACTTCTTTATCCATTTTTCTCTTTCCTGGGATATTTAAGGTGTAACGAAGTGGAGGTTCTTGTCAACAGAGCAGCCGTAAACTTTGGGGTGCCTGTGTCTTGCTGATTTTTAGTTTTCCCAATTTATACGCCCATGAGTGGAAGTGCCCTGTGCTCTCTAAGCTGAGTTTTTTAGATGTTTCAGGACACACCGTACACTTCTCCAGAGTGGCTGTTGGCAATTTACATCCCTCCCATCAGCGTAGCCAGGCTCCCGTTTCTCCATGGCCTGTCCTGCATTTCTGGTTTTGACACTTTATTCAGCATGGCCCTTTTGACCGATGGGAAGCGAGACTTCTTTGTAGCGCTGATTTGCCTTTCCAGGTTGCTTGGTTGGCCAAAAAGGGCGTATGCGTTTTTTCCTGAATATATTCAGGAAAAAACGCATACGCCCTTTTTGGCCAAGGGCATCATTGTCGAGGTTTTGCCGCTTTTCCTGTGCTTTAAAGGCGATTCGAATCTCCCTCCTGAAATCTGTTTCCTGCAATTCTGCCTTGCTTTCCAATCCTCTTCGTTGCCTTCCCTCAATATATTTGTGGACGAGAGTTATCATTTATAAGTCTGCAGGTTTGTGAATTGCAGTGCCCCTGAGCTCCATTTTTCAACTCGCTTTCTTGGGAGCTGGCCGCAAAAGCGCAGGATTGCTTCAGGCCCTATTCTGGTCCCGGGCGGCAGGCTGAGCCTGTGGTTAATTCTTCTTCCTGATGGGGAAGTAGAGTGACCTGTGCCTGTCCCAACACCTAGAGCTAGTCTCTCATTGGTTCCCACTCTTCCCGTTCATCCTCAGGACAAATTGCAACCTGTACGGAACAGGAGGTTAAAGGTGCTGATTCTCCAAGGAGGGAGATTGCTACTAAAGCGGCTGGAATGGCGAACCCGAGCATAAGGAGATGAGAAATGAGGTGCGTTTTGGAAACCTTTCCCGAACACACGGTGTACCATCTTCTGGGTTTCTCATGCATGTTTTCGATGTAGGAAGATGCCCTTGAACCTGGAGATTTGGGACCCATGGGATGGATATCACGCAGTATTACTTTAAAGGGTCTGCGTTTCCTCACCCAACCTCACCAAACCTCTCAGCCCCAAGAGTGTCCACCCTTATGTCTCCATCAGCTGTGGGTCTAGATATGGTCAATCCAGGTGGCATCACAGCCCCTGAACGAATTTTGTAAGAATTTCTCTCTCTTTCACTGTCTTTGTTTCACGGGTTTTTAAAAGTAATTGATTTTTATAATGGGGTTTAGCTGCTTTTCACTGCTGTGTTTCTGCCGCTTTACACCCACTTGACTCACTTACAGAGAGATATCAAAACATAGGTTTTAAGCTTCTTACTAGTCAGATATATTCTTGGGCGGTGAATAGGGGGTGTTGAGTCCAATTCACTGATCAAGGAGTAGGTCTTGTCTATTACATATTGGGTTTATGGAACGGTATCTGACCTAATTTGAAACCCTTGTTTTATGCATCACCCCACCTCACCTTTCCCGTTAAGCAGCCATAGTGTGTTTTCTAAACGTGGGACTCTGTTCTGTTTGTAATTCAGTTCAAGGGTAGCGGTTTTTACATTCCCTCTATAAGTGATATCTTATGATAAGTGTCTTTTTCTGTGTGACTTATTTCACTTAGAATCGTCGTACCTAAATCCACTCATCATGCTGCTACTAGCCTTATGACGTTGATTTCATGGCTGAGTGATATTCCATTGTACATAAGGACCACAACTTCTTTATCCATTTTTCTCTTTCCTGGGATATTTAAGGTGTAACGAAGTGGAGGTTCTTGTCAACAGAGCAGCCGTAAACTTTGGGGTGCCTGTGTCTTGCTGATTTTTAGTTTTCCCAATTTATACGCCCATGAGTGGAAGTGCCCTGTGCTCTCTAAGCTGAGTTTTTTAGATGTTTCAGGACACACCGTACACTTCTCCAGAGTGGCTGTTGGCAATTTACATCCCTCCCATCAGCGTAGCCAGGCTCCCGTTTCTCCATGGCCTGTCCTGCATTTCTGGTTTTGACACTTTATTCAGCATGGCCCTTTTGACCGATGGGAAGCGAGACTTCTTTGTAGCGCTGATTTGCCTTTCCAGGTTGCTTAGTTGGCCAAAAAGGGCGTACGCGTTTTTTCCTGAATATATTCAGGTAAAAACGCGTACGCCCTTTTTGGCCAAGGACATCATTGTCGAGGTTTTGCCGCTTTTCCTGTGCTTTAAAGGCGATTCGAATCTCCCTCCTGAAATCTGTTTCCTGCAATTCTGCCTTGCTTTCCAATCCTCTTCGTTGCCTTCCCTCAATATATTTGTGGACGAGAGTTATCATTTATAAGTCTGCAGGTTTGTGAATTGCAGTGCCCCTGAGCTCCATTTTTCAACTCGCTTTCTTGGGAGCTGGCCGCAAAAGCGCAGGATTGCTTCAGTCCCTATTCTGGTCCCGGGCGGCAGGCTGAGCCTGTGGTTAATTCTTCTTCCTGATGGGGAAGTAAAGTGACCTGTGCCTGTCCCAACACCTAGAGCTAGTCTCTCATTGGTTCCCACTCTTCCCGTTCATCCTCAGGACAAATTGCAACCTGTACGGAACAGTAGGTTAAAGGTGCTGATTCTCCAAGGAGGGAGATTGCTACTAAAGCGGCTGGAATGGCGAACCCGAGCATAAGGAGATGAGAAATGAGGTGCGTTTTGGAAACCTTTCCCGATCACACGGTGTACCATCTTCTGGGTTTCTCATGCATGTTTTCGATGTAGGAAGATGCCCTTGAACCTGGAGATTTGGGACCCATGGGATGGATATCACGCAGTATTACTTTAAAGGGTCTGCGTTTCCTCACCCAACCTCACCAAACCTCTCAGCCCCAAGAGTGTCCACCCTTATGTCTCCATCAGCTGTGGGTCTAGATATGGTCAATCCAGGTGGCATCACAGCCCCTGAACGAATTTTGTAAGAATTTCTCTCTCTTTCACTGTCTTTGTTTCACGGGTTTTTAAAAGTAATTGATTTTTATAATGGGGTTTAGCTGCTTTTCACTGCTGTGTTTCTGCCGCTTTACACCCACTTGACTCACTTACAGAGAGATATCAAAACATAGGTTTTAAGCTTCTTACTAGTCAGATATATTCTTGGGCGGTGAATAGGGGGTGTTGAGTCCAATTCACTGATCAAGGAGTAGGTCTTGTCTATTACATATTGGGTTTATGGAACGGTATCTGACCTAATTTGAAACCCTTGTTTTATGCATCACCCCACCTCACCTTTCCCGTTAAGCAGCCATAGTGTGTTTTCTAAACGTGGGACTCTGTTCTGTTTTGTAATTCAGTTCAAGGGTAGCGGTTTTTACATTCCCTCTATAAGTGATATCTTATGATAAGTGTCTTTTTCTGTGTGACTTATTTCACTTAGAATCGTCGTACCTAAATCCACTCATCATGCTGCTACTAGCCTTATGACGTTGATTTCATGGCTGAGTGATATTCCATTGTACATAAGGACCACAACTTCTTTATCCATTTTTCTCTTTCCTGGGATATTTAAGGTGTAACGAAGTGGAGGTTCTTGTCAACAGAGCAGCCCTAAACTTTGGGGTGCCTGTGTCTTGCTGATTTTTAGTTTTCCCAATTTATACGCCCATGAGTGGAAGTGCCCTGTGCTCTCTAAGCTGAGTTTTTTAGATGTTTCAGGACACACCGTACACTTCTCCAGAGTGGCTGTTGGCAATTTACATCCCTCCCATCAGCGTAGCCAGGCTCCCGTTTCTCCATGGCCTGTCCTGCATTTCTGGTTTTGACACTTTATTCAGCATGGCCCTTTTGACCGATGGGAAGCGAGACTTCTTTGTAGCGCTGATTTGCCTTTCCAGGTTGCTTGGTTGGCCAAAAAGGGCGTATGCGTTTTTTCCTGAATATATTCAGGAAAAAACGCATACGCCCTTTTTGGCCAAGGGCATCATTGTCGAGGTTTTGCCGCTTTTCCTGTGCTTTAAAGGCGATTCGAATCTCCCTCCTGAAATCTGTTTCCTGCAATTCTGCCTTGCTTTCCAATCCTCTTCGTTGCCTTCCCTCAATATATTTGTGGACGAGAGTTATCATTTATAAGTCTGCAGGTTTGTGAATTGCAGTGCCCCTGAGCTCCATTTTTCAACTCGCTTTCTTGGGAGCTGGCCGCAAAAGCGCAGGATTGCTTCAGGCCCTATTCTGGTCCCGGGCGGCAGGCTGAGCCTGTGGTTAATTCTTCTTCCTGATGGGGAAGTAGAGTGACCTGTGCCTGTCCCAACACCTAGAGCTAGTCTCTCATTGGTTCCCACTCTTCCCGTTCATCCTCAGGACAAATTGCAACCTGTACGGAACAGGAGGTTAAAGGTGCTGATTCTCCAAGGAGGGAGATTGCTACTAAAGCGGCTGGAATGGCGAACCCGAGCATAAGGAGATGAGAAATGAGGTGCGTTTTGGAAACCTTTCCCGATCACACGGTGTACCATCTTCTGGGTTTCTCATGCATGTTTTCGATGTAGGAAGATGCCCTTGAACCTGGCGATTTGGGACCCATGGGATGGATATCACGCAGTATTACTTTAAAGGGTCTGCGTTTCCTCACCCAACCTCACCAAACCTCTCAGCCCCAAGAGTGTCCACCCTTATGTCTCCATCAGCTGTGGGTCTAGATATGGTCAATCCAGGTGGCATCACAGCCCCTGAACGAATTTTGTAAGAATTTCTCTCTCTTTCACTGTCTTTGTTTCACGGGTTTTTATAAGTAATTGATTTTTATAATGGGGTTTAGCTGCTTTTCACTGCTGTGTTTCTGCCGCTTTACACCCACTTGACTCACTTACAGAGAGATATCAAAACATAGGTTTTAAGCTTCTTACTAGTCAGATATATTCTTGGGCGGTGAATAGGGGGTGTTGAGTCCAATTCACTGATCAAGGAGTAGGTCTTGTCTATTACATATTGGGTTTATGGAACGGTATCTGACCTAATTTGAAACCCTTGTTTTATGCATCACCCCACCTCACCTTTCCCGTTAAGCAGCCATAGTGTGTTTTCTAAACGTGGGACTCTGTTCTGTTTTGTAATTCAGTTCAAGGGTAGCGGTTTTTACATTCCCTCTATAAGTGATATCTTATGATAAGTGTCTTTTTCTGTGTGACTTATTTCACTTAGAATCGTCGTACCTAAATCCACTCATCATGCTGCTACTAGCCTTATGACGTTGATTTCATGGCTGAGTGATATTCCATTGTACATAAGGACCACAACTTCTTTATCCATTTTTCTCTTTCCTGGGATATTTAAGGTGTAACGAAGTGGAGGTTCTTGTCAACAGAGCAGCCCTAAACTTTGGGGTGCCTGTGTCTTGCTGATTTTTAGTTTTCCCAATTTATACGCCCATGAGTGGAAGTGCCCTGTGCTCTCTAAGCTGAGTTTTTTAGATGTTTCAGGACACACCGTACACTTCTCCAGAGTGGCTGTTGGCAATTTACATCCCTCCCATCAGCGTAGCCAGGCTCCCGTTTCTCCATGGCCTGTCCTGCATTTCTGGTTTTGACACTTTATTCAGCATGGCCCTTTTGACCGATGGGAAGCGAGACTTCTTTGTAGCGCTGATTTGCCTTTCCAGGTTGCTTGGTTGGCCAAAAAGGGCGTATGCGTTTTTTCCTGAATATATTCAGGAAAAAACGCATACGCCCTTTTTGGCCAAGGGCATCATTGTCGAGGTTTTGCCGCTTTTCCTGTGCTTTAAAGGCGATTCGAATCTCCCTCCTGAAATCTGTTTCCTGCAATTCTGCCTTGCTTTCCAATCCTCTTCGTTGCCTTCCCTCAATATATTTGTGGACGAGAGTTATCATTTATAAGTCTGCAGGTTTGTGAATTGCAGTGCCCCTGAGCTCCATTTTTCAACTCGCTTTCTTGGGAGCTGGCCGCAAAAGCGCAGGATTGCTTCAGGCCCTATTCTGGTCCCGGGCGGCAGGCTGAGCCTGTGGTTAATTCTTCTTCCTGATGGGGAAGTAGAGTGACCTGTGCCTGTCCCAACACCTAGAGCTAGTCTCTCATTGGTTCCCACTCTTCCCGTTCATCCTCAGGACAAATTGCAACCTGTACGGAACAGGAGGTTAAAGGTGCTGATTCTCCAAGGAGGGAGATTGCTACTAAAGCGGCTGGAATGGCGAACCCGAGCATAAGGAGATGAGAAATGAGGTGCGTTTTGGAAACCTTTCCCGATCACACGGTGTACCATCTTCTGGGTTTCTCATGCATGTTTTCGATGTAGGAAGATGCCCTTGAACCTGGCGATTTGGGACCCATGGGATGGATATCACGCAGTATTACTTTAAAGGGTCTGCGTTTCCTCACCCAACCTCACCAAACCTCTCAGCCCCAAGAGTGTCCACCCTTATGTCTCCATCAGCTGTGGGTCTAGATATGGTCAATCCAGGTGGCATCACACCCCCTGAACGAATTTTGTAAGAATTTCTCTCTCTTTCACTGTCTTTGTTTCACGGGTTTTTATAAGTAATTGATTTTTATAATGGGGTTTAGCTGCTTTTCACTGCTGTGTTTCTGCCGCTTTACACCCACTTGACTCACTTACAGAGAGATATCAAAACATAGGTTTTAAGCTTCTTACTAGTCAGATATATTCTTGGGCGGTGAATAGGGGGTGTTGAGTCCAATTCACTGATCAAGGAGTAGGTCTTGTCTATTACATATTGGGTTTATGGAACGGTATCTGACCTAATTTGAAACCCTTGTTTTATGCATCACCCCACCTCACCTTTCCCGTTAAGCAGCCATAGTGTGTTTTCTAAACGTGGGACTCTGTTCTGTTTTGTAATTCAGTTCAAGGGTAGCGGTTTTTACATTCCCTCTATAAGTGATATCTTATGATAAGTGTCTTTTTCTGTGTGACTTATTTCACTTAGAATCGTCGTACCTAAATCCACTCATCATGCTGCTACTAGCCTTATGACGTTGATTTCATGGCTGAGTGATATTCCATTGTACATAAGGACCACAACTTCTTTATCCATTTTTCTCTTTCCTGGGATATTTAAGGTGTAACGAAGTGGAGGTTCTTGTCAACAGAGCAGCCGTAAACTTTGGGGTGCCTGTGTCTTGCTGATTTTTAGTTTTCCCAATTTATACGCCCATGAGTGGAAGTGCCCTGTGCTCTCTAAGCTGAGTTTTTTAGATGTTTCAGGACACACCGTACACTTCTCCAGAGTGGCTGTTGGCAATTTACATCCCTCCCATCAGCGTAGCCAGGCTCCCGTTTCTCCATGGCCTGTCCTGCATTTCTGGTTTTGACACTTTATTCAGCATGGCCCTTTTGACCGATGGGAAGCGAGACTTCTTTGTAGCGCTGATTTGCCTTTCCAGGTTGCTTGGTTGGCCAAAAAGGGCGTATGCGTTTTTTCCTGAATATATTCAGGAAAAAACGTATACGCCCTTTTTGGCCAAGGGCATCATTGTCGAGGTTTTGCCGCTTTTCCTGTGCTTTAAAGGCGATTCGAATCTCCCTCCTGAAATCTGTTTCCTGCAATTCTGCCTTGCTTTCCAATCCTCTTCGTTGCCTTCCCTCAATATATTTGTGGACGAGAGTTATCATTTATAAGTCTGCAGGTTTGTGAATTGCAGTGCCCCTGAGCTCCATTTTTCAACTCGCTTTCTTGGGAGCTGGCCGCAAAAGCGCAGGATTGCTTCAGGCCCTATTCTGGTCCCGGGCGGCAGGCTGAGCCTGTGGTTAATTCTTCTTCCTGATGGGGAAGTAGAGTGACCTGTGCCTGTCCCAACACCTAGAGCTAGTCTCTCATTGGTTCCCACTCTTCCCGTTCATCCTCAGGACAAATTGCAACCTGTACGGAACAGGAGGTTAAAGGTGCTGATTCTCCAAGGAGGGAGATTGCTACTAAAGCGGCTGGAATGGCGAACCCGAGCATAAGGAGATGAGAAATGAGGTGCGTTTTGGAAACCTTTCCCGATCACACGGTGTACCATCTTCTGGGTTTCTCATGCATGTTTTCGATGTAGGAAGATGCCCTTGAACCTGGAGATTTGGGACCCATGGGATGGATATCACGCAGTATTACTTTAAAGGGTCTGCGTTTCCTCACCCAACCTCACCATACCTCTCAGCCCCAAGAGTGTCCACCCTTATGTCTCCATCAGCTGTGGGTCTAGATATGGTCAATCCAGGTGGCATCACAGCCCCTGAACGAATTTTGTAAGAATTTCTCTCTCTTTCACTGTCTTTGTTTCACGGGTTTTTAAAAGTAATTGATTTTTATAATGGGGTTTAGCTGCTTTTCACTGCTGTGTTTCTGCCGCTTTACACCCACTTGACTCACTTACAGAGAGATATCAAAACATAGGTTTTAAGCTTCTTACTAGTCAGATATATTCTTGGGCGGTGAATAGGGGGTGTTGAGTCCAATTCACTGATCAAGGAGTAGGTCTTGGCTATTACATATTGGGTTTATGGAACGGTATCTGACCTAATTTGAAACCCTTGTTTTATGCATCACCCCACCTCACCTTTCCCGTTAAGCAGCCATAGTGTGTTTTCTAAACGTGGGACTCTGTTCTGTTTTGTAATTCAGTTCAAGGGTAGCGGTTTTTACATTCCCTCTATAAGTGATATCTTATGATAAGTGTCTTTTTCTGTGTGACTTATTTCACTTAGAATCGTCGTACCTAAATCCACTCATCATGCTGCTACTAGCCTTATGACGTTGATTTCATGGCTGAGTGATATTCCATTGTACATAAGGACCACAACTTCTTTATCCATTTTTCTCTTTCCTGGGATATTTAAGGTGTAACGAAGTGGAGGTTCTTGTCAACAGAGCAGCCGTAAACTTTGGGGTGCCTGTGTCTTGCTGATTTTTAGTTTTCCCAATTTATACGCCCATGAGTGGAAGTGCCCTGTGCTCTCTAAGCTGAGTTTTTTAGATGTTTCAGGACACACCGTACACTTCTCCAGAGTGGCTGTTGGCAATTTACATCCCTCCCATCAGCGTAGCCAGGCTCCCGTTTCTCCATGGCCTGTCCTGCATTTCTGGTTTTGACACTTTATTCAGCATGGCCCTTTTGACCGATGGGAAGCGAGACTTCTTTGTAGCGCTGATTTGCCTTTCCAGGTTGCTTGGTTGGCCAAAAAGGGCGTATGCGTTTTTTCCTGAATATATTCAGGAAAAAACGCATACGCCCTTTTTGGCCAAGGGCATCATTGTCGAGGTTTTGCCGCTTTTCCTGTGCTTTAAAGGCGATTCGAATCTCCCTCCTGAAATCTGTTTCCTGCAATTCTGCCTTGCTTTCCAATCCTCTTCGTTGCCTTCCCTCAATATATTTGTGGACGAGAGTTATCATTTATAAGTCTGCAGGTTTGTGAATTGCAGTGCCCCTGAGCTCCATTTTTCAACTCGCTTTCTTGGGAGCTGGCCGCAAAAGCGCAGGATTGCTTCAGGCCCTATTCTGGTCCCGGGCGGCAGGCTGAGCCTGTGGTTAATTCTTCTTCCTGATGGGGAAGTAGAGTGACCTGTGCCTGTCCCAACACCTAGAGCTAGTCTCTCATTGGTTCCCACTCTTCCCGTTCATCCTCAGGACAAATTGCAACCTGTACGGAACAGGAGGTTAAAGGTGCTGATTCTCCAAGGAGGGAGATTGCTACTAAAGCGGCTGGAATGGCGAACCCGAGCATAAGGAGATGAGAAATGAGGTGCGTTTTGGAAACCTTTCCCGATCACACGGTGTACCATCTTCTGGGTTTCTCATGCATGTTTTCGATGTAGGAAGATGCCCTTGAACCTGGAGATTTGGGACCCATGGGATGGATATCACGCAGTATTATTTAAAGGGTCTGCGTTTCCTCACCCAACCTCACCAAACCTCTCAGCCCCAAGAGTGTCCACCCTTATGTCTCCATCAGCTGTGGGTCTAGATATGGTCAATCCAGGTGGCATCACAGCCCCTGAACGAATTTTGTAAGAATTTCTCTCTCTTTCACTGTCTTTGTTTCACGGGTTTTTAAAAGTAATTGATTTTTATAATGGGGTTTAGCTGCTTTTCACTGCTGTGTTTCTGCCGCTTTACACCCACTTGACTCACTTACAGAGAGATATCAAAACATAGGGTTTAAGATTCTTACTAGTCAGATATATTCTTGGGCGGTGAATAGGGGGTGTTGAGTCCAATTCACTGATCAAGGAGTAGGTCTTGTCTATTACATATTGGGTTTATGGAACGGTATCTGACCTAATTTGAAACCCTTGTTTTATGCATCACCCCACCTCACCTTTCCCGTTAAGCAGCCATAGTGTGTTTTCTAAACGTGGGACTCTGGTCTGTTTTGTAATTCAGTTCAAGGGTAGCGGTTTATACATTCCCTCTATAAGTGATATCTTATGATAAGTGTCTTTTTCTGTGTGACTTATTTCACTTAGAATCGTCGTACCTAAATCCACTCATCATGCTGCTACTAGCCTTATGACGTTGATTTCATGGCTGAGTGATATTCCATTGTACATAAGGACCACAACTTCTTTATCCATTTTTCTCTTTCCTGGGATATTTAAGGTGTAACGAAGTGGAGGTTCTTGTCAACAGAGCAGCCCTAAACTTTGGGGTGCCTGTGTCTTGCTGATTTTTAGTTTTCCCAATTTATACGCCCATGACTGGAAGTGCCCTGTGCTCTCTAAGCTGAGTTTTTTAGATGTTTCAGGACACAACGTACACTTCTCCAGAGTGGCTGTTGGCAATTTACATCCCTCCCATCAGCGTAGCCAGGCTCCCGTTTCTCCATGGCCTGTCCTGCATTTCTGGTTTTGACACTTTATTCAGCATGGCCCTTTTGACCGATGGGAAGCGAGACTTCTTTGTAGCGCTGATTTGCCTTTCCAGGTTGCTTGGTTGGCCAAAAAGGGCGTATGCGTTTTTTCCTGAATATATTCAGGAAAAAATGCATACGCCCTTTTTGGCCAAGGGCATCATTGTCGAGGTTTTGCCGCTTTTCCTGTGCTTTAAAGGCGATTCGAATCTCCCTCCTGAAATCTGTTTCCTTCAATTCTGCCTTGCTTTCCAATCCTCTTCGTTGCCTTCCCTCAATATATTTGTGGACGAGAGTTATCATTTATAAGTCTGCAGGTTTGTGAATTGCAGTGCCCCTGAGCTCCATTTTTCAACTCGCTTTCTTGGGAGCTGGCCGCAAAAGCGCAGGATTGCTTCAGGCCCTATTCTGGTCCCGGGCGGCAGGCTGAGCCTGTGGTTAATTCTTCTTCCTGATGGGGAAGTAGAGTGACCTGTGCCTGTCCCAACACCTAGAGCTAGTCTCTCATTGGTTCCCACTCTTCCCGTTCATCCTCAGGACAAATTGCAACCTGTACGGAACAGGAGGTTAAAGGTGCTGATTCTCCAAGGAGGGAGATTGCTACTAAAGCGGCTGGAATGGCGAACCCGAGCATAAGGAGATGAGAAATGAGGTGCGTTTTGGAAACCTTTCCCGAACACACGGTGTACCATCTTCTGGGTTTCTCATGCATGTTTTCGATGTAGGAAGATGCCCTTGAACCTGGAGATTTGGGACCCATGGGATGGATATCACGCAGTATTACTTTAAAGGGTCTGCGTTTCCTCACCCAACCTCACCAAACCTCTCAGCCCCAAGAGTGTCCACCCTTATGTGTCCATCAGCTGTGGGTCTAGATATGGTCAATCCAGGTGGCATCACAGCCCCTGAACGAATTTTGTAAGAATTTCTCTCTCTTTCACTGTCTTTGTTTCACGGGTTTTTAAAAGTAATTGATTTTTATAATGGGGTTTAGCTGCTTTTCACTGCTGTGTTTCTGCCGCTTTACACCCACTTGACTCACTTACAGAGAGATATCAAAACATAGGTTTTAAGCTTCTTACTAGTCAGATATATTCTTGGGCGGTGAATAGGGGGTGTTGAGTCCAATTCACTGATCAAGGAGTAGGTCTTGTCTATTACATATTGGGTTTATGGAACGGTATCTGACCTAATTTGAAACCCTTGTTTTATGCATCACCCCACCTCACCTTTCCCGTTAAGCAGCCATAGTGTGTTTTCTAAACGTGGGACTCTGTTCTGTTTGTAATTCAGTTCAAGGGTAGCGGTTTTTACATTCCCTCTATAAGTGATATCTTATGATAAGTGTCTTTTTCTGTGTGACTTATTTCACTTAGAATCGTCGTACCTAAATCCACTCATCATGCTGCTACTAGCCTTATGACGTTGATTTCATGGCTGAGTGATATTCCATTGTACATAAGGACCACAACTTCTTTATCCATTTTTCTCTTTCCTGGGATATTTAAGGTGTAACGAAGTGGAGGTTCTTGTCAACAGAGCAGCCGTAAACTTTGGGGTGCCTGTGTCTTGCTGATTTTTAGTTTTCCCAATTTATACGCCCATGAGTGGAAGTGCCCTGTGCTCTCTAAGCTGAGTTTTTTAGATGTTTCAGGACACAACGTACACTTCTCCAGAGTGGCTGTTGGCAATTTACATCCCTCCCATCAGCGTAGCCAGGCTCCCGTTTCTCCATGGCCTGTCCTGCATTTCTGGTTTTGACACTTTATTCAGCATGGCCCTTTTGACCGATGGGAAGCGAGACTTCTTTGTAGCGCTGATTTGCCTTTCCAGGTTGCTTGGTTGGCCAAAAAGGGCGTATGCGTTTTTTCCTGAATATATTCAGGAAAAAACGCATACGCCCTTTTTGGCCAAGGGCATCATTGTCGAGGTTTTGCCGCTTTTCCTGTGCTTTAAAGGCGATTCGAATCTCCCTCCTGAAATCTGTTTCCTGCAATTCTGCCTTGCTTTCCAATCCTCTTCGTTGCCTTCCCTCAATATATTTGTGGACGAGAGTTATCATTTATAAGTCTGCAGGTTTGTGAATTGCAGTGCCCCTGAGCTCCATTTTTCAACTCGCTTTCTTGGGAGCTGGCCGCAAAAGCGCAGGATTGCTTCAGGCCCTATTCTGGTCCCGGGCGGCAGGCTGAGCCTGTGGTTAATTCTTCTTCCTGATGGGGAAGTAGAGTGACCTGTGCCTGTCCCAACACCTAGAGCTAGTCTCTCATTGGTTCCCACTCTTCCCGTTCATCCTCAGGACAAATTGCAACCTGTACGGAACAGGAGGTTAAAGGTGCTGATTCTCCAAGGAGGGAGATTGCTACTAAAGCGGCTGGAATGGCGAACCCGAGCATAAGGAGATGAGAAATGAGGTGCGTTTTGGAAACCTTTCCCGATCACACGGTGTACCATCTTCTGGGTTTCTCATGCATGTTTTCGATGTAGGAAGATGCCCTTGAACCTGGAGATTTGGGACCCATGGGATGGATATCACGCAGTATTACTTTAAAGGGTCTGCGTTTCCTCACCCAACCTCACCAAACCTCTCAGCCCCAAGAGTGTCCACCCTTATGTCTCCATCAGCTGTGGGTCTAGATATGGTCAATCCAGGTGGCATCACAGCCCCTGAACGAATTTTGTAAGAATTTCTCTCTCTTTCACTGTCTTTGTTTCACGGGTTTTTAAAAGTAATTGATTTTTATAATGGGGTTTAGCTGCTTTTCACTGCTGTGTTTCTGCCGCTTTACACCCACTTGACTCACTTACAGAGAGATATCAAAACATAGGTTTTAAGCTTCTTACTAGTCAGATATATTCTTGGGCGGTGAATAGGGGGTGTTGAGTCCAATTCACTGATCAAGGAGTAGGTCTTGTCTATTACATATTGGGTTTATGGAACGGTATCTGACCGAATTTGAAACCCTTGTTTTATGCATCACCCCACCTCACCTTTCCCGTTAAGCAGCCATAGTGTGTTTTCTAAACGTGGGACTCTGGTCTGTTTTGTAATTCAGTTCAAGGGTAGCGGTTTATACATTCCCTCTATAAGTGATATCTTATGATAAGTGTCTTTTTCTGTGTGACTTATTTCACTTAGAATCGTCGTACCTAAATCCACTCATCATGCTGCTACTAGCCTTATGACGTTGATTTCATGGCTGAGTGATATTCCATTGTACATAAGGACCACAACTTCTTTATCCATTTTTCTCTTTCCTGGGATATTTAAGGTGTAACGAAGTGGAGGTTCTTGTCAACAGAGCAGCCGTAAACTTTGGGGTGCCTGTGTCTTGCTGATTTTTAGTTTTCCCAATTTATACGCCCATGAGTGGAAGTGCCCTGTGCTCTCTAAGCTGAGTTTTTTAGATGTTTCAGGACACACCGTACACTTCTCCAGAGTGGCTGTTGGCAATTTACATCCCTCCCATCAGCGTAGCCAGGCTCCCGTTTCTCCATGGCCTGTCCTGCATTTCTGGTTTTGACACTTTATTCAGCATGGCCCTTTTGACCGATGGGAAGCGAGACTTCTTTGTAGCGCTGATTTGCCTTTCCAGGTTGCTTGGTTGGCCAAAAAGGGCGTATGCGTTTTTTCCTGAATATATTCAGGAAAAAACGCATACGCCCTTTTTGGCCAAGGGCATCATTGTCGAGGTTTTGCCGCTTTTCCTGTGCTTTAAAGGCGATTCGAATCTCCCTCCTGAAATCTGTTTCCTGCAATTCTGCCTTGCTTTCCAATCCTCTTCGTTGCCTTCCCTCAATATATTTGTGGACGAGAGTTATCATTTATAAGTCTGCAGGTTTGTGAATTGCAGTGCCCCTGAGCTCCATTTTTCAACTCGCTTTCTTGGGAGCTGGCCGCAAAAGCGCAGGATTGCTTCAGGCCCTATTCTGGTCCCGGGCGGCAGGCTGAGCCTGTGGTTAATTCTTCTTCCTGATGGGGAAGTAGAGTGACCTGTGCCTGTCCCAACACCTAGAGCTAGTCTCTCATTGGTTCCCACTCTTCCCGTTCATCCTCAGGACAAATTGCAACCTGTACGGAACAGGAGGTTAAAGGTGCTGATTCTCCAAGGAGGGAGATTGCTACTAAAGCGGCTGGAATGGCGAACCCGAGCATAAGGAGATGAGAAATGAGGTGCGTTTTGGAAACCTTTCCCGAACACACGGTGTACCATCTTCTGGGTTTCTCATGCATGTTTTCGATGTAGGAAGATGCCCTTGAACCTGGAGATTTGGGACCCATGGGATGGATATCACGCAGTATTACTTTAAAGGGTCTGCGTTTCCTCACCCAACCTCACCAAACCTCTCAGCCCCAAGAGTGTCCACCCTTATGTCTCCATCAGCTGTGGGTCTAGATATGGTCAATCCAGGTGGCATCACAGCCCCTGAACGAATTTTGTAAGAATTTCTCTCTCTTTCACTGTCTTTGTTTCACGGGTTTTTAAAAGTAATTGATTTTTATAATGGGGTTTAGCTGCTTTTCACTGCTGTGTTTCTGCCGCTTTACACCCACTTGACTCACTTACAGAGAGATATCAAAACATAGGTTTTAAGCTTCTTACTAGTCAGATATATTCTTGGGCGGTGAATAGGGGGTGTTGAGTCCAATTCACTGATCAAGGAGTAGGTCTTGTCTATTACATATTGGGTTTATGGAACGGTATCTGACCTAATTTGAAACCCTTGTTTTATGCATCACCCCACCTCACCTTTCCCGTTAAGCAGCCATAGTGTGTTTTCTAAACGTGGGACTCTGTTCTGTTTTGTAATTCAGTTCAAGGGTAGCGGTTTTTACATTCCCTCTATAAGTGATATCTTATGATAAGTGTCTTTTTCTGTGTGACTTATTTCACTTAGAATCGTCGTACCTAAATCCACTCATCATGCTGCTACTAGCCTTATGACGTTGATTTCATGGCTGAGTGATATTCCATTGTACATAAGGACCACAACTTCTTTATCCATTTTTCTCTTTCCTGGGATATTTAAGGTGTAACGAAGTGGAGGTTCTTGTCAACAGAGCAGCCCTAAACTTTGGGGTGCCTGTGTCTTGCTGATTTTTAGTTTTCCCAATTTATACGCCCATGAGTGGAAGTGCCCTGTGCTCTCTAAGCTGAGTTTTTTAGATGTTTCAGGACACACCGTGCACTTCTCCAGAGTGGCTGTTGGCAATTTACATCCCTCCCATCAGCGTAGCCAGGCTCCCGTTTCTCCGTGGCCTGTCCTGCATTTCTGGTTTTGACACTTTATTCAGCATGGCCCTTTTGACCGATGGGAAGCGAGACTTCTTTGTAGCGCTGATTTGCCTTTCCAGGTTGCTTGGTTGGCCAAAAAGGGCGTATGCGTTTTTTCCTGAATATATTCAGGAAAAAACGCATACGCCCTTTTTGGCCAAGGGCATCATTGTCGAGGTTTTGCCGCTTTTCCTGTGCTTTAAAGGCGATTCGAATCTCCCTCCTGAAATCTGTTTCCTGCAATTCTGCCTTGCTTTCCAATCCTCTTCGTTGCCTTCCCTCAATATATTTGTGGACGAGAGTTATCATTTATAAGTCTGCAGGTTTGTGAATTGCAGTGCCCCTGAGCTCCATTTTTCAACTCGCTTTCTTGGGAGCTGGCCGCAAAAGCGCAGGATTGCTTCAGGCCCTATTCTGGTCCCGGGCGGCAGGCTGAGCCTGTGGTTAATTCTTCTTCCTGATGGGGAAGTAGAGTGACCTGTGCCTGTCCCAACACCTAGAGCTAGACTCTCATTGGTTCCCACTCTTCCCGTTCATCCTCAGGACAAATTGCAACCTGTACGGAACAGGAGGTTAAAGGTGCTGATTCTCCAAGGAGGGAGATTGCTACTAAAGCGGCTGGAATGGCGAACCCGAGCATAAGGAGATGAGAAATGAGGTGCGTTTTGGAAACCTTTCCCGATCACACGGTGTACCATCTTCTGGGTTTCTCATGCATGTTTTCGATGTAGGAAGATGCCCTTGAACCTGGAGATTTGGGACCCATGGGATGGGAACCACGCAGTATTACTTTAAAGGGTCTGCGTTTCCTCACCCAACCTCACCAAACCTCTCAGCCCCAAGAGTGTCCAGCCCTATGTCTCCATCAGCTGTGGGTCTAGATATGGTCAATCCAGGTGGCATCACAGCCCCTGAACGAATTTTGTAAGAATTTCTCTCTCTTTCACTGTCTTTGTTTCACGGGTTTTTAAAAGTAATTGATTTTTATAATGGGGTTTAGCTGCTTTTCACTGCTGTGTTTCTGCCGCTTTACACCCACTTGACTCACTTACAGAGAGATATCAAAACATAGGTTTTAAGATTCTTACTAGTCAGATATATTCTTGGGCGGTGAATAGGGGGTGTTGAGTCCAATTCACTGATCAAGGAGTAGGTCTTGTCTATTACATATTGGGTTTATGGAACGGTATCTGACCTAATTTGAAACCCTTGTTTTATGCATCACCCCACCTCACCTTTCCCGTTAAGCAGCCATAGTGTGTTTTCTAAACGTGGGACTCTGTTCTGTTTGTAATTCAGTTCAAGGGTAGCGGTTTTTACATTCCCTCTATAAGTGATATCTTATGATAAGTGTCTTTTTCTGTGTGACTTATTTCACTTAGAATCGTCGTACCTAAATCCACTCATCATGCTGCTACTAGCCTTATGACGTTGATTTCATGGCTGAGTGATATTCCATTGTACATAAGGACCACAACTTCTTTATCCATTTTTCTCTTTCCTGGGATATTTAAGGTGTAACGAAGTGGAGGTTCTTGTCAACAGAGCAGCCGTAAACTTTGGGGTGCCTGTGTCTTGCTGATTTTTAGTTTTCCCAATTTATACGCCCATGAGTGGAAGTGCCCTGTGCTCTCTAAGCTGAGTTTTTTAGATGTTTCAGGACACACCGTACACTTCTCCAGAGTGGCTGTTGGCAATTTACATCCCTCCCATCAGCGTAGCCAGGCTCCCGTTTCTCCATGGCCTGTCCTGCATTTCTGGTTTTGACACTTTATTCAGCATGGCCCTTTTGACCGATGGGAAGCGAGACTTCTTTGTAGCGCTGATTTGCCTTTCCAGGTTGCTTAGTTGGCCAAAAAGGGCGTACGCGTTTTTTCCTGAATATATTCAGGTAAAAACGCGTACGCCCTTTTTGGCCAAGGACATCATTGTCGAGGTTTTGCCGCTTTTCCTGTGCTTTAAAGGCGATTCGAATCTCCCTCCTGAAATCTGTTTCCTGCAATTCTGCCTTGCTTTCCAATCCTCTTCGTTGCCTTCCCTCAATATATTTGTGGACGAGAGTTATCATTTATAAGTCTGCAGGTTTGTGAATTGCAGTGCCCCTGAGCTCCATTTTTCAACTCGCTTTCTTGGGAGCTGGCCGCAAAAGCGCAGGATTGCTTCAGTCCCTATTCTGGTCCCGGGCGGCAGGCTGAGCCTGTGGTTAATTCTTCTTCCTGATGGGGAAGTAAAGTGACCTGTGCCTGTCCCAACACCTAGAGCTAGTCTCTCATTGGTTCCCACTCTTCCCGTTCATCCTCAGGACAAATTGCAACCTGTACGGAACAGTAGGTTAAAGGTGCTGATTCTCCAAGGAGGGAGATTGCTACTAAAGCGGCTGGAATGGCGAACCCGAGCATAAGGAGATGAGAAATGAGGTGCGTTTTGGAAACCTTTCCCGATCACACGGTGTACCATCTTCTGGGTTTCTCATGCATGTTTTCGATGTAGGAAGATGCCCTTGAACCTGGAGATTTGGGACCCATGGGATGGGAACCACGCAGTATTACTTTAAAGGGTCTGCGTTTCCTCACCCAACCTCACCAAACCTCTCAGCCCCAAGAGTGTCCAGCCCTATGTCTCCATCAGCTGTGGGTCTAGATATGGTCAATCCAGGTGGCATCACAGCCCCTGAACGAATTTTGTAAGAATTTCTCTCTCTTTCACTGTCTTTGTTTCACGGGTTTTTAAAAGTAATTGATTTTTATAATGGGGTTTAGCTGCTTTTCACTGCTGTGTTTCTGCCGCTTTACACCCACTTGACTCACTTACAGAGAGATATCAAAACATAGGTTTTAAGCTTCTTACTAGTCAGATATATTCTTGGGCGGTGAATAGGGGGTGTTGAGTCCAATTCACTGATCAAGGAGTAGGTCTTGTCTATTACATATTGGGTTTATGGAACGGTATCTGACCTAATTTGAAACCCTTGTTTTATGCATCACCCCACCTCACCTTTCCCGTTAAGCAGCCATAGTGTGTTTTCTAAACGTGGGACTCTGTTCTGTTTTGTAATTCAGTTCAAGGGTAGCGGTTTATACATTCCCTCTATAAGTGATATCTTATGATAAGTGTCTTTTTCTGTGTGACTTCTTTCACTTAGAATCGTCGTACCTAAATCCACTCATCATGCTGCTACTAGCCTTATGACGTTGATTTCATGGCTGAGTGATATTCCATTGTACATAAGGACCACAACTTCTTTATCCATTTTTCTCTTTCCTGGGATATTTAAGCTGTAACGAAGTAGAGGTTCTTGTCAACAGAGCAGCCCTAAACTTTGGGGTGCCTGTGTCTTGCTGATTTTTAGTTTTCCCAATTTATACGCCCATGAGTGGAAGTGCCCTGTGCTCTCTAAGCTGAGTTTTTTAGATGTTTCAGGACACACCGTACACTTCTCCAGAGTGGCTGTTGGCAATTTACATCCCTCCCATCAGCGTAGCCAGGCTCCCGTTTCTCCATGGCCTGTCCTGCATTTCTGGTTTTGACACTTTATTCAGCATGGCCCTTTTGACCGATGGGAAGCGAGACTTCTTTGTAGCGCTGATTTGCCTTTCCAGGTTGCTTGGTTGGCCAAAAAGGGCGTATGCGTTTTTTCCTGAATATATTCAGGAAAAAACGCATACGCCCTTTTTGGCCAAGGGCATCATTGTCGAGGTTTTGCCGCTTTTCCTGTGCTTTAAAGGCGATTCGAATCTCCCTCCTGAAATCTGTTTCCTGCAATTCTGCCTTGCTTTCCAATCCTCTTCGTTGCCTTCCCTCAATATATTTGTGGACGAGAGTTATCATTTATAAGTCTGCAGGTTTGTGAATTGCAGTGCCCCTGAGCTCCATTTTTCAACTCGCTTTCTTGGGAGCTGGCCGCAAAAGCGCAGGATTGCTTCAGGCCCTATTCTGGTCCCGGGCGGCAGGCTGAGCCTGTGGTTAATTCTTCTTCCTGATGGGGAAGTAGAGTGACCTGTGCCTGTCCCAACTCCTAGAGCTAGTCTCTCATTGGTTTCCACTCTTCCCGTTCATCCTCAGGACAAATTGCAACCTGTACGGAACAGGAGGTTAAAGGTGCTGATTCTCCAAGGAGGGAGATTGCTACTAAAGCGGCTGGAATGGCGAACCCGAGCATAAGGAGATGAGAAATGAGGTGCGTTTTGGAAACCTTTCCCGATCACACGGTGTACCATCTTCTGGGTTTCTCATGCATGTTTTCGATGTAGGAAGATGCCCTTGAACCTGGAGATTTGGGACCCAAGGGATGGGAACCACGCAGTATTACTTTAAAGGGTCTGCGTTTCCTCACCCAACCTCACCAAACCTCTCAGCCCCAAGAGTGTCCACCCCTATGTCTCCATCAGCTGTGGGTCTAGATATGGTCAATCCAGGTGGCATCACAGCCCCTGAACGAATTTTGTAAGAATTTCTCTCTCTTTCACTGTCTTTGTTTCACGGGTTTTTAAAAGTAATTGATTTTTATAATGGGGTTTAGCTGCTTTTCACTGCTGTGTTTCTGCCGCTTTACACCCACTTGACTCACTTACAGAGAGATATCAAAACATAGGTTTTAAGCTTCTTACTAGTCAGATATATTCTTGGGCGGTGAATAGGGGGTGTTGAGTCCAATTCACTGATCAAGGAGTAGGTCTTGGCTATTACATATTGGGTTTATGGAACGGTATCTGACCTAATTTGAAACCCTTGTTTTATGCATCACCCCACCTCACCTTTCCCCTTAAGCAGCCATAGTGTGTTTTCTAAACGTGGGACTCTGTTCTGTTTTGTAATTCAGTTCAAGGGTAGCGGTTTTTACATTCCCTCTATAAGTGATATCTTATGATAAGTGTCTTTTTCTGTGTGACTTATTTCACTTAGAATCGTCGTACCTAAATGCACTCATCATGCTGCTACTAGCCTTATGACGTTGATTTCATGGCTGAGTGATATTCCATTGTACATAAGGACCACAACTTCTTTATCCATTTTTCTCTTTCCTGGGATATTTAAGGTGTAACGAAGTGGAGGTTCTTGTCAACAGAGCAGCCCTAAACTTTGGGGTGCCTGTGTCTTGCTGATTTTTAGTTTTCCCAATTTATACGCCCATGAGTGTCAGTGCCCTGTGCTCTCTAAGCTGAGTTTTTTAGATGTTTCAGGACACACCGTACACTTCTCCAGAGTGGCTGTTGGCAATTTACATCCCTCTCATCAGCGTAGCCAGGCTCCCGTTTCTCCATGGCCTGTCCTGCATTTCTGGTTTTGACACTTTATTCAGCATGGCCCTTTTGACCGATGGGAAGCGAGACTTCTTTGTAGCGCTGATTTGCCTTTCCAGGTTGCTTGGTTGGCCAAAAAGGGCGTATGCGTTTTTTCCTGAATATATTCAGGAAAAAACGCATACGCCCTTTTTGGCCAAGGGCATCATTGTCGAGGTTTTGCCGCTTTTCCTGTGCTTTAAAGGCGATTCGAATCTCCCTCCTGAAATCTGTTTCCTGCAATTCTGCCTTGCTTTCCAATCCTCTTCGTTGCCTTCCCTCAATATATTTGTGGACGAGAGTTATCATTTATAGTCTGCAGGTTTGTGAATTGCAGTGCCCCTGAGCTCCATTTTTCAACTCGCTTTCTTGGGAGCTGGCCGCAAAAGCGCAGGATTGCTTCAGGCCCTATTCTGGTCCCGGGCGGCAGGCTGAGCCTGTGGTTAATTCTTCTTCCTGATGGGGAAGTAGAGTGACCTGTGCCTGTCCCAACACCTAGAGCTAGTCTCTCATTGGTTCCCACTCTTCCCGTTCATCCTCAGGACAAATTGCAACCTGTACGGAACAGGAGGTTAAAGGTGCTGATTCTCCAAGGAGGGAGATTGCTACTAAAGCGGCTGGAATGGCGAACCCGAGCATAAGGAGATGAGAAATGAGGTGCGTTTTGGAAACCTTTCCCGATCACACGGTGTACCATCTTCTGGGTTTCTCATGCATGTTTTCGATGTAGGAAGATGCCCTTGAACCTGGAGATTTGGGACCCATGGGATGGGAACCACGCAGTATTACTTTAAAGGGTCTGCGTTTCCTCACCCAACCTCACCAAACCTCTCAGCCCCGAGAGTGTCCACCCCTATGTCTCCATCAGCTGTGGGTCTAGATATGGTCAATCCAGGTGGCATCACAGCCCCTGAACGAATTTTGTAAGAATTTCTCTCTCTTTCACTGTCTTTGTTTCACGGGTTTTTAAAAGTAATTGATTTTTATAATGGGGTTTAGCTGCTTTTCACTGCTGTGTTTCTGCCGCTTTACACCCACTTGACTCACTTACAGAGAGATATCAAAACATAGGTTTTAAGATTCTTACTAGTCAGATATATTCTTGGGCGGTGAATAGGGGGTGTTGAGTCCAATTCACTGATCAAGGAGTAGGTCTTGTCTATTACATATTGGGTTTATGGAACGGTATCTGACCTAATTTGAAACCCTTGTTTTATGCATCACCCCACCTCACCTTTCCCGTTAAGCAGCCATAGTGTGTTTTCTAAACGTGGGACTCTGTTCTGTTTTGTAATTCAGTTCAAGGGTAGCGGTTTTTACATTCCCTCTATAAGTGATATCTTATGATAAGTGTCTTTTTCTGTGTGACTTATTTCACTTAGAATCGTCGTACCTAAATCCACTCATCATGCTGCTACTAGCCTTATGACGTTGATTTCATGGCTGAGTGATATTCCATTGTACATAAGGACCACAACTTCTTTATCCATTTTTCTCTTTCCTGGGATATTTAAGGTGTAACGAAGTGGAGGTTCTTGTCAACAGAGCAGCCCTAAACTTTGGGGTGCCTGTGTCTTGCTGATTTTTAGTTTTCCCAATTTATACGCCCATGAGTGGAAGTGCCCTGTGCTCTCTAAGCTGAGTTTTTTAGATGTTTCAGGACACACCGTGCTCTTCTCCAGAGTGGCTGTTGGCAATTTACATCCCTCCCATCAGCGTAGCCAGGCTCCCGTTTCTCCATGGCCTGTCCTGCATTTCTGGTTTTGACACTTTATTCAGCATGGCCCTTTTGACCGATGGGAAGCGAGACTTCTTTGTAGCGCTGATTTGCCTTTCCAGGTTGCTTGGTTGGCCAAAAAGGGCGTATGCGTTTTTTCCTGAATATATTCAGGAAAAAACGCATACGCCCTTTTTGGCCAAGGGCATCATTGTCGAGGTTTTGCCGCTTTTCCTGTGCTTTAAAGGCGATTCGAATCTCCCTCCTGAAATCTGTTTCCTGCAATTCTGCCTTGCTTTCCAATCCTCTTCGTTGCCTTCCCTCAATATATTTGTGGACGAGAGTTATCATTTATAAGTCTGCAGGTTTGTGAATTGCAGTGCCCCTGAGCTCCATTTTTCAACTCGCTTTCTTGGGAGCTGGCCGCAAAAGCGCAGGATTGCTTCAGGCCCTATTCTGGTCCCGGGCGGCAGGCTGAGCCTGTGGTTAATTCTTCTTCCTGATGGGGAAGTAGAGTGACCTGTGCCTGTCCCAACACCTAGAGCTAGACTCTCATTGGTTCCCACTCTTCCCGTTCATCCTCAGGACAAATTGCAACCTGTACGGAACAGGAGGTTAAAGGTGCTGATTCTCCAAGGAGGGAGATTGCTACTAAAGCGGCTGGAATGGCGAACCCGAGCATAAGGAGATGAGAAATGAGGTGCGTTTTGGAAACCTTTCCCGATCACACGGTGTACCATCTTCTGGGTTTCTCATGCATGTTTTCGATGTAGGAAGATGCCCTTGAACCTGGAGATTTGGGACCCATGGGATGGGAACCACGCAGTATTACTTTAAAGGGTCTGCGTTTCCTCACCCAACCTCACCAAACCTCTCAGCCCCAAGAGTGTCCAGCCCTATGTCTCCATCAGCTGTGGGTCTAGATATGGTCAATCCAGGTGGCATCACAGCCCCTGAACGAATTTTGTAAGAATTTCTCTCTCTTTCACTGTCTTTGTTTCACGGGTTTTTAAAAGTAATTGATTTTTATAATGGGGTTTAGCTGCTTTTCACTGCTGTGTTTCTGCCGCTTTACACCCACTTGACTCACTTACAGAGAGATATCAAAACATAGGTTTTAAGCTTCTTACTAGTCAGATATATTCTTGGGCGGTGAATAGGGGGTGTTGAGTCCAATTCACTGATCAAGGAGTAGGTCTTGGCTATTACATATTGGGTTTATGGAACGGTATCTGACCTAATTTGAAACCCTTGTTTTATGCATCACCCCACCTCACCTTTCCCCTTAAGCAGCCATAGTGTGTTTTCTAAACGTGGGACTCTGTTCTGTTTTGTAATTCAGTTCAAGGGTAGCGGTTTTTACATTCCCTCTATAAGTGATATCTTATGATAAGTGTCTTTTTCTGTGTGACTTATTTCACTTAGAATCGTCGTACCTAAATGCACTCATCATGCTGCTACTAGCCTTATGACGTTGATTTCATGGCTGAGTGATATTCCATTGTACATAAGGACCACAACTTCTTTATCCATTTTTCTCTTTCCTGGGATATTTAAGGTGTAACGAAGTGGAGGTTCTTGTCAACAGAGCAGCCCTAAACTTTGGGGTGCCTGTGTCTTGCTGATTTTTAGTTTTCCCAATTTATACGCCCATGAGTGGAAGTGCCCTGTGCTCTCTAAGCTGAGTTTTTTAGATGTTTCAGGACACACCGTACACTTCTCCAGAGTGGCTGTTGGCAATTTACATCCCTCTCATCAGCGTAGCCAGGCTCCCGTTTCTCCATGGCCTGTCCTGCATTTCTGGTTTTGGCACTTTATTCAGCATGGCCCTTTTGACCGATGGGAAGCGAGACTTCTTTGTAGCGCTGATTTGCCTTTCCAGGTTGCTTGGTTGGCCAAAAAGGGCGTATGCGTTTTTTCCTGAATATATTCAGGAAAAAACGCATACGCCCTTTTTGGCCAAGGGCATCATTGTCGAGGTTTTGCCGCTTTTCCTGTGCTTTAAAGGCGATTCGAATCTCCCTCCTGAAATCTGTTTCCTGCAATTCTGCCTTGCTTTCCAATCCTCTTCGTTGCCTTCCCTCAATATATTTGTGGACGAGAGTTATCATTTATAGTCTGCAGGTTTGTGAATTGCAGTGCCCCTGAGCTCCATTTTTCAACTCGCTTTCTTGGGAGCTGGCCGCAAAAGCGCAGGATTGCTTCAGGCCCTATTCTGGTCCCGGGCGGCAGGCTGAGCCTGTGGTTAATTCTTCTTCCTGATGGGGAAGTAGAGTGACCTGTGCCTGTCCCAACACCTAGAGCTAGTCTCTCATTGGTTCCCACTCTTCCCGTTCATCCTCAGGACAAATTGCAACCTGTACGGAACAGGAGGTTAAAGGTGCTGATTCTCCAAGGAGGGAGATTGCTACTAAAGCGGCTGGAATGGCGAACCCGAGCATAAGGAGATGAGAAATGAGGTGCGTTTTGGAAACCTTTCCCGATCACACGGTGTACCATCTTCTGGGTTTCTCATGCATGTTTTCGATGTAGGAAGATGCCCTTGAACCTGGAGATTTGGGACCCATGGGATGGGAACCACGCAGTATTACTTTAAAGGGTCTGCGTTTCCTCACCCAACCTCACCAAACCTCTCAGCCCCGAGAGTGTCCACCCCTATGTCTCCATCAGCTGTGGGTCTAGATATGGTCAATCCAGGTGGCATCACAGCCCCTGAACGAATTTTGTAAGAATTTCTCTCTCTTTCACTGTCTTTGTTTCACGGGTTTTTAAAAGTAATTGATTTTTATAATGGGGTTTAGCTGCTTTTCACTGCTGTGTTTCTGCCGCTTTACACCCACTTGACTCACTTACAGAGAGATATCAAAACATAGGTTTTAAGATTCTTACTAGTCAGATATATTCTTGGGCGGTGAATAGGGGGTGTTGAGTCCAATTCACTGATCAAGGAGTAGGTCTTGTCTATTACATATTGGGTTTATGGAACGGTATCTGACCTAATTTGAAACCCTTGTTTTATGCATCACCCCACCTCACCTTTCCCGTTAAGCAGCCATAGTGTGTTTTCTAAACGTGGGACTCTGTTCTGTTTTGTAATTCAGTTCAAGGGTAGCGGTTTTTACATTCCCTCTATAAGTGATATCTTATGATAAGTGTCTTTTTCTGTGTGACTTATTTCACTTAGAATCGTCGTACCTAAATCCACTCATCATGCTGCTACTAGCCTTATGACGTTGATTTCATGGCTGAGTGATATTCCATTGTACATAAGGACCACAACTTCTTTATCCATTTTTCTCTTTCCTGGGATATTTAAGGTGTAACGAAGTGGAGGTTCTTGTCAACAGAGCAGCCCTAAACTTTGGGGTGCCTGTGTCTTGCTGATTTTTAGTTTTCCCAATTTATACGCCCATGAGTGGAAGTGCCCTGTGCTCTCTAAGCTGAGTTTTTTAGATGTTTCAGGACACACCGTGCACTTCTCCAGAGTGGCTGTTGGCAATTTACATCCCTCCCATCAGCGTAGCCAGGCTCCCGTTTCTCCATGGCCTGTCCTGCATTTCTGGTTTTGACACTTTATTCAGCATGGCCCTTTTGACCGATGGGAAGCGAGACTTCTTTGTAGCGCTGATTTGCCTTTCCAGGTTGCTTGGTTGGCCAAAAAGGGCGTATGCGTTTTTTCCTGAATATATTCAGGAAAAAACGCATACGCCCTTTTTGGCCAAGGGCATCATTGTCGAGGTTTTGCCGCTTTTCCTGTGCTTTAAAGGCGATTCGAATCTCCCTCCTGAAATCTGTTTCCTGCAATTCTGCCTTGCTTTCCAATCCTCTTCGTTGCCTTCCCTCAATATATTTGTGGACGAGAGTTATCATTTATAAGTCTGCAGGTTTGTGAATTGCAGTGCCCCTGAGCTCCATTTTTCAACTCGCTTTCTTGGGAGCTGGCCGCAAAAGCGCAGGATTGCTTCAGGCCCTATTCTGGTCCCGGGCGGCAGGCTGAGCCTGTGGTTAATTCTTCTTCCTGATGGGGAAGTAGAGTGACCTGTGCCTGTCCCAACACCTAGAGCTAGACTCTCATTGGTTCCCACTCTTCCCGTTCATCCTCAGGACAAATTGCAACCTGTACGGAACAGGAGGTTAAAGGTGCTGATTCTCCAAGGAGGGAGATTGCTACTAAAGCGGCTGGAATGGCGAACCCGAGCATAAGGAGATGAGAAATGAGGTGCGTTTTGGAAACCTTTCCCGATCACACGGTGTACCATCTTCTGGGTTTCTCATGCATGTTTTCGATGTAGGAAGATGCCCTTGAACCTGGAGATTTGGGACCCATGGGATGGGAACCACGCAGTATTACTTTAAAGGGTCTGCGTTTCCTCACCCAACCTCACCAAACCTCTCAGCCCCAAGAGTGTCCAGCCCTATGTCTCCATCAGCTGTGGGTCTAGATATGGTCAATCCAGGTGGCATCACAGCCCCTGAACGAATTTTGTAAGAATTTCTCTCTCTTTCACTGTCTTTGTTTCACGGGTTTTTAAAAGTAATTGATTTTTATAATGGGGTTTAGCTGCTTTTCACTGCTGTGTTTCTGCCGCTTTACACCCACTTGACTCACTTACAGAGAGATATCAAAACATAGGTTTTAAGCTTCTTACTAGTCAGATATATTCTTGGGCGGTGAATAGGGGGTGTTGAGTCCAATTCACTGATCAAGGAGTAGGTCTTGGCTATTACATATTGGGTTTATGGAACGGTATCTGACCTAATTTGAAACCCTTGTTTTATGCATCACCCCACCTCACCTTTCCCCTTAAGCAGCCATAGTGTGTTTTCTAAACGTGGGACTCTGTTCTGTTTTGTAATTCAGTTCAAGGGTAGCGGTTTTTACATTCCCTCTATAAGTGATATCTTATGATAAGTGTCTTTTTCTGTGTGACTTATTTCACTTAGAATCGTCGTACCTAAATGCACTCATCATGCTGCTACTAGCCTTATGACGTTGATTTCATGGCTGAGTGATATTCCATTGTACATAAGGACCACAACTTCTTTATCCATTTTTCTCTTTCCTGGGATATTTAAGGTGTAACGAAGTGGAGGTTCTTGTCAACAGAGCAGCCCTAAACTTTGGGGTGCCTGTGTCTTGCTGATTTTTAGTTTTCCCAATTTATACGCCCATGAGTGGAAGTGCCCTGTGCTCTCTAAGCTGAGTTTTTTAGATGTTTCAGGACACACCGTACACTTCTCCAGAGTGGCTGTTGGCAATTTACATCCCTCTCATCAGCGTAGCCAGGCTCCCGTTTCTCCATGGCCTGTCCTGCATTTCTGGTTTTGACACTTTATTCAGCATGGCCCTTTTGACCGATGGGAAGCGAGACTTCTTTGTAGCGCTGATTTGCCTTTCCAGGTTGCTTGGTTGGCCAAAAAGGGCGTATGCGTTTTTTCCTGAATATATTCAGGAAAAAACGCATACGCCCTTTTTGGCCAAGGGCATCATTGTCGAGGTTTTGCCGCTTTTCCTGTGCTTTAAAGGCGATTCGAATCTCCCTCCTGAAATCTGTTTCCTGCAATTCTGCCTTGCTTTCCAATCCTCTTCGTTGCCTTCCCTCAATATATTTGTGGACGAGAGTTATCATTTATAGTCTGCAGGTTTGTGAATTGCAGTGCCCCTGAGCTCCATTTTTCAACTCGCTTTCTTGGGAGCTGGCCGCAAAAGCGCAGGATTGCTTCAGGCCCTATTCTGGTCCCGGGCGGCAGGCTGAGCCTGTGGTTAATTCTTCTTCCTGATGGGGAAGTAGAGTGACCTGTGCCTGTCCCAACACCTAGAGCTAGTCTCTCATTGGTTCCCACTCTTCCCGTTCATCCTCAGGACAAATTGCAACCTGTACGGAACAGGAGGTTAAAGGTGCTGATTCTCCAAGGAGGGAGATTGCTACTAAAGCGGCTGGAATGGCGAACCCGAGCATAAGGAGATGAGAAATGAGGTGCGTTTTGGAAACCTTTCCCGATCACACGGTGTACCATCTTCTGGGTTTCTCATGCATGTTTTCGATGTAGGAAGATGCCCTTGAACCTGGAGATTTGGGACCCATGGGATGGGAACCACGCAGTATTACTTTAAAGGGTCTGCGTTTCCTCACCCAACCTCACCAAACCTCTCAGCCCCGAGAGTGTCCACCCCTATGTCTCCATCAGCTGTGGGTCTAGATATGGTCAATCCAGGTGGCATCACAGCCCCTGAACGAATTTTGTAAGAATTTCTCTCTCTTTCACTGTCTTTGTTTCACGGGTTTTTAAAAGTAATTGATTTTTATAATGGGGTTTAGCTGCTTTTCACTGCTGTGTTTCTGCCGCTTTACACCCACTTGACTCACTTACAGAGAGATATCAAAACATAGGTTTTAAGCTTCTTACTAGTCAGATATATTCTTGGGCGGTGAATAGGGGGTGTTGAGTCCAATTCACTGATCAAGGAGTAGGTCTTGGCTATTACATATTGGGTTTATGGAACGGTATCTGACCTAATTTGAAACCCTTGTTTTATGCATCACCCCACCTCACCTTTCCCGTTAAGCAGCCATAGTGTGTTTTCTAAACGTGGGACTCTCTTCTGTTTTGTAATTCAGTTCAAGGGTAGCGGTTTTTACATTCCCTCTATAAGTGATATCTTATGATAAGTGTCTTTTTCTGTGTGACTTATTTCACTTAGAATCGTCGTACCTAAATCCACTCATCATGCTGCTACTAGCCTTATGACGTTGATTTCATGGCTGAGTGATATTCCATTGTACATAAGGACCACAACTTCTTTATCCATTTTTCTCTTTCCTGGGATATTTAAGGTGTAACGAAGTGGAGGTTCTTGTCAACAGAGCAGCCCTAAACTTTGGGGTGCCTGTGTCTTGCTGATTTTTAGTTTTCCCAATTTATACGCCCATGAGTGGAAGTGCCCTGTGCTCTCTAAGCTGAGTTTTTTAGATGTTTCAGGACACACCGTACACTTCTCCAGAGTGGCTGTTGGCAATTTACATCCCTCCCATCAGCGTAGCCAGGCTCCCGTTTCTCCATGGCCTGTCCTGCATTTCTGGTTTTGACACTTTATTCAGCATGGCCCTTTTGACCGATGGGAAGCGAGACTTCTTTGTAGCGCTGATTTGCCTTTCCAGGTTGCTTGGTTGGCCAAAAAGGGCGTATGCGTTTTTTCCTGAATATATTCAGGAAAAAACGCATACGCCCTTTTTGGCCAAGGGCATCATTGTCGAGGTTTTGCCGCTTTTCCTGTGCTTTAAAGGCGATTCGAATCTCCCTCCTGAAATCTGTTTCCTGCAATTCTGCCTTGCTTTCCAATCCTCTTCGTTGCCTTCCCTCAATATATTTGTGGACGAGAGTTATCATTTATAAGTCCGCAGGTTTGTGATTTGCAGTGCCCCTGAGCTCCATTTTTCAACTCGCTTTCTTGGGAGCTGGCCGCAAAAGCGCAGGATTGCTTCAGGCCCTATTCTGGTCCCGGGCGGCAGGCTGAGCCTGTGGTTAATTCTTCTTCCTGATGGGGAAGTAGAGTGACCTGTGCCTGTCCCAACACCTAGAGCTAGTCTCTCATTGGTTCCCACTCTTCCCGTTAATCCTCAGGACAAATTGCAACCTGTACGGAACAAGAGGTTAAAGGTGCTGATTCTCCAAGGAGGGAGATGGCTACTAAAGCGGCTGGAATGGCGAACCCGAGCATAAGGAGATGAGAAATGAGGTGCGTTTTGGAAACCTTTCCCGATCACACGGTGTACCATCTTCTGGGTTTCTCATGCATGTTTTCGATGTAGGAAGATGCCCTTGAACCTGGAGATTTGGGACCCATGGGATGGGAACCACGCAGTATTACTTTAAAGGGTCTGCGTTTCCTCACCCAACCTCACCAAACCTCTCAGCCCCAAGAGTGTCCACCCTTATGTCTCCATCAGCTGTGGGTCTAGATATGGTCAATCCAGGTGGCATCACAGCCCCTGAACGAATTTTGTAAGAATTTCTCTCTCTTTCACTGTCTTTGTTTCACGGGTTTTTAAAAGTAATTGATTTTTATAATGGGGTTTAGCTGCTTTTCACTGCTGTGTTTCTGCCGCTTTACACCCACTTGACTCACTTACAGAGAGATATCAAAACATAGGTTTTAAGCTTCTTACTAGTCAGATATATTTTTGGGAGGTGAATAGGGGGTGTTGAGTCCAATTCACTGATCAAGGAGTAGGTCTTGGCTATTACATATTGGGTTTATGGAACGGTATCTGACCTAATTTGAAACCCTTGTTTTATGCATCACCCCACCTCACCTTTCCCGTTAAGCAGCCATAGTGTGTTTTCTAAACGTGGGACTCTGTTCTGTTTTGTAGTTCAGTTCAAGGGTAGCGGTTTTTACATTCCCTCTATAAGTGATATCTTATGATAAGTGTCTTTTTCTGTGTGACTTATTTCACTTAGAATCGTCGTACCTAAATCCACTCATCATGCTGCTACTAGCCTTATGACGTTGATTTCATGGCTGAGTGATATTCCATTGTACATAAGGACCACAACTTCTTTATCCATTTTTCTCTTTCCTGGGATATTTAAGGTGTAACGAAGTGGAGGTTCTTGTCAACAGAGCAGCCCTAAACTTTGGGGTGCCTGTGTCTTGCTGATTTTTAGTTTTCCCAATTTATACGCCCATGAGTGGAAGTGCCCTGTGCTCTCTAAGCTGAATTTTTTAGATGTTTCAGGACACACCGTACACTTCTCCAGAGTGGCTGTTGGCAATTTACATCCCTCCCATCAGCGTAGCCAGGCTCCCGTTTCTCCATGGCCTGTCCTGCATTTCTGGTTTTGACACTTTATTCAGCATGGCCCTTTTGACCGATGGGAAGCGAGACTTCTTTGTAGCGCTGATTTGCCTTACCAGGTTGCTTGGTTGGCCAAAAAGGGCGTATGCGTTTCTTCCTGAATATATTCAGGAAAAAACGCATACGCCCTTTTTGGCCAAGGGCATCATTGTCGAGGTTTTGCCGCTTTTCCTGTGCTTTAAAGGCGATTCGAATCTCCCTCCTGAAATCTGTTTCCTGCAATTCTGCCTTGCTTTCCAATCCTCTTCGTTGCCTTCCCTCAATATATTTGTGGACGAGAGTTATCATTTATAGTCTGCAGGTTTGTGAATTGCAGTGCCCCTGAGCTCCATTTTTCAACTCGCTTTCTTGGGAGCTGGCCGCAAAAGCGCAGGATTGCTTCAGGCCCTATTCTGGTCCCGGGCGGCAGGCTGAGCCTGTGGTTAATTCTTCTTCCTGATGGGGAAGTAGAGTGACCTGTGCCTGTCCCAACACCTAGAGCTAGTCTCTCATTGGTTCCCACTCTTCCCGTTCATCCTCAGGACAAATTGCAACCTGTACGGAACAGGAGGTTAAAGGTGCTGATTCTCCAAGGAGGGAGATTGCTACTAAAGCGGCTGGAATCGCGAACCCGAGCATAAGGAGCTGAGAAATGAGGTGCGTTTTGGAAACCTTTCCCGATCACACGGTGTACCATCTTCTGGGTTTCTCATGCATGTTTTCGATGTAGGAAGATGCCCTTGAACCTGGAGATTTGGGACCCATGGGATGGGAACCACGCAGTATTACTTTAAAGGGTCTGCGTTTCCTCACCCAACCTCACCAAACCTCTCAGCCCCAAGAGTGTCCACCTCTATGTCTCCATCAGCTGTGGGTCTAGATATGGTCAATCCAGGTGGCATCACAGCCCCTGAACGAATTTTGTAAGAATTTCTCTCTCTTTCACTGTCTTTGTTTCACGGGTTTTTAAAAGTAATTGATTTTTATAATGGGGTTTAGCTGCTTTTCACTGCTGTGTTTCTGCCGCTTTACACCCACTTGACTCACTTACAGAGAGATATCAAAACATAGGTTTTAAGATTCTTACTAGTCAGATATATATTTGGGCGGTGAATAGGGGGTGTTGAGTCCAATTCACTGATCAAGGAGTAGGTCTTGTCTATTACATATTGGGTTTATGGAACGGTATCTGACCTAATTTGAAACCCTTGTTTTATGCATCACCCCACCTCACCTTTCCCCTTAAGCAGCCATAGTGTGTTTTCTAAACGTGGGACTCTGTTCTGTTTGTAATTCAGTTCAAGGGTAGCGGTTTTTACATTCCCTCTATAAGTGATATCTTATGATAAGTGTCTTTTTCTGTGTGACTTATTTCACTTAGAATCGTCGTACCTAAATCCACTCATCATGCTGCTACTAGCCTTATGACGTTGATTTCATGGCTGAGTGATATTCCATTGTACATAAGGACCACAACTTCTTTATCCATTTTTCTCTTTCCTGGGATATTTAAGGTGTAACGAAGTGGAGGTTCTTGTCAACAGAGCAGCCCTAAACTTTGGGGTGCCTGTGTCTTGCTGATTTTTAGTTTTCCCAGTTTATACGCCCATGAGTGGAAGTGCCCTGTGCTCTCTAAGCTGAGTTTTTTAGATGTTTCAGGACACAACGTACACTTCTCCAGAGTGGCTGTTGGCAATTTACATCCCTCCCATCAGCGTAGCCAGGCTCCCGTTTCTCCATGGCCTGTCCTGCATTTCTGGTTTTGACACTTTATTCAGCATGGCCCTTTTGACCGATGGGAAGCGAGACTTCCTTGTAGCGCTGATTTGCCTTTCCAGGTTGCTTGGTTGGCCAAAAAGGGCGTATGCGTTTTTTCCTGAATATATTCAGGAAAAAACGCATACGCCCTTTTTGGCCAAGGGCATCATTGTCGAGGTTTTGCCGCTTTTCCTGTGCTTTAAAGGCGATTCGAATCTCCCTCCTGAAATCTGTTTCCTGCAATTTTGCCTTGCTTTCCAATCCTCTTCGTTGCCTTCCCTCAATATATTTGTGGACGAGAGTTATCATTTATAAGTCTGCAGGTTTGTGAATTGCAGTGCCCCTGAGCTCCATTTTTCAACTCGCTTTCTTGGGAGCTGGCCGCAAAAGCGCAGGATTGCTTCAGACCCTATTCTGGTCCCGGGCGGCAGGCTGAGCCTGTGGTTAATTCTTCTTCCTGATGGGGAAGTAGAGTGACCTGTGCCTGTCCCAACACCTAGAGCTAGACTCTCATTGGTTCCCACTCTTCCCGTTCATCCTCAGGACAAATTGCAACCTGTACGGAACAGGAGGTTAAAGGTGCTGATTCTCCAAGGAGGGAGATTGCTACTAAAGCGGCTGGAATGGCGAACCCGAGCATAAGGAGATGAGAAATGAGGTGCGTTTTGGAAACCTTTCCCGATCACACGGTGTACCATCTTCTGGGTTTCTCATGCATGTTTTCGATGTAGGAAGATGCCCTTGAACCTGGAGATTTGGGACCCATGGGATGGGAACCACGCAGTATTACTTTAAAGGGTCTGCGTTTCCTCACCCAACCTCACCAAACCTCTCAGCCCCAAGAGTGTCCACCCGTATGTCTCCATCAGCTGTGGGTCTAGATATGGTCAATCCAGGTGGCATCACAGCCCCTGAACGAATTTTGTAAGAATTTCTCTCTCTTTCACTGTCTTTGTTTCACGGGTTTTTAAAAGTAATTGATTTTTATCATGGGGTTTAGCTGCTTTTCACTGCTGTGTTTCTGCCGCTTTACACCCACTTGACTCACTTACAGAGAGATATCAAAACATAGGTTTTAAGATTGTTACTAGTCAGATATATTCTTGGGCGTTGAATAGGGGGTGTTGAGTCCAATTCGCTGATCAAGGAGTAGGTCTTGTCTATTACATATTGGGTTTATGGAACGGTATCTGACCTAATTTGAAACCCTTGTTTTATGCATCACCCCACCTCACCTTTCCCGTTAAGCAGCCATAGTGTGTTTTCTAAACGTGGGACTCTGTTCTGTTTTGTAATTCAGTTCAAGGGTAGCGGTTTTTACATTCCCTCTATAAGTGATATCTTATGATAAGTGTCTTTTTCTGTGTGACTTATTTCACTTAGAATCGTCGTACCTAAATCCACTCATCATGCTGCTACTAGCCTTATGACGTTGATTTCATGGCTGAGTGATATTCCATTGTACATAAGGACCACAACTTCTTTATCCATTTTTCTCTTTCCTGGGATTTTTAAGGTGTAACGAAGTGGAGGTTCTTGTCAACAGAGCAGCCGTAAACTTTGGGGTGCCTGTGTCTTGCTGATTTTTAGTTTTCCCAGTTTATACGCCCATGAGTGGAAGTGCCCTGTGCTCTCTAAGCTGAGTTTTTTAGATGTTTCAGGACACACCGTACACTTCTCCAGAGTGGCTGTTGGCAATTTACATCCCTCCCATCAGCGTAGCCAGGCTCCCGTTTCTCCATGGCCTGTCCTGCATTTCTGGTTTTGACACTTTATTCAGCATGGCCCTTTTGACCGATGGGAAGCGAGACTTCTTTGTAGCGCTGATTTGCCTTTCCAGGTTGCTTGGTTGGCCAAAAAGGGCGTATGCGTTTTTTCCTGAATATATTCAGGAAAAAACGCATACGCCCTTTTTGGCCAAGGGCATCATTGTCGAGGTTTTGCCGCTTTTCCTGTGCTTTAAAGGCGATTCGAATCTCCCTCCTGAAATCTGTTTCCTGCAATTCTGCCTTGCTTTCCAATCCTCTTCGTTGCCTTCCCTCAATATATTTGTGGACGAGAGTTATCATTTATAAGTCTGCAGGTTTGTGAATTGCAGTGCCCCTGAGCTCCATTTTTCAACTCGCTTTCTTGGGAGCTGGCCGCAAAAGCGCAGGATTGCTTCAGGCCCTATTCTGGTCCCAGGCGGCAGGCTGAGCCTGTGGTTAATTCTTCTTCCTAATGGGGAAGTAGAGTGACCTGTGCCTGTCCCAACACCTAGAGCTAGTCTCTCATTGGTTCCCACTCTTCCCGTTCATCCTCAGGACAAATTGCAACCTGTACGGAACAGGAGGTTAAAGGTGCTGATTCTCCAAGGAGGGAGATTGCTACTAAAGCGGCTGGAATGGCGAACCCGAGCATAAGGAGATGAGAAATGAGGTGCGTTTTGGAAACCTTTCCCGATCACACGGTGTACCATCTTCTGGGTTTCTCATGCATGTTTTCGATGTAGGAAGATGCCCTTGAACCTGGAGATTTGGGACCCATGGGATGGATATCACGCAGTATTACTTTAAAGGGTCTGCGTTTCCTCACCCAACCTCACCAAACCTCTCAGCCCCAAGAGTGTCCACCCTTATGTCTCCATCAGCTGTGGGTCTAGATATGGTCAATCCAGGTGGCATCACAGCCCCTGAACGAATTTTGTAAGAATTTCTCTCTCTTTCACTGTCTTTGTTTCACGGGTTTTTAAAAGTAATTGATTTTTATAATGGGGTTTAGCTGCTTTTCACTGCTGTGTTTCTGCCGCTTTACACCCACTTGACTCACTTACAGAGAGATATCAAAACATAGGTTTTAAGCTTCTTACTAGTCAGATATATTCTTGGGCGGTGAATAGGGGGTGTTGAGTCCAATTCACTGATCAAGGAGTAGGTCTTGTCTATTACATATTGGGTTTATGGAACGGTATCTGACCTAATTTGAAACCCTTGTTTTATGCATCACCCCACCTCACCTTTCCCGTTAAGCAGCCATAGTGTGTTTTCTAAACGTGGGACTCTGGTCTGTTTTGTAATTCAGTTCAAGGGTAGCGGTTTATACATTCCCTCTATAAGTGATATCTTATGATAAGTGTCTTTTTCTGTGTGACTTATTTCACTTAGAATCGTCGTACCTAAATCCACTCATCATGCTGCTACTAGCCTTATGACGTTGATTTCATGGCTGAGTGATATTCCATTGTACATAAGGACCACAACTTCTTTATCCATTTTTCTCTTTCCTGGGATATTTAAGGTGTAACGAAGTGGAGGTTCTTGTCAACAGAGCAGCCCTAAACTTTGGGGTGCCTGTGTCTTGCTGATTTTTAGTTTTCCCAATTTATACGCCCATGACTGGAAGTGCCCTGTGCTCTCTAAGCTGAGTTTTTTAGATGTTTCAGGACACACCGTACACTTCTCCAGAGTGGCTGTTGGCAATTTACATCCCTCCCATCAGCGTAGCCAGGCTCCCGTTTCTCCATGGCCTGTCCTGCATTTCTGGTTTTGACACTTTATTCAGCATGGCCCTTTTGACCGATGGGAAGCGAGACTTCTTTGTAGCGCTGATTTGCCTTTCCAGGTTGCTTGGTTGGCCAAAAAGGGCGTATGCGTTTTTTCCTGAATATATTCAGGAAAAAACGCATACGCCCTTTTTGGCCAAGGGCATCATTGTCGAGGTTTTGCCGCTTTTCCTGTGCTTTAAAGGCGATTCGAATCTCCCTCCTGAAATCTGTTTCCTGCAATTCTGCCTTGCTTTCCAATCCTCTTCGTTGCCTTCCCTCAATATATTTGTGGACGAGAGTTATCATTTATAAGTCTGCAGGTTTGTGAATTGCAGTGCCCCTGAGCTCCATTTTTCAACTCGCTTTCTTGGGAGCTGGCCGCAAAAGCGCAGGATTGCTTCAGGCCCTATTCTGGTCCCAGGCGGCAGGCTGAGCCTGTGGTTAATTCTTCTTCCTAATGGGGAAGTAGAGTGACCTGTGCCTGTCCCAACACCTAGAGCTAGTCTCTCATTGGTTCCCACTCTTCCCGTTCATCCTCAGGACAAATTGCAACCTGTACGGAACAGGAGGTTAAAGGTGCTGATTCTCCAAGGAGGGAGATTGCTACTAAAGCGGCTGGAATGGCGAACCCGAGCATAAGGAGATGAGAAATGAGGTGCGTTTTGGAAACCTTTCCCGATCACACGGTGTACCATCTTCTGGGTTTCTCATGCATGTTTTCGATGTAGGAAGATGCCCTTGAACCTGGAGATTTGGGACCCATGGGATGGATATCACGCAGTATTACTTTAAAGGGTCTGCGTTTCCTCACCCAACCTCACCAAACCTCTCAGCCCCAAGAGTGTCCACCCTTATGTCTCCATCAGCTGTGGGTCTAGATATGGTCAATCCAGGTGGCATCACAGCCCCTGAACGAATTTTGTAAGAATTTCTCTCTCTTTCACTGTCTTTGTTTCACGGGTTTTTAAAAGTAATTGATTTTTATAATGGGGTTTAGCTGCTTTTCACTGCTGTGTTTCTGCCGCTTTACACCCACTTGACTCACTTACAGAGAGATATCAAAACATAGGTTTTAAGCTTCTTACTAGTCAGATATATTCTTGGGCGGTGAATAGGGGGTGTTGAGTCCAATTCACTGATCAAGGAGTAGGTCTTGTCTATTACATATTGGGTTTATGGAACGGTATCTGACCTAATTTGAAACCCTTGTTTTATGCATCACCCCACCTCACCTTTCCCCTTAAGCAGCCATAGTGTGTTTTCTAAACGTGGGACTCTGTTCTGTTTGTAATTCAGTTCAAGGGTAGCGGTTTTTACATTCCCTCTATAAGTGATATCTTATGATAAGTGTCTTTTTCTGTGTGACTTATTTCACTTAGAATCGTCGTACCTAAATCCACTCATCATGCTGCTACTAGCCTTATGACGTTGATTTCATGGCTGAGTGATATTCCATTGTACATAAGGACCACAACTTCTTTATCCATTTTTCTCTTTCCTGGGATATTTAAGGTGTAACGAAGTGGAGGTTCTTGTCAACAGAGCAGCCCTAAACTTTGGGGTGCCTGTGTCTTGCTGATTTTTAGTTTTCCCAATTTATACGCCCATGAGTGGAAGTGCCCTGTGCTCTCTAAGCTGAGTTTTTTAGATGTTTCAGGACACACCGTACACTTCTCCAGAGTGGCTGTTGGCAATTTACATCCCTCTCATCAGCGTAGCCAGGCTCCCGTTTCTCCATGGCCTGTCCTGCATTTCTGGTTTTGACACTTTATTCAGCATGGCCCTTTTGACCGATGGGAAGCGAGACTTCTTTGTAGCGCTGATTTGCCTTTCCAGGTTGCTTGGTTGGCCAAAAAGGGCGTATGCGTTTTTTCCTGAATATATTCAGGAAAAAACGCATACGCCCTTTTTGGCCAAGGGCATCATTGTCGAGGTTTTGCCGCTTTTCCTGTGCTTTAAAGGCGATTCGAATCTCCCTCCTGAAATCTGTTTCCTGCAATTCTGCCTTGCTTTCCAATCCTCTTCGTTGCCTTCCCTCAATATATTTGTGGACGAGAGTTATCATTTATAGTCTGCAGGTTTGTGAATTGCAGTGCCCCTGAGCTCCATTTTTCAACTCGCTTTCTTGGGAGCTGGCCGCAAAAGCGCAGGATTGCTTCAGGCCCTATTCTGGTCCCGGGCGGCAGGCTGAGCCTGTGGTTAATTCTTCTTCCTGATGGGGAAGTAGAGTGACCTGTGCCTGTCCCAACACCTAGAGCTAGTCTCTCATTGGTTCCCACTCTTCCCGTTCATCCTCAGGACAAATTGCAACCTGTACGGAACAGGAGGTTAAAGGTGCTGATTCTCCAAGGAGGGAGATTGCTACTAAAGCGGCTGGAATGGCGAACCCGAGCATAAGGAGATGAGAAATGAGGTGCGTTTTGGAAACCTTTCCCGATCACACGGTGTACCATCTTCTGGGTTTCTCATGCATGTTTTCGATGTAGGAAGATGCCCTTGAACCTGGAGATTTGGGACCCATGGGATGGGAACCACGCAGTATTACTTTAAAGGGTCTGCGTTTCCTCACCCAACCTCACCAAACCTCTCAGCCCCGAGAGTGTCCACCCCTATGTCTCCATCAGCTGTGGGTCTAGATATGGTCAATCCAGGTGGCATCACAGCCCCTGAACGAATTTTGTAAGAATTTCTCTCTCTTTCACTGTCTTTGTTTCACGGGTTTTTAAAAGTAATTGATTTTTATAATGGGGTTTAGCTGCTTTTCACTGCTGTGTTTCTGCCGCTTTACACCCACTTGACTCACTTACAGAGAGATATCAAAACATAGGTTTTAAGCTTCTTACTAGTCAGATATATTCTTGGGCGGTGAATAGGGGGTGTTGAGTCCAATTCACTGATCAAGGAGTAGGTCTTGTCTATTACATATTGGGTTTATGGAACGGTATCTGACCTAATTTGAAACCCTTGTTTTATGCATCACCCCACCTCACCTTTCCCGTTAAGCAGCCATAGTGTGTTTTCTAAACGTGGGACTCTGTTCTGTTTTGTAATTCAGTTCAAGGGTAGCGGTTTTTACATTCCCTCTATAAGTGATATCTTATGATAAGTGTCTTTTTCTGTGTGACTTATTTCACTTAGAATCGTCGTACCTAAATCCACTCATCATGCTGCTACTAGCCTTATGACGTTGATTTCATGGCTGAGTGATATTCCATTGTACATAAGGACCACAACTTCTTTATCCATTTTTCTCTTTCCTGGGATATTTAAGGTGTAACGAAGTGGAGGTTCTTGTCAACAGAGCAGCCCTAAACTTTGGGGTGCCTGTGTCTTGCTGATTTTTAGTTTTCCCAATTTATACGCCCATGAGTGGAAGTGCCCTGTGCTCTCTAAGCTGAGTTTTTTAGATGTTTCAGGACACACCGTGCACTTCTCCAGAGTGGCTGTTGGCAATTTACATCCCTCCCATCAGCGTAGCCAGGCTCCCGTTTCTCCATGGCCTGTCCTGCATTTCTGGTTTTGACACTTTATTCAGCATGGCCCTTTTGACCGATGGGAAGCGAGACTTCTTTGTAGCGCTGATTTGCCTTTCCAGGTTGCTTGGTTGGCCAAAAAGGGCGTATGCGTTTTTTCCTGAATATATTCAGGAAAAAACGCATACGCCCTTTTTGGCCAAGGGCATCATTGTCGAGGTTTTGCCGCTTTTCCTGTGCTTTAAAGGCGATTCGAATCTCCCTCCTGAAATCTGTTTCCTGCAATTCTGCCTTGCTTTCCAATCCTCTTCGTTGCCTTCCCTCAATATATTTGTGGACGAGAGTTATCATTTATAAGTCTGCAGGTTTGTGAATTGCAGTGCCCCTGAGCTCCATTTTTCAACTCGCTTTCTTGGGAGCTGGCCGCAAAAGCGCAGGATTGCTTCAGGCCCTATTCTGGTCCCGGGCGGCAGGCTGAGCCTGTGGTTAATTCTTCTTCCTGATGGGGAAGTAGAGTGACCTGTGCCTGTCCCAACACCTAGAGCTAGACTCTCATTGGTTCCCACTCTTCCCGTTCATCCTCAGGACAAATTGCAACCTGTACGGAACAGGAGGTTAAAGGTGCTGATTCTCCAAGGAGGGAGATTGCTACTAAAGCGGCTGGAATGGCGAACCCGAGCATAAGGAGATGAGAAATGAGGTGCGTTTTGGAAACCTTTCCCGATCACACGGTGTACCATCTTCTGGGTTTCTCATGCATGTTTTCGATGTAGGAAGATGCCCTTGAACCTGGAGATTTGGGACCCATGGGATGGGAACCACGCAGTATTACTTTAAAGGGTCTGCGTTTCCTCACCCAACCTCACCAAACCTCTCAGCCCCAAGAGTGTCCAGCCCTATGTCTCCATCAGCTGTGGGTCTAGATATGGTCAATCCAGGTGGCATCACAGCCCCTGAACGAATTTTGTAAGAATTTCTCTCTCTTTCACTGTCTTTGTTTCACGGGTTTTTAAAAGTAATTGATTTTTATAATGGGGTTTAGCTGCTTTTCACTGCTGTGTTTCTGCCGCTTTACACCCACTTGACTCACTTACAGAGAGATATCAAAACATAGGTTTTAAGATTCTTACTAGTCAGATATATTCTTGGGCGGTGAATAGGGGGTGTTGAGTCCAATTCACTGATCAAGGAGTAGGTCTTGGCTATTACATATTGGGTTTATGGAACGGTATCTGACCTAATTTGAAACCCTTGTTTTATGCATCACCCCACCTCACCTTTCCCCTTAAGCAGCCATAGTGTGTTTTCTAAACGTGGGACTCTGTTCTGTTTTGTAATTCAGTTCAAGGGTAGCGGTTTTTACATTCCCTCTATAAGTGATATCTTATGATAAGTGTCTTTTTCTGTGTGACTTATTTCACTTAGAATCGTCGTACCTAAATGCACTCATCATGCTGCTACTAGCCTTATGACGTTGATTTCATGGCTGAGTGATATTCCATTGTACATAAGGACCACAACTTCTTTATCCATTTTTCTCTTTCCTGGGATATTTAAGGTGTAACGAAGTGGAGGTTCTTGTCAACAGAGCAGCCCTAAACTTTGGGGTGCCTGTGTCTTGCTGATTTTTAGTTTTCCCAATTTATACGCCCATGAGTGGAAGTGCCCTGTGCTCTCTAAGCTGAGTTTTTTAGATGTTTCAGGACACACCGTACACTTCTCCAGAGTGGCTGTTGGCAATTTACATCCCTCTCATCAGCGTAGCCAGGCTCCCGTTTCTCCATGGCCTGTCCTGCATTTCTGGTTTTGACACTTTATTCAGCATGGCCCTTTTGACCGATGGGAAGCGAGACTTCTTTGTAGCGCTGATTTGCCTTTCCAGGTTGCTTGGTTGGCCAAAAAGGGCGTATGCGTTTTTTCCTGAATATATTCAGGAAAAAACGCATACGCCCTTTTTGGCCAAGGGCATCATTGTCGAGGTTTTGCCGCTTTTCCTGTGCTTTAAAGGCGATTCGAATCTCCCTCCTGAAATCTGTTTCCTGCAATTCTGCCTTGCTTTCCAATCCTCTTCGTTGCCTTCCCTCAATATATTTGTGGACGAGAGTTATCATTTATAGTCTGCAGGTTTGTGAATTGCAGTGCCCCTGAGCTCCATTTTTCAACTCGCTTTCTTGGGAGCTGGCCGCAAAAGCGCAGGATTGCTTCAGGCCCTATTCTGGTCCCGGGCGGCAGGCTGAGCCTGTGGTTAATTCTTCTTCCTGATGGGGAAGTAGAGTGACCTGTGCCTGTCCCAACACCTAGAGCTAGTCTCTCATTGGTTCCCACTCTTCCCGTTCATCCTCAGGACAAATTGCAACCTGTACGGAACAGGAGGTTAAAGGTGCTGATTCTCCAAGGAGGGAGATTGCTACTAAAGCGGCTGGAATGGCGAACCCGAGCATAAGGAGATGAGAAATGAGGTGCGTTTTGGAAACCTTTCCCGATCACACGGTGTACCATCTTCTGGGTTTCTCATGCATGTTTTCGATGTAGGAAGATGCCCTTGAACCTGGAGATTTGGGACCCATGGGATGGGAACCACGCAGTATTACTTTAAAGGGTCTGCGTTTCCTCACCCAACCTCACCAAACCTCTCAGCCCCGAGAGTGTCCACCCCTATGTCTCCATCAGCTGTGGGTCTAGATATGGTCAATCCAGGTGGCATCACAGCCCCTGAACGAATTTTGTAAGAATTTCTCTCTCTTTCACTGTCTTTGTTTCACGGGTTTTTAAAAGTAATTGATTTTTATAATGGGGTTTAGCTGCTTTTCACTGCTGTGTTTCTGCCGCTTTACACCCACTTGACTCACTTACAGAGAGATATCAAAACATAGGTTTTAAGCTTCTTACTAGTCAGATATATTCTTGGGCGGTGAATAGGGGGTGTTGAGTCCAATTCACTGATCAAGGAGTAGGTCTTGGCTATTACATATTGGGTTTATGGAACGGTATCTGACCTAATTTGAAACCCTTGTTTTATGCATCACCCCACCTCACCTTTCCCGTTAAGCAGCCATAGTGTGTTTTCTAAACGTGGGACTCTCTTCTGTTTTGTAATTCAGTTCAAGGGTAGCGGTTTTTACATTCCCTCTATAAGTGATATCTTATGATAAGTGTCTTTTTCTGTGTGACTTATTTCACTTAGAATCGTCGTACCTAAATCCACTCATCATGCTGCTACTAGCCTTATGACGTTGATTTCATGGCTGAGTGATATTCCATTGTACATAAGGACCACAACTTCTTTATCCATTTTTCTCTTTCCTGGGATATTTAAGGTGTAACGAAGTGGAGGTTCTTGTCAACAGAGCAGCCCTAAACTTTGGGGTGCCTGTGTCTTGCTGATTTTTAGTTTTCCCAATTTATACGCCCATGAGTGGAAGTGCCCTGTGCTCTCTAAGCTGAGTTTTTTAGATGTTTCAGGACACACCGTACACTTCTCCAGAGTGGCTGTTGGCAATTTACATCCCTCCCATCAGCGTAGCCAGGCTCCCGTTTCTCCATGGCCTGTCCTGCATTTCTGGTTTTGACACTTTATTCAGCATGGCCCTTTTGACCGATGGGAAGCGAGACTTCTTTGTAGCGCTGATTTGCCTTTCCAGGTTGCTTGGTTGGCCAAAAAGGGCGTATGCGTTTTTTCCTGAATATATTCAGGAAAAAACGCATACGCCCTTTTTGGCCAAGGGCATCATTGTCGAGGTTTTGCCGCTTTTCCTGTGCTTTAAAGGCGATTCGAATCTCCCTCCTGAAATCTGTTTCCTGCAATTCTGCCTTGCTTTCCAATCCTCTTCGTTGCCTTCCCTCAATATATTTGTGGACGAGAGTTATCATTTATAAGTCCGCAGGTTTGTGATTTGCAGTGCCCCTGAGCTCCATTTTTCAACTCGCTTTCTTGGGAGCTGGCCGCAAAAGCGCAGGATTGCTTCAGGCCCTATTCTGGTCCCGGGCGGCAGGCTGAGCCTGTGGTTAATTCTTCTTCCTGATGGGGAAGTAGAGTGACCTGTGCCTGTCCCAACACCTAGAGCTAGTCTCTCATTGGTTCCCACTCTTCCCGTTAATCCTCAGGACAAATTGCAACCTGTACGGAACAAGAGGTTAAAGGTGCTGATTCTCCAAGGAGGGAGATGGCTACTAAAGCGGCTGGAATGGCGAACCCGAGCATAAGGAGATGAGAAATGAGGTGCGTTTTGGAAACCTTTCCCGATCACACGGTGTACCATCTTCTGGGTTTCTCATGCATGTTTTCGATGTAGGAAGATGCCCTTGAACCTGGAGATTTGGGACCCATGGGATGGGAACCACGCAGTATTACTTTAAAGGGTCTGCGTTTCCTCACCCAACCTCACCAAACCTCTCAGCCCCAAGAGTGTCCACCCTTATGTCTCCATCAGCTGTGGGTCTAGATATGGTCAATCCAGGTGGCATCACAGCCCCTGAACGAATTTTGTAAGAATTTCTCTCTCTTTCACTGTCTTTGTTTCACGGGTTTTTAAAAGTAATTGATTTTTATAATGGGGTTTAGCTGCTTTTCACTGCTGTGTTTCTGCCGCTTTACACCCACTTGACTCACTTACAGAGAGATATCAAAACATAGGTTTTAAGCTTCTTACTAGTCAGATATATTTTTGGGAGGTGAATAGGGGGTGTTGAGTCCAATTCACTGATCAAGGAGTAGGTCTTGGCTATTACATATTGGGTTTATGGAACGGTATCTGACCTAATTTGAAACCCTTGTTTTATGCATCACCCCACCTCAACTTTCCCGTTAAGCAGCCATAGTGTGTTTTCTAAACGTGGGACTCTGTTCTGTTTTGTAGTTCAGTTCAAGGGTAGCGGTTTTTACATTCCCTCTATAAGTGATATCTTATGATAAGTGTCTTTTTCTGTGTGACTTATTTCACTTAGAATCGTCGTACCTAAATCCACTCATCATGCTGCTACTAGCCTTATGACGTTGATTTCATGGCTGAGTGATATTCCATTGTACATAAGGACCACAACTTCTTTATCCATTTTTCTCTTTCCTGGGATATTTAAGGTGTAACGAAGTGGAGGTTCTTGTCAACAGAGCAGCCCTAAACTTTGGGGTGCCTGTGTCTTGCTGATTTTTAGTTTTCCCAATTTATACGCCCATGAGTGGAAGTGCCCTGTGCTCTCTAAGCTGAATTTTTTAGATGTTTCAGGACACACCGTACACTTCTCCAGAGTGGCTGTTGGCAATTTACATCCCTCCCATCAGCGTAGCCAGGCTCCCGTTTCTCCATGGCCTGTCCTGCATTTCTGGTTTTGACACTTTATTCAGCATGGCCCTTTTGACCGATGGGAAGCGAGACTTCTTTGTAGCGCTGATTTGCCTTACCAGGTTGCTTGGTTGGCCAAAAAGGGCGTATGCGTTTCTTCCTGAATATATTCAGGAAAAAACGCATACGCCCTTTTTGGCCAAGGGCATCATTGTCGAGGTTTTGCCGCTTTTCCTGTGCTTTAAAGGCGATTCGAATCTCCCTCCTGAAATCTGTTTCCTGCAATTCTGCCTTGCTTTCCAATCCTCTTCGTTGCCTTCCCTCAATATATTTGTGGACGAGAGTTATCATTTATAGTCTGCAGGTTTGTGAATTGCAGTGCCCCTGAGCTCCATTTTTCAACTCGCTTTCTTGGGAGCTGGCCGCAAAAGCGCAGGATTGCTTCAGGCCCTATTCTGGTCCCGGGCGGCAGGCTGAGCCTGTGGTTAATTCTTCTTCCTGATGGGGAAGTAGAGTGACCTGTGCCTGTCCCAACACCTAGAGCTAGTCTCTCATTGGTTCCCACTCTTCCCGTTCATCCTCAGGACAAATTGCAACCTGTACGGAACAGGAGGTTAAAGGTGCTGATTCTCCAAGGAGGGAGATTGCTACTAAAGCGGCTGGAATCGCGAACCCGAGCATAAGGAGCTGAGAAATGAGGTGCGTTTTGGAAACCTTTCCCGATCACACGGTGTACCATCTTCTGGGTTTCTCATGCATGTTTTCGATGTAGGAAGATGCCCTTGAACCTGGAGATTTGGGACCCATGGGATGGGAACCACGCAGTATTACTTTAAAGGGTCTGCGTTTCCTCACCCAACCTCACCAAACCTCTCAGCCCCAAGAGTGTCCACCTCTATGTCTCCATCAGCTGTGGGTCTAGATATGGTCAATCCAGGTGGCATCACAGCCCCTGAACGAATTTTGTAAGAATTTCTCTCTCTTTCACTGTCTTTGTTTCACGGGTTTTTAAAAGTAATTGATTTTTATAATGGGGTTTAGCTGCTTTTCACTGCTGTGTTTCTGCCGCTTTACACCCACTTGACTCACTTACAGAGAGATATCAAAACATAGGTTTTAAGATTCTTACTAGTCAGATATATATTTGGGCGGTGAATAGGGGGTGTTGAGTCCAATTCACTGATCAAGGAGTAGGTCTTGTCTATTACATATTGGGTTTATGGAACGGTATCTGACCTAATTTGAAACCCTTGTTTTATGCATCACCCCACCTCACCTTTCCCCTTAAGCAGCCATAGTGTGTTTTCTAAACGTGGGACTCTGTTCTGTTTGTAATTCAGTTCAAGGGTAGCGGTTTTTACATTCCCTCTATAAGTGATATCTTATGATAAGTGTCTTTTTCTGTGTGACTTATTTCACTTAGAATCGTCGTACCTAAATCCACTCATCATGCTGCTACTAGCCTTATGACGTTGATTTCATGGCTGAGTGATATTCCATTGTACATAAGGACCACAACTTCTTTATCCATTTTTCTCTTTCCTGGGATATTTAAGGTGTAACGAAGTGGAGGTTCTTGTCAACAGAGCAGCCCTAAACTTTGGGGTGCCTGTGTCTTGCTGATTTTTAGTTTTCCCAGTTTATACGCCCATGAGTGGAAGTGCCCTGTGCTCTCTAAGCTGAGTTTTTTAGATGTTTCAGGACACAACGTACACTTCTCCAGAGTGGCTGTTGGCAATTTACATCCCTCCCATCAGCGTAGCCAGGCTCCCGTTTCTCCATGGCCTGTCCTGCATTTCTGGTTTTGACACTTTATTCAGCATGGCCCTTTTGACCGATGGGAAGCGAGACTTCCTTGTAGCGCTGATTTGCCTTTCCAGGTTGCTTGGTTGGCCAAAAAGGGCGTATGCGTTTTTTCCTGAATATATTCAGGAAAAAACGCATACGCCCTTTTTGGCCAAGGGCATCATTGTCGAGGTTTTGCCGCTTTTCCTGTGCTTTAAAGGCGATTCGAATCTCCCTCCTGAAATCTGTTTCCTGCAATTTTGCCTTGCTTTCCAATCCTCTTCGTTGCCTTCCCTCAATATATTTGTGGACGAGAGTTATCATTTATAAGTCTGCAGGTTTGTGAATTGCAGTGCCCCTGAGCTCCATTTTTCAACTCGCTTTCTTGGGAGCTGGCCGCAAAAGCGCAGGATTGCTTCAGACCCTATTCTGGTCCCGGGCGGCAGGCTGAGCCTGTGGTTAATTCTTCTTCCTGATGGGGAAGTAGAGTGACCTGTGCCTGTCCCAACACCTAGAGCTAGACTCTCATTGGTTCCCACTCTTCCCGTTCATCCTCAGGACAAATTGCAACCTGTACGGAACAGGAGGTTAAAGGTGCTGATTCTCCAAGGAGGGAGATTGCTACTAAAGCGGCTGGAATGGCGAACCCGAGCATAAGGAGATGAGAAATGAGGTGCGTTTTGGAAACCTTTCCCGATCACACGGTGTACCATCTTCTGGGTTTCTCATGCATGTTTTCGATGTAGGAAGATGCCCTTGAACCTGGAGATTTGGGACCCATGGGATGGGAACCACGCAGTATTACTTTAAAGGGTCTGCGTTTCCTCACCCAACCTCACCAAACCTCTCAGCCCCAAGAGTGTCCACCCGTATGTCTCCATCAGCTGTGGGTCTAGATATGGTCAATCCAGGTGGCATCACAGCCCCTGAACGAATTTTGTAAGAATTTCTCTCTCTTTCACTGTCTTTGTTTCACGGGTTTTTAAAAGTAATTGATTTTTATCATGGGGTTTAGCTGCTTTTCACTGCTGTGTTTCTGCCGCTTTACACCCACTTGACTCACTTACAGAGAGATATCAAAACATAGGTTTTAAGATTCTTACTAGTCAGATATATATTTGGGCGGTGAATAGGGGGTGTTGAGTCCAATTCACTGATCAAGGAGTAGGTCTTGTCTATTACATATTGGGTTTATGGAACGGTATCTGACCTAATTTGAAACCCTTGTTTTATGCATCACCCCACCTCACCTTTCCCCTTAAGCAGCCATAGTGTGTTTTCTAAACGTGGGACTCTGTTCTGTTTGTAATTCAGTTCAAGGGTAGCGGTTTTTACATTCCCTCTATAAGTGATATCTTATGATAAGTGTCTTTTTCTGTGTGACTTATTTCACTTAGAATCGTCGTACCTAAATCCACTCATCATGCTGCTACTAGCCTTATGACGTTGATTTCATGGCTGAGTGATATTCCATTGTACATAAGGACCACAACTTCTTTATCCATTTTTCTCTTTCCTGGGATATTTAAGGTGTAACGAAGTGGAGGTTCTTGTCAACAGAGCAGCCCTAAACTTTGGGGTGCCTGTGTCTTGCTGATTTTTAGTTTTCCCAGTTTATACGCCCATGAGTGGAAGTGCCCTGTGCTCTCTAAGCTGAGTTTTTTAGATGTTTCAGGACACAACGTACACTTCTCCAGAGTGGCTGTTGGCAATTTACATCCCTCCCATCAGCGTAGCCAGGCTCCCGTTTCTCCATGGCCTGTCCTGCATTTCTGGTTTTGACACTTTATTCAGCATGGCCCTTTTGACCGATGGGAAGCGAGACTTCCTTGTAGCGCTGATTTGCCTTTCCAGGTTGCTTGGTTGGCCAAAAAGGGCGTATGCGTTTTTTCCTGAATATATTCAGGAAAAAACGCATACGCCCTTTTTGGCCAAGGGCATCATTGTCGAGGTTTTGCCGCTTTTCCTGTGCTTTAAAGGCGATTCGAATCTCCCTCCTGAAATCTGTTTCCTGCAATTTTGCCTTGCTTTCCAATCCTCTTCGTTGCCTTCCCTCAATATATTTGTGGACGAGAGTTATCATTTATAAGTCTGCAGGTTTGTGAATTGCAGTGCCCCTGAGCTCCATTTTTCAACTCGCTTTCTTGGGAGCTGGCCGCAAAAGCGCAGGATTGCTTCAGACCCTATTCTGGTCCCGGGCGGCAGGCTGAGCCTGTGGTTAATTCTTCTTCCTGATGGGGAAGTAGAGTGACCTGTGCCTGTCCCAACACCTAGAGCTAGACTCTCATTGGTTCCCACTCTTCCCGTTCATCCTCAGGACAAATTGCAACCTGTACGGAACAGGAGGTTAAAGGTGCTGATTCTCCAAGGAGGGAGATTGCTACTAAAGCGGCTGGAATGGCGAACCCGAGCATAAGGAGATGAGAAATGAGGTGCGTTTTGGAAACCTTTCCCGATCACACGGTGTACCATCTTCTGGGTTTCTCATGCATGTTTTCGATGTAGGAAGATGCCCTTGAACCTGGAGATTTGGGACCCATGGGATGGGAACCACGCAGTATTACTTTAAAGGGTCTGCGTTTCCTCACCCAACCTCACCAAACCTCTCAGCCCCAAGAGTGTCCACCCGTATGTCTCCATCAGCTGTGGGTCTAGATATGGTCAATCCAGGTGGCATCACAGCCCCTGAACGAATTTTGTAAGAATTTCTCTCTCTTTCACTGTCTTTGTTTCACGGGTTTTTAAAAGTAATTGATTTTTATCATGGGGTTTAGCTGCTTTTCACTGCTGTGTTTCTGCCGCTTTACACCCACTTGACTCACTTACAGAGAGATATCAAAACATAGGTTTTAAGATTGTTACTAGTCAGATATATTCTTGGGCGTTGAATAGGGGGTGTTGAGTCCAATTCACTGATCAAGGAGTAGGTCTTGTCTATTACATATTGGGTTTATGGAACGGTATCTGACCTAATTTGAAACCCTTGTTTTATGCATCACCCCACCTCACCTTTCCCGTTAAGCAGCCATAGTGTGTTTTCTAAACGTGGGACTCTGTTCTGTTTTGTAATTCAGTTCAAGGGTAGCGGTTTTTACATTCCCTCTATAAGTGATATCTTATGATAAGTGTCTTTTTCTGTGTGACTTATTTCACTTAGAATCGTCGTACCTAAATCCACTCATCATGCTGCTACTAGCCTTATGACGTTGATTTCATGGCTGAGTGATATTCCATTGTACATAAGGACCACAACTTCTTTATCCATTTTTCTCTTTCCTGGGATTTTTAAGGTGTAACGAAGTGGAGGTTCTTGTCAACAGAGCAGCCGTAAACTTTGGGGTGCCTGTGTCTTGCTGATTTTTAGTTTTCCCAGTTTATACGCCCATGAGTGGAAGTGCCCTGTGCTCTCTAAGCTGAGTTTTTTAGATGTTTCAGGACACACCGTACACTTCTCCAGAGTGGCTGTTGGCAATTTACATCCCTCCCATCAGCGTAGCCAGGCTCCCGTTTCTCCATGGCCTGTCCTGCATTTCTGGTTTTGACACTTTATTCAGCATGGCCCTTTTGACCGATGGGAAGCGAGACTTCTTTGTAGCGCTGATTTGCCTTTCCAGGTTGCTTGGTTGGCCAAAAAGGGCGTATGCGTTTTTTCCTGAATATATTCAGGAAAAAACGCATACGCCCTTTTTGGCCAAGGGCATCATTGTCGAGGTTTTGCCGCTTTTCCTGTGCTTTAAAGGCGATTCGAATCTCCCTCCTGAAATCTGTTTCCTGCAATTCTGCCTTGCTTTCCAATCCTCTTCGTTGCCTTCCCTCAATATATTTGTGGACGAGAGTTATCATTTATAAGTCTGCAGGTTTGTGAATTGCAGTGCCCCTGAGCTCCATTTTTCAACTCGCTTTCTTGGGAGCTGGCCGCAAAAGCGCAGGATTGCTTCAGGCCCTATTCTGGTCCCAGGCGGCAGGCTGAGCCTGTGGTTAATTCTTCTTCCTAATGGGGAAGTAGAGTGACCTGTGCCTGTCCCAACACCTAGAGCTAGTCTCTCATTGGTTCCCACTCTTCCCGTTCATCCTCAGGACAAATTGCAACCTGTACGGAACAGGAGGTTAAAGGTGCTGATTCTCCAAGGAGGGAGATTGCTACTAAAGCGGCTGGAATGGCGAACCCGAGCATAAGGAGATGAGAAATGAGGTGCGTTTTGGAAACCTTTCCCGATCACACGGTGTACCATCTTCTGGGTTTCTCATGCATGTTTTCGATGTAGGAAGATGCCCTTGAACCTGGAGATTTGGGACCCATGGGATGGATATCACGCAGTATTACTTTAAAGGGTCTGCGTTTCCTCACCCAACCTCACCAAACCTCTCAGCCCCAAGAGTGTCCACCCTTATGTCTCCATCAGCTGTGGGTCTAGATATGGTCAATCCAGGTGGCATCACAGCCCCTGAACGAATTTTGTAAGAATTTCTCTCTCTTTCACTGTCTTTGTTTCACGGGTTTTTAAAAGTAATTGATTTTTATAATGGGGTTTAGCTGCTTTTCACTGCTGTGTTTCTGCCGCTTTACACCCACTTGACTCACTTACAGAGAGATATCAAAACATAGGTTTTAAGCTTCTTACTAGTCAGATATATTCTTGGGCGGTGAATAGGGGGTGTTGAGTCCAATTCACTGATCAAGGAGTAGGTCTTGTCTATTACATATTGGGTTTATGGAACGGTATCTGACCTAATTTGAAACCCTTGTTTTATGCATCACCCCACCTCACCTTTCCCGTTAAGCAGCCATAGTGTGTTTTCTAAACGTGGGACTCTGGTCTGTTTTGTAATTCAGTTCAAGGGTAGCGGTTTATACATTCCCTCTATAAGTGATATCTTATGATAAGTGTCTTTTTCTGTGTGACTTATTTCACTTAGAATCGTCGTACCTAAATCCACTCATCATGCTGCTACTAGCCTTATGACGTTGATTTCATGGCTGAGTGATATTCCATTGTACATAAGGACCACAACTTCTTTATCCATTTTTCTCTTTCCTGGGATATTTAAGGTGTAACGAAGTGGAGGTTCTTGTCAACAGAGCAGCCCTAAACTTTGGGGTGCCTGTGTCTTGCTGATTTTTAGTTTTCCCAATTTATACGCCCATGACTGGAAGTGCCCTGTGCTCTCTAAGCTGAGTTTTTTAGATGTTTCAGGACACACCGTACACTTCTCCAGAGTGGCTGTTGGCAATTTACATCCCTCCCATCAGCGTAGCCAGGCTCCCGTTTCTCCATGGCCTGTCCTGCATTTCTGGTTTTGACACTTTATTCAGCATGGCCCTTTTGACCGATGGGAAGCGAGACTTCTTTGTAGCGCTGATTTGCCTTTCCAGGTTGCTTGGTTGGCCAAAAAGGGCGTATGCGTTTTTTCCTGAATATATTCAGGAAAAAACGCATACGCCCTTTTTGGCCAAGGGCATCATTGTCGAGGTTTTGCCGCTTTTCCTGTGCTTTAAAGGCGATTCGAATCTCCCTCCTGAAATCTGTTTCCTGCAATTCTGCCTTGCTTTCCAATCCTCTTCGTTGCCTTCCCTCAATATATTTGTGGACGAGAGTTATCATTTATAAGTCTGCAGGTTTGTGAATTGCAGTGCCCCTGAGCTCCATTTTTCAACTCGCTTTCTTGGGAGCTGGCCGCAAAAGCGCAGGATTGCTTCAGGCCCTATTCTGGTCCCAGGCGGCAGGCTGAGCCTGTGGTTAATTCTTCTTCCTAATGGGGAAGTAGAGTGACCTGTGCCTGTCCCAACACCTAGAGCTAGTCTCTCATTGGTTCCCACTCTTCCCGTTCATCCTCAGGACAAATTGCAACCTGTACGGAACAGGAGGTTAAAGGTGCTGATTCTCCAAGGAGGGAGATTGCTACTAAAGCGGCTGGAATGGCGAACCCGAGCATAAGGAGATGAGAAATGAGGTGCGTTTTGGAAACCTTTCCCGATCACACGGTGTACCATCTTCTGGGTTTCTCATGCATGTTTTCGATGTAGGAAGATGCCCTTGAACCTGGAGATTTGGGACCCATGGGATGGATATCACGCAGTATTACTTTAAAGGGTCTGCGTTTCCTCACCCAACCTCACCAAACCTCTCAGCCCCAAGAGTGTCCACCCTTATGTCTCCATCAGCTGTGGGTCTAGATATGGTCAATCCAGGTGGCATCACAGCCCCTGAACGAATTTTGTAAGAATTTCTCTCTCTTTCACTGTCTTTGTTTCACGGGTTTTTAAAAGTAATTGATTTTTATAATGGGGTTTAGCTGCTTTTCACTGCTGTGTTTCTGCCGCTTTACACCCACTTGACTCACTTACAGAGAGATATCAAAACATAGGTTTTAAGCTTCTTACTAGTCAGATATATTCTTGGGCGGTGAATAGGGGGTGTTGAGTCCAATTCACTGATCAAGGAGTAGGTCTTGTCTATTACATATTGGGTTTATGGAACGGTATCTGACCTAATTTGAAACCCTTGTTTTATGCATCACCCCACCTCACCTTTCCCCTTAAGCAGCCATAGTGTGTTTTCTAAACGTGGGACTCTGTTCTGTTTGTAATTCAGTTCAAGGGTAGCGGTTTTTACATTCCCTCTATAAGTGATATCTTATGATAAGTGTCTTTTTCTGTGTGACTTATTTCACTTAGAATCGTCGTACCTAAATCCACTCATCATGCTGCTACTAGCCTTATGACGTTGATTTCATGGCTGAGTGATATTCCATTGTACATAAGGACCACAACTTCTTTATCCATTTTTCTCTTTCCTGGGATATTTAAGGTGTAACGAAGTGGAGGTTCTTGTCAACAGAGCAGCCCTAAACTTTGGGGTGCCTGTGTCTTGCTGATTTTTAGTTTTCCCAATTTATACGCCCATGAGTGGAAGTGCCCTGTGCTCTCTAAGCTGAGTTTTTTAGATGTTTCAGGACACAACGTACACTTCTCCAGAGTGGCTGTTGGCAATTTACATCCCTCCCATCAGCGTAGCCAGGCTCCCGTTTCTCCATGGCCTGTCCTGCATTTCTGGTTTTGACACTTTATTCAGCATGGCCCTTTTGACCGATGGGAAGCGAGACTTCTTTGTAGCGCTGATTTGCCTTTCCAGGTTGCTTGGTTGGCCAAAAAGGGCGTATGCGTTTTTTCCTGAATATATTCAGGAAAAAACGCATACGCCCTTTTTGGCCAAGGGCATCATTGTCGAGGTTTTGCCGCTTTTCCTGTGCTTTAAAGGCGATTCGAATCTCCCTCCTGAAATCTGTTTCCTGCAATTCTGCCTTGCTTTCCAATCCTCTTCGTTGCCTTCCCTCAATATATTTGTGGACGAGAGTTATCATTTATAAGTCTGCAGGTTTGTGAATTGCAGTGCCCCTGAGCTCCATTTTTCAACTCGCTTTCTTGGGAGCTGGCCGCAAAAGCGCAGGATTGCTTCAGGCCCTATTCTGGTCCCAGGCGGCAGGCTGAGCCTGTGGTTAATTCTTCTTCCTAATGGGGAAGTAGAGTGACCTGTGCCTGTCCCAACACCTAGAGCTAGTCTCTCATTGGTTCCCACTCTTCCCGTTCATCCTCAGGACAAATTGCAACCTGTACGGAACAGGAGGTTAAAGGTGCTGATTCTCCAAGGAGGGAGATTGCTACTAAAGCGGCTGGAATGGCGAACCCGAGCATAAGGAGATGAGAAATGAGGTGCGTTTTGGAAACCTTTCCCGATCACACGGTGTACCATCTTCTGGGTTTCTCATGCATGTTTTCGATGTAGGAAGATGCCCTTGAACCTGGAGATTTGGGACCCATGGGATGGATATCACGCAGTATTACTTTAAAGTGTCTGCGTTTCCTCACCCAACCTCACCAAACCTCTCAGCCCCAAGAGTGTCCACCCTTATGTCTCCATCAGCTGTGGGTCTAGATATGGTCAATCCAGGTGGCATCACAGCCCCTGAACGAATTTTGTAAGAATTTCTCTCTCTTTCACTGTCTTTGTTTCACGGGTTTTTAAAAGGAATTGATTTTTATAATGGGGTTTAGCTGCTTTTCACTGCTGTGTTTCTGCCGCTTTACACCCACTTGACTCACTTACAGAGAGATATCAAAACATAGGTTTTAAGCTTCTTACTAGTCAGATATATTCTTGGGCGGTGAATAGGGGGTGTTGAGTCCAATTCACTGATCAAGGAGTAGGTCTTGTCTATTACATATTGGGTTTATGGAACGGTATCTGACCTAATTTGAAACCCTTGTTTTATGCATCACCCCACCTCACCTTTCCCGTTAAGCAGCCATAGTGTGTTTTCTAAACGTGGGACTCTGGTCTGTTTTGTAATTCAGTTCAAGGGTAGCGGTTTTTACATTCCCTCTATAAGTGATATCTTATGATAAGTGTCTTTTTCTGTGTGACTTATTTCACTTAGAATCGTCGTACCTAAATCCACTCATCATGCTGCTACTAGCCTTATGACGTTGATTTCATGGCTGAGTGATATTCCATTGTACATAAGGACCACAACTTCTTTATCCATTTTTCTCTTTCCTGGGATATTTAAGGTGTAACGAAGTGGAGGTTCTTGTCAACAGAGCAGCCCTAAACTTTGGGGTGCCTGTGTCTTGCTGATTTTTAGTTTTCCCAATTTATACGCCCATGAGTGGAAGTGCCCTGTGCTCTCTAAGCTGAGTTTTTTAGATGTTTCAGGACACACCGTACACTTCTCCAGAGTGGCTGTTGGCAATTTACATCCCTCCCATCAGCGTAGCCAGGCTCCCGTTTCTCCATGGCCTGTCCTGCATTTCTGGTTTTGACACTTTATTCAGCATGGCCCTTTTGACCGATGGGAAGCGAGACTTCTTTGTAGCGCTGATTTGCCTTTCCAGGTTGCTTGGTTGGCCAAAAAGGGCGTATGCGTTTTTTCCTGAATATATTCAGGAAAAAACGCATACGCCCTTTTTGGCCAAGGGCATCATTGTCGAGGTTTTGCCGCTTTTCCTGTGCTTTAAAGGCGATTCGAATCTCCCTCCTGAAATCTGTTTCCTGCAATTCTGCCTTGCTTTCCAATCCTCTTCGTTGCCTTCCCTCAATATATTTGTGGACGAGAGTTATCATTTATAAGTCTGCAGGTTTGTGAATTGCAGTGCCCCTGCGCTCCATTTTTCAACTCGCTTTCTTGGGAGCTGGCCGCAAAAGCGCAGGATTGCTTCAGGCCCTATTCTGGTCCCGGGCGGCAGGCTGAGCCTGTGGTTAATTCTTCTTCCTGATGGGGAAGTAGAGTGACCTGTGCCTGTCCCAACACCTAGAGCTAGTCTCTCATTGGTTCCCACTCTTCCCGTTCATCCTCAGGACAAATTGCAACCTGTACGGAACAGGAGGTTAAAGGTGCTGATTCTCCAAGGAGGGAGATTGCTACTAAAGCGGCTGGAATGGCGAACCCGAGCATAAGGAGATGAGAAATGAGGTGCGTTTTGGAAACCTTTCCCGATCACACGGTGTACCATCTTCTGGGTTTCTCATGCATGTTTTCGATGTAGGAAGATGCCCTTGAACCTGGAGATTTGGGACCCATGGGATGGATATCACGCAGTATTACTTTAAAGGGTCTGCGTTTCCTCACCCAACCTCACCAAACCTCTCAGCCCCAAGAGTGTCCACCCTTATGTCTCCATCAGCTGTGGGTCTAGATATGGTCAATCCAGGTGGCATCACAGCCCCTGAACGAATTTTGTAAGAATTTCTCTCTCTTTCACTGTCTTTGTTTCACGGGTTTTTAAAAGTAATTGATTTTTATAATGGGGTTTAGCTGCTTTTCACTGCTGTGTTTCTGCCGCTTTACACCCACTTGACTCACTTACAGAGAGATATCAAAACATAGGTTTTAAGCTTCTTACTAGTCAGATATATTCTTGGGCGGTGAATAGGGGGTGTTGAGTCCAATTCACTGATCAAGGAGTAGGTCTTGTCTATTACATATTGGGTTTATGGAACGGTATCTGACCTAATTTGAAACCCTTGTTTTATGCATCACCCCACCTCACCTTTCCCGTTAAGCAGCCATAGTGTGTTTTCTAAACGTGGGACTCTGTTCTGTTTTGTAATTCAGTTCAAGGGTAGCGGTTTTTACATTCCCTCTATAAGTGATATCTTATGATAAGTGTCTTTTTCTGTGTGACTTATTTCACTTAGAATCGTCGTACCTAAATCCACTCATCATGCTGCTACTAGCCTTATGACGTTGATTTCATGGCTGAGTGATATTCCATTGTACATAAGGACCACAACTTCTTTATCCATTTTTCTCTTTCCTGGGATATTTAAGGTGTAACGAAGTGGAGGTTCTTGTCAACAGAGCAGCCCTAAACTTTGGGGTGCCTGTGTCTTGCTGATTTTTAGTTTTCCCAATTTATACGCCCATGAGTGGAAGTGCCCTGTGCTCTCTAAGCTGAGTTTTTTAGATGTTTCAGGACACACCGTACACTTCTCCAGAGTGGCTGTTGGCAATTTACATCCCTCCCATCAGCGTAGCCAGGCTCCCGTTTCTCCATGGCCTGTCCAGCATTTCTGGTTTTGACACTTTATTCAGCATGGCCCTTTTGACCGATGGGAAGCGAGACTTCTTTGTAGCGCTGATTTGCCTTTCCAGGTTGCTTGGTTGGCCAAAAAGGGCGTATGCGTTTTTTCCTGAATATATTCAGGAAAAAACGCATACGCCCTTTTTGGCCAAGGGCATCATTGTCGAGGTTTTGCCGCTTTTCCTGTGCTTTAAAGGCGATTCGAATCTCCCTCCTGAAATCTGTTTCCTGCAATTCTGCCTTGCTTTCCAATCCTCTTCGTTGCCTTCCCTCAATATATTTGTGGACGAGAGTTATCATTTATAAGTCTGCAGGTTTGTGAATTGCAGTGCCCCTGAGCTCCATTTTTCAACTCGCTTTCTTGGGAGCTGGCCGCAAAAGCGCAGGATTGCTTCAGGCCCTATTCTGGTCCCGGGCGGCAGGCTGAGCCTGTGGTTAATTCTTCTTCCTGATGGGGAAGTAGAGTGACCTGTGCCTGTCCCAACACCTAGAGCTAGTCTCTCATTGGTTCCCACTCTTCCCGTTCATCCTCAGGACAAATTGCAACCTGTACGGAACAGGAGGTTAAAGGTGCTGATTCTCCAAGGAGGGAGATTGCTACTAAAGCGGCTGGAATGGCGAACCCGAGCATAAGGAGATGAGAAATGAGGTGCGTTTTGGAAACCTTTCCCGATCACACGGTGTACCATCTTCTGGGTTTCTCATGCATGTTTTCGATGTAGGAAGATGCCCTTGAACCTGGCGATTTGGGACCCATGGGATGGATATCACGCAGTATTACTTTAAAGGGTCTGCGTTTCCTCACCCAACCTCACCAAACCTCTCAGCCCCAAGAGTGTCCACCCTTATGTCTCCATCAGCTGTGGGTCTAGATATGGTCAATCCAGGTGGCATCACAGCCCCTGAACGAATTTTGTAAGAATTTCTCTCTCTTTCACTGTCTTTGTTTCACGGGTTTTTATAAGTAATTGATTTTTATAATGGGGTTTAGCTGCTTTTCACTGCTGTGTTTCTGCCGCTTTACACCCACTTGACTCACTTACAGAGAGATATCAAAACATAGGTTTTAAGCTTCTTACTAGTCAGATATATTCTTGGGCGGTGAATAGGGGGTGTTGAGTCCAATTCACTGATCAAGGAGTAGGTCTTGTCTATTACATATTGGGTTTATGGAACGGTATCTGACCTAATTTGAAACCCTTGTTTTATGCATCACCCCACCTCACCTTTCCCGTTAAGCAGCCATAGTGTGTTTTCTAAACGTGGGACTCTGTTCTGTTTTGTAATTCAGTTCAAGGGTAGCGGTTTTTACATTCCCTCTATAAGTGATATCTTATGATAAGTGTCTTTTTCTGTGTGACTTATTTCACTTAGAATCGTCGTACCTAAATCCACTCATCATGCTGCTACTAGCCTTATGACGTTGATTTCATGGCTGAGTGATATTCCATTGTACATAAGGACCACAACTTCTTTATCCATTTTTCTCTTTCCTGGGATATTTAAGGTGTAACGAAGTGGAGGTTCTTGTCAACAGAGCAGCCCTAAACTTTGGGGTGCCTGTGTCTTGCTGATTTTTAGTTTTCCCAATTTATACGCCCATGAGTGGAAGTGCCCTGTGCTCTCTAAGCTGAGTTTTTTAGATGTTTCAGGACACACCGTACACTTCTCCAGAGTGGCTGTTGGCAATTTACATCCCTCCCATCAGCGTAGCCAGGCTCCCGTTTCTCCATGGCCTGTCCTGCATTTCTGGTTTTGACACTTTATTCAGCATGGCCCTTTTGACCGATGGGAAGCGAGACTTCTTTGTAGCGCTGATTTGCCTTTCCAGGTTGCTTGGTTGGCCAAAAAGGGCGTATGCGTTTTTTCCTGAATATATTCAGGAAAAAACGCATACGCCCTTTTTGGCCAAGGGCATCATTGTCGAGGTTTTGCCGCTTTTCCTGTGCTTTAAAGGCGATTCGAATCTCCCTCCTGAAATCTGTTTCCTGCAATTCTGCCTTGCTTTCCAATCCTCTTCGTTGCCTTCCCTCAATATATTTGTGGACGAGAGTTATCATTTATAAGTCTGCAGGTTTGTGAATTGCAGTGCCCCTGAGCTCCATTTTTCAACTCGCTTTCTTGGGAGCTGGCCGCAAAAGCGCAGGATTGCTTCAGGCCCTATTCTGGTCCCGGGCGGCAGGCTGAGCCTGTGGTTAATTCTTCTTCCTGATGGGGAAGTAGAGTGACCTGTGCCTGTCCCAACACCTAGAGCTAGTCTCTCATTGGTTCCCACTCTTCCCGTTCATCCTCAGGACAAATTGCAACCTGTACGGAACAGGAGGTTAAAGGTGCTGATTCTCCAAGGAGGGAGATTGCTACTAAAGCGGCTGGAATGGCGAACCCGAGCATAAGGAGATGAGAAATGAGGTGCGTTTTGGAAACCTTTCCCGATCACACGGTGTACCATCTTCTGGGTTTCTCATGCATGTTTTCGATGTAGGAAGATGCCCTTGAACCTGGAGATTTGGGACCCATGGGATGGATATCACGCAGTATTACTTTAAAGGGTCTGCGTTTCCTCACCCAACCTCACCAAACCTCTCAGCCCCAAGAGTGTCCACCCTTATGTCTCCATCAGCTGTGGGTCTAGATATGGTCAATCCAGGTGGCATCACAGCCCCTGAACGAATTTTGTAAGAATTTCTCTCTCTTTCACTGTCTTTGTTTCACGGGTTTTTAAAAGTAATTGATTTTTATAATGGGGTTTAGCTGCTTTTCACTGCTGTGTTTCTGCCGCTTTACACCCACTTGACTCACTTACAGAGAGATATCAAAACATAGGTTTTAAGCTTCTTACTAGTCAGATATATTCTTGGGCGGTGAATAGGGGGTGTTGAGTCCAATTCACTGATCAAGGAGTAGGTCTTGTCTATTACATATTGGGTTTATGGAACGGTATCTGACCTAATTTGAAACCCTTGTTTTATGCATCACCCCACCTCACCTTTCCCGTTAAGCAGCCATAGTGTGTTTTCTAAACGTGGGACTCTGTTCTGTTTTGTAATTCAGTTCAAGGGTAGCGGTTTTTACATTCCCTCTATAAGTGATATCTTATGATAAGTGTCTTTTTCTGTGTGACTTATTTCACTTAGAATCGTCGTACCTAAATCCACTCATCATGCTGCTACTAGCCTTATGACGTTGATTTCATGGCTGAGTGATATTCCATTGTACATAAGGACCACAACTTCTTTATCCATTTTTCTCTTTCCTGGGATATTTAAGGTGTAACGAAGTGGAGGTTCTTGTCAACAGAGCAGCCGTAAACTTTGGGGTGCCTGTGTCTTGCTGATTTTTAGTTTTCCCAATTTATACGCCCATGAGTGGAAGTGCCCTGTGCTCTCTAAGCTGAGTTTTTTAGATGTTTCAGGACACACCGTACACTTCTCCAGAGTGGCTGTTGGCAATTTACATCCCTCCCATCAGCGTAGCCAGGCTCCCGTTTCTCCATGGCCTGTCCTGCATTTCTGGTTTTGACACTTTATTCAGCATGGCCCTTTTGACCGATGGGAAGCGAGACTTCTTTGTAGCGCTGATTTGCCTTTCCAGGTTGCTTGGTTGGCCAAAAAGGGCGTATGCGTTTTTTCCTGAATATATTCAGGAAAAAACGTATACGCCCTTTTTGGCCAAGGGCATCATTGTCGAGGTTTTGCCGCTTTTCCTGTGCTTTAAAGGCGATTCGAATCTCCCTCCTGAAATCTGTTTCCTGCAATTCTGCCTTGCTTTCCAATCCTCTTCGTTGCCTTCCCTCAATATATTTGTGGACGAGAGTTATCATTTATAAGTCTGCAGGTTTGTGAATTGCAGTGCCCCTGAGCTCCATTTTTCAACTCGCTTTCTTGGGAGCTGGCCGCAAAAGCGCAGGATTGCTTCAGGCCCTATTCTGGTCCCGGGCGGCAGGCTGAGCCTGTGGTTAATTCTTCTTCCTGATGGGGAAGTAGAGTGACCTGTGCCTGTCCCAACACCTAGAGCTAGTCTCTCATTGGTTCCCACTCTTCCCGTTCATCCTCAGGACAAATTGCAACCTGTACGGAACAGGAGGTTAAAGGTGCTGATTCTCCAAGGAGGGAGATTGCTACTAAAGCGGCTGGAATGGCGAACCCGAGCATAAGGAGATGAGAAATGAGGTGCGTTTTGGAAACCTTTCCCGATCACACGGTGTACCATCTTCTGGGTTTCTCATGCATGTTTTCGATGTAGGAAGATGCCCTTGAACCTGGAGATTTGGGACCCATGGGATGGATATCACGCAGTATTACTTTAAAGGGTCTGCGTTTCCTCACCCAACCTCACCATACCTCTCAGCCCCAAGAGTGTCCACCCTTATGTCTCCATCAGCTGTGGGTCTAGATATGGTCAATCCAGGTGGCATCACAGCCCCTGAACGAATTTTGTAAGAATTTCTCTCTCTTTCACTGTCTTTGTTTCACGGGTTTTTAAAAGTAATTGATTTTTATAATGGGGTTTAGCTGCTTTTCACTGCTGTGTTTCTGCCGCTTTACACCCACTTGACTCACTTACAGAGAGATATCAAAACATAGGTTTTAAGCTTCTTACTAGTCAGATATATTCTTGGGCGGTGAATAGGGGGTGTTGAGTCCAATTCACTGATCAAGGAGTAGGTCTTGGCTATTACATATTGGGTTTATGGAACGGTATCTGACCTAATTTGAAACCCTTGTTTTATGCATCACCCCACCTCACCTTTCCCGTTAAGCAGCCATAGTGTGTTTTCTAAACGTGGGACTCTGTTCTGTTTTGTAATTCAGTTCAAGGGTAGCGGTTTTTACATTCCCTCTATAAGTGATATCTTATGATAAGTGTCTTTTTCTGTGTGACTTATTTCACTTAGAATCGTCGTACCTAAATCCACTCATCATGCTGCTACTAGCCTTATGACGTTGATTTCATGGCTGAGTGATATTCCATTGTACATAAGGACCACAACTTCTTTATCCATTTTTCTCTTTCCTGGGATATTTAAGGTGTAACGAAGTGGAGGTTCTTGTCAACAGAGCAGCCGTAAACTTTGGGGTGCCTGTGTCTTGCTGATTTTTAGTTTTCCCAATTTATACGCCCATGAGTGGAAGTGCCCTGTGCTCTCTAAGCTGAGTTTTTTAGATGTTTCAGGACACACCGTACACTTCTCCAGAGTGGCTGTTGGCAATTTACATCCCTCCCATCAGCGTAGCCAGGCTCCCGTTTCTCCATGGCCTGTCCTGCATTTCTGGTTTTGACACTTTATTCAGCATGGCCCTTTTGACCGATGGGAAGCGAGACTTCTTTGTAGCGCTGATTTGCCTTTCCAGGTTGCTTGGTTGGCCAAAAAGGGCGTATGCGTTTTTTCCTGAATATATTCAGGAAAAAACGCATACGCCCTTTTTGGCCAAGGGCATCATTGTCGAGGTTTTGCCGCTTTTCCTGTGCTTTAAAGGCGATTCGAATCTCCCTCCTGAAATCTGTTTCCTGCAATTCTGCCTTGCTTTCCAATCCTCTTCGTTGCCTTCCCTCAATATATTTGTGGACGAGAGTTATCATTTATAAGTCTGCAGGTTTGTGAATTGCAGTGCCCCTGAGCTCCATTTTTCAACTCGCTTTCTTGGGAGCTGGCCGCAAAAGCGCAGGATTGCTTCAGGCCCTATTCTGGTCCCGGGCGGCAGGCTGAGCCTGTGGTTAATTCTTCTTCCTGATGGGGAAGTAGAGTGACCTGTGCCTGTCCCAACACCTAGAGCTAGTCTCTCATTGGTTCCCACTCTTCCCGTTCATCCTCAGGACAAATTGCAACCTGTACGGAACAGGAGGTTAAAGGTGCTGATTCTCCAAGGAGGGAGATTGCTACTAAAGCGGCTGGAATGGCGAACCCGAGCATAAGGAGATGAGAAATGAGGTGCGTTTTGGAAACCTTTCCCGATCACACGGTGTACCATCTTCTGGGTTTCTCATGCATGTTTTCGATGTAGGAAGATGCCCTTGAACCTGGAGATTTGGGACCCATGGGATGGATATCACGCAGTATTATTTAAAGGGTCTGCGTTTCCTCACCCAACCTCACCAAACCTCTCAGCCCCAAGAGTGTCCACCCTTATGTCTCCATCAGCTGTGGGTCTAGATATGGTCAATCCAGGTGGCATCACAGCCCCTGAACGAATTTTGTAAGAATTTCTCTCTCTTTCACTGTCTTTGTTTCACGGGTTTTTAAAAGTAATTGATTTTTATAATGGGGTTTAGCTGCTTTTCACTGCTGTGTTTCTGCCGCTTTACACCCACTTGACTCACTTACAGAGAGATATCAAAACATAGGGTTTAAGATTCTTACTAGTCAGATATATTCTTGGGCGGTGAATAGGGGGTGTTGAGTCCAATTCACTGATCAAGGAGTAGGTCTTGTCTATTACATATTGGGTTTATGGAACGGTATCTGACCTAATTTGAAACCCTTGTTTTATGCATCACCCCACCTCACCTTTCCCGTTAAGCAGCCATAGTGTGTTTTCTAAACGTGGGACTCTGGTCTGTTTTGTAATTCAGTTCAAGGGTAGCGGTTTATACATTCCCTCTATAAGTGATATCTTATGATAAGTGTCTTTTTCTGTGTGACTTATTTCACTTAGAATCGTCGTACCTAAATCCACTCATCATGCTGCTACTAGCCTTATGACGTTGATTTCATGGCTGAGTGATATTCCATTGTACATAAGGACCACAACTTCTTTATCCATTTTTCTCTTTCCTGGGATATTTAAGGTGTAACGAAGTGGAGGTTCTTGTCAACAGAGCAGCCCTAAACTTTGGGGTGCCTGTGTCTTGCTGATTTTTAGTTTTCCCAATTTATACGCCCATGACTGGAAGTGCCCTGTGCTCTCTAAGCTGAGTTTTTTAGATGTTTCAGGACACAACGTACACTTCTCCAGAGTGGCTGTTGGCAATTTACATCCCTCCCATCAGCGTAGCCAGGCTCCCGTTTCTCCATGGCCTGTCCTGCATTTCTGGTTTTGACACTTTATTCAGCATGGCCCTTTTGACCGATGGGAAGCGAGACTTCTTTGTAGCGCTGATTTGCCTTTCCAGGTTGCTTGGTTGGCCAAAAAGGGCGTATGCGTTTTTTCCTGAATATATTCAGGAAAAAATGCATACGCCCTTTTTGGCCAAGGGCATCATTGTCGAGGTTTTGCCGCTTTTCCTGTGCTTTAAAGGCGATTCGAATCTCCCTCCTGAAATCTGTTTCCTTCAATTCTGCCTTGCTTTCCAATCCTCTTCGTTGCCTTCCCTCAATATATTTGTGGACGAGAGTTATCATTTATAAGTCTGCAGGTTTGTGAATTGCAGTGCCCCTGAGCTCCATTTTTCAACTCGCTTTCTTGGGAGCTGGCCGCAAAAGCGCAGGATTGCTTCAGGCCCTATTCTGGTCCCGGGCGGCAGGCTGAGCCTGTGGTTAATTCTTCTTCCTGATGGGGAAGTAGAGTGACCTGTGCCTGTCCCAACACCTAGAGCTAGTCTCTCATTGGTTCCCACTCTTCCCGTTCATCCTCAGGACAAATTGCAACCTGTACGGAACAGGAGGTTAAAGGTGCTGATTCTCCAAGGAGGGAGATTGCTACTAAAGCGGCTGGAATGGCGAACCCGAGCATAAGGAGATGAGAAATGAGGTGCGTTTTGGAAACCTTTCCCGAACACACGGTGTACCATCTTCTGGGTTTCTCATGCATGTTTTCGATGTAGGAAGATGCCCTTGAACCTGGAGATTTGGGACCCATGGGATGGATATCACGCAGTATTACTTTAAAGGGTCTGCGTTTCCTCACCCAACCTCACCAAACCTCTCAGCCCCAAGAGTGTCCACCCTTATGTGTCCATCAGCTGTGGGTCTAGATATGGTCAATCCAGGTGGCATCACAGCCCCTGAACGAATTTTGTAAGAATTTCTCTCTCTTTCACTGTCTTTGTTTCACGGGTTTTTAAAAGTAATTGATTTTTATAATGGGGTTTAGCTGCTTTTCACTGCTGTGTTTCTGCCGCTTTACACCCACTTGACTCACTTACAGAGAGATATCAAAACATAGGTTTTAAGCTTCTTACTAGTCAGATATATTCTTGGGCGGTGAATAGGGGGTGTTGAGTCCAATTCACTGATCAAGGAGTAGGTCTTGTCTATTACATATTGGGTTTATGGAACGGTATCTGACCTAATTTGAAACCCTTGTTTTATGCATCACCCCACCTCACCTTTCCCGTTAAGCAGCCATAGTGTGTTTTCTAAACGTGGGACTCTGTTCTGTTTGTAATTCAGTTCAAGGGTAGCGGTTTTTACATTCCCTCTATAAGTGATATCTTATGATAAGTGTCTTTTTCTGTGTGACTTATTTCACTTAGAATCGTCGTACCTAAATCCACTCATCATGCTGCTACTAGCCTTATGACGTTGATTTCATGGCTGAGTGATATTCCATTGTACATAAGGACCACAACTTCTTTATCCATTTTTCTCTTTCCTGGGATATTTAAGGTGTAACGAAGTGGAGGTTCTTGTCAACAGAGCAGCCGTAAACTTTGGGGTGCCTGTGTCTTGCTGATTTTTAGTTTTCCCAATTTATACGCCCATGAGTGGAAGTGCCCTGTGCTCTCTAAGCTGAGTTTTTTAGATGTTTCAGGACACAACGTACACTTCTCCAGAGTGGCTGTTGGCAATTTACATCCCTCCCATCAGCGTAGCCAGGCTCCCGTTTCTCCATGGCCTGTCCTGCATTTCTGGTTTTGACACTTTATTCAGCATGGCCCTTTTGACCGATGGGAAGCGAGACTTCTTTGTAGCGCTGATTTGCCTTTCCAGGTTGCTTGGTTGGCCAAAAAGGGCGTATGCGTTTTTTCCTGAATATATTCAGGAAAAAACGCATACGCCCTTTTTGGCCAAGGGCATCATTGTCGAGGTTTTGCCGCTTTTCCTGTGCTTTAAAGGCGATTCGAATCTCCCTCCTGAAATCTGTTTCCTGCAATTCTGCCTTGCTTTCCAATCCTCTTCGTTGCCTTCCCTCAATATATTTGTGGACGAGAGTTATCATTTATAAGTCTGCAGGTTTGTGAATTGCAGTGCCCCTGAGCTCCATTTTTCAACTCGCTTTCTTGGGAGCTGGCCGCAAAAGCGCAGGATTGCTTCAGGCCCTATTCTGGTCCCGGGCGGCAGGCTGAGCCTGTGGTTAATTCTTCTTCCTGATGGGGAAGTAGAGTGACCTGTGCCTGTCCCAACACCTAGAGCTAGTCTCTCATTGGTTCCCACTCTTCCCGTTCATCCTCAGGACAAATTGCAACCTGTACGGAACAGGAGGTTAAAGGTGCTGATTCTCCAAGGAGGGAGATTGCTACTAAAGCGGCTGGAATGGCGAACCCGAGCATAAGGAGATGAGAAATGAGGTGCGTTTTGGAAACCTTTCCCGATCACACGGTGTACCATCTTCTGGGTTTCTCATGCATGTTTTCGATGTAGGAAGATGCCCTTGAACCTGGAGATTTGGGACCCATGGGATGGATATCACGCAGTATTACTTTAAAGGGTCTGCGTTTCCTCACCCAACCTCACCAAACCTCTCAGCCCCAAGAGTGTCCACCCTTATGTCTCCATCAGCTGTGGGTCTAGATATGGTCAATCCAGGTGGCATCACAGCCCCTGAACGAATTTTGTAAGAATTTCTCTCTCTTTCACTGTCTTTGTTTCACGGGTTTTTAAAAGTAATTGATTTTTATAATGGGGTTTAGCTGCTTTTCACTGCTGTGTTTCTGCCGCTTTACACCCACTTGACTCACTTACAGAGAGATATCAAAACATAGGTTTTAAGCTTCTTACTAGTCAGATATATTCTTGGGCGGTGAATAGGGGGTGTTGAGTCCAATTCACTGATCAAGGAGTAGGTCTTGTCTATTACATATTGGGTTTATGGAACGGTATCTGACCGAATTTGAAACCCTTGTTTTATGCATCACCCCACCTCACCTTTCCCGTTAAGCAGCCATAGTGTGTTTTCTAAACGTGGGACTCTGGTCTGTTTTGTAATTCAGTTCAAGGGTAGCGGTTTATACATTCCCTCTATAAGTGATATCTTATGATAAGTGTCTTTTTCTGTGTGACTTATTTCACTTAGAATCGTCGTACCTAAATCCACTCATCATGCTGCTACTAGCCTTATGACGTTGATTTCATGGCTGAGTGATATTCCATTGTACATAAGGACCACAACTTCTTTATCCATTTTTCTCTTTCCTGGGATATTTAAGGTGTAACGAAGTGGAGGTTCTTGTCAACAGAGCAGCCGTAAACTTTGGGGTGCCTGTGTCTTGCTGATTTTTAGTTTTCCCAATTTATACGCCCATGAGTGGAAGTGCCCTGTGCTCTCTAAGCTGAGTTTTTTAGATGTTTCAGGACACACCGTACACTTCTCCAGAGTGGCTGTTGGCAATTTACATCCCTCCCATCAGCGTAGCCAGGCTCCCGTTTCTCCATGGCCTGTCCTGCATTTCTGGTTTTGACACTTTATTCAGCATGGCCCTTTTGACCGATGGGAAGCGAGACTTCTTTGTAGCGCTGATTTGCCTTTCCAGGTTGCTTGGTTGGCCAAAAAGGGCGTATGCGTTTTTTCCTGAATATATTCAGGAAAAAACGCATACGCCCTTTTTGGCCAAGGGCATCATTGTCGAGGTTTTGCCGCTTTTCCTGTGCTTTAAAGGCGATTCGAATCTCCCTCCTGAAATCTGTTTCCTGCAATTCTGCCTTGCTTTCCAATCCTCTTCGTTGCCTTCCCTCAATATATTTGTGGACGAGAGTTATCATTTATAAGTCTGCAGGTTTGTGAATTGCAGTGCCCCTGAGCTCCATTTTTCAACTCGCTTTCTTGGGAGCTGGCCGCAAAAGCGCAGGATTGCTTCAGGCCCTATTCTGGTCCCGGGCGGCAGGCTGAGCCTGTGGTTAATTCTTCTTCCTGATGGGGAAGTAGAGTGACCTGTGCCTGTCCCAACACCTAGAGCTAGTCTCTCATTGGTTCCCACTCTTCCCGTTCATCCTCAGGACAAATTGCAACCTGTACGGAACAGGAGGTTAAAGGTGCTGATTCTCCAAGGAGGGAGATTGCTACTAAAGCGGCTGGAATGGCGAACCCGAGCATAAGGAGATGAGAAATGAGGTGCGTTTTGGAAACCTTTCCCGAACACACGGTGTACCATCTTCTGGGTTTCTCATGCATGTTTTCGATGTAGGAAGATGCCCTTGAACCTGGAGATTTGGGACCCATGGGATGGATATCACGCAGTATTACTTTAAAGGGTCTGCGTTTCCTCACCCAACCTCACCAAACCTCTCAGCCCCAAGAGTGTCCACCCTTATGTCTCCATCAGCTGTGGGTCTAGATATGGTCAATCCAGGTGGCATCACAGCCCCTGAACGAATTTTGTAAGAATTTCTCTCTCTTTCACTGTCTTTGTTTCACGGGTTTTTAAAAGTAATTGATTTTTATAATGGGGTTTAGCTGCTTTTCACTGCTGTGTTTCTGCCGCTTTACACCCACTTGACTCACTTACAGAGAGATATCAAAACATAGGTTTTAAGCTTCTTACTAGTCAGATATATTCTTGGGCGGTGAATAGGGGGTGTTGAGTCCAATTCACTGATCAAGGAGTAGGTCTTGTCTATTACATATTGGGTTTATGGAACGGTATCTGACCTAATTTGAAACCCTTGTTTTATGCATCACCCCACCTCACCTTTCCCGTTAAGCAGCCATAGTGTGTTTTCTAAACGTGGGACTCTGTTCTGTTTGTAATTCAGTTCAAGGGTAGCGGTTTTTACATTCCCTCTATAAGTGATATCTTATGATAAGTGTCTTTTTCTGTGTGACTTATTTCACTTAGAATCGTCGTACCTAAATCCACTCATCATGCTGCTACTAGCCTTATGACGTTGATTTCATGGCTGAGTGATATTCCATTGTACATAAGGACCACAACTTCTTTATCCATTTTTCTCTTTCCTGGGATATTTAAGGTGTAACGAAGTGGAGGTTCTTGTCAACAGAGCAGCCGTAAACTTTGGGGTGCCTGTGTCTTGCTGATTTTTAGTTTTCCCAATTTATACGCCCATGAGTGGAAGTGCCCTGTGCTCTCTAAGCTGAGTTTTTTAGATGTTTCAGGACACACCGTGCACTTCTCCAGAGTGGCTGTTGGCAATTTACATCCCTCCCATCAGCGTAGCCAGGCTCCCGTTTCTCCATGGCCTGTCCTGCATTTCTGGTTTTGACACTTTATTCAGCATGGCCCTTTTGACCGATGGGAAGCGAGACTTCTTTGTAGCGCTGATTTGCCTTTCCAGGTTGCTTGGTTGGCCAAAAAGGGCGTATGCGTTTTTTCCTGAATATATTCAGGAAAAAACGCATACGCCCTTTTTGGCCAAGGGCATCATTGTCGAGGTTTTGCCGCTTTTCCTGTGCTTTAAAGGCGATTCGAATCTCCCTCCTGAAATCTGTTTCCTGCAATTCTGCCTTGCTTTCCAATCCTCTTCGTTGCCTTCCCTCAATATATTTGTGGACGAGAGTTATCATTTATAAGTCTGCAGGTTTGTGAATTGCAGTGCCCCTGAGCTCCATTTTTCAACTCGCTTTCTTGGGAGCTGGCCGCAAAAGCGCAGGATTGCTTCAGGCCCTATTCTGGTCCCGGGCGGCAGGCTGAGCCTGTGGTTAATTCTTCTTCCTGATGGGGAAGTAGAGTGACCTGTGCCTGTCCCAACACCTAGAGCTAGACTCTCATTGGTTCCCACTCTTCCCGTTCATCCTCAGGACAAATTGCAACCTGTACGGAACAGGAGGTTAAAGGTGCTGATTCTCCAAGGAGGGAGATTGCTACTAAAGCGGCTGGAATGGCGAACCCGAGCATAAGGAGATGAGAAATGAGGTGCGTTTTGGAAACCTTTCCCGATCACACGGTGTACCATCTTCTGGGTTTCTCATGCATGTTTTCGATGTAGGAAGATGCCCTTGAACCTGGAGATTTGGGACCCATGGGATGGGAACCACGCAGTATTACTTTAAAGGGTCTGCGTTTCCTCACCCAACCTCACCAAACCTCTCAGCCCCAAGAGTGTCCAGCCCTATGTCTCCATCAGCTGTGGGTCTAGATATGGTCAATCCAGGTGGCATCACAGCCCCTGAACGAATTTTGTAAGAATTTCTCTCTCTTTCACTGTCTTTGTTTCACGGGTTTTTAAAAGTAATTGATTTTTATAATGGGGTTTAGCTGCTTTTCACTGCTGTGTTTCTGCCGCTTTACACCCACTTGACTCACTTACAGAGAGATATCAAAACATAGGTTTTAAGATTCTTACTAGTCAGATATATTCTTGGGCGGTGAATAGGGGGTGTTGAGTCCAATTCACTGATCAAGGAGTAGGTCTTGTCTATTACATATTGGGTTTATGGAACGGTATCTGACCTAATTTGAAACCCTTGTTTTATGCATCACCCCACCTCACCTTTCCCGTTAAGCAGCCATAGTGTGTTTTCTAAACGTGGGACTCTGTTCTGTTTGTAATTCAGTTCAAGGGTAGCGGTTTTTACATTCCCTCTATAAGTGATATCTTATGATAAGTGTCTTTTTCTGTGTGACTTATTTCACTTAGAATCGTCGTACCTAAATCCACTCATCATGCTGCTACTAGCCTTATGACGTTGATTTCATGGCTGAGTGATATTCCATTGTACATAAGGACCACAACTTCTTTATCCATTTTTCTCTTTCCTGGGATATTTAAGGTGTAACGAAGTGGAGGTTCTTGTCAACAGAGCAGCCGTAAACTTTGGGGTGCCTGTGTCTTGCTGATTTTTAGTTTTCCCAATTTATACGCCCATGAGTGGAAGTGCCCTGTGCTCTCTAAGCTGAGTTTTTTAGATGTTTCAGGACACACCGTACACTTCTCCAGAGTGGCTGTTGGCAATTTACATCCCTCCCATCAGCGTAGCCAGGCTCCCGTTTCTCCATGGCCTGTCCTGCATTTCTGGTTTTGACACTTTATTCAGCATGGCCCTTTTGACCGATGGGAAGCGAGACTTCTTTGTAGCGCTGATTTGCCTTTCCAGGTTGCTTAGTTGGCCAAAAAGGGCGTACGCGTTTTTTCCTGAATATATTCAGGTAAAAACGCGTACGCCCTTTTTGGCCAAGGACATCATTGTCGAGGTTTTGCCGCTTTTCCTGTGCTTTAAAGGCGATTCGAATCTCCCTCCTGAAATCTGTTTCCTGCAATTCTGCCTTGCTTTCCAATCCTCTTCGTTGCCTTCCCTCAATATATTTGTGGACGAGAGTTATCATTTATAAGTCTGCAGGTTTGTGAATTGCAGTGCCCCTGAGCTCCATTTTTCAACTCGCTTTCTTGGGAGCTGGCCGCAAAAGCGCAGGATTGCTTCAGTCCCTATTCTGGTCCCGGGCGGCAGGCTGAGCCTGTGGTTAATTCTTCTTCCTGATGGGGAAGTAGAGTGACCTGTGCCTGTCCCAACACCTAGAGCTAGACTCTCATTGGTTCCCACTCTTCCCGTTCATCCTCAGGACAAATTGCAACCTGTACGGAACAGGAGGTTAAAGGTGCTGATTCTCCAAGGAGGGAGATTGCTACTAAAGCGGCTGGAATGGCGAACCCGAGCATAAGGAGATGAGAAATGAGGTGCGTTTTGGAAACCTTTCCCGATCACACGGTGTACCATCTTCTGGGTTTCTCATGCATGTTTTCGATGTAGGAAGATGCCCTTGAACCTGGAGATTTGGGACCCATGGGATGGGAACCACGCAGTATTACTTTAAAGGGTCTGCGTTTCCTCACCCAACCTCACCAAACCTCTCAGCCCCAAGAGTGTCCAGCCCTATGTCTCCATCAGCTGTGGGTCTAGATATGGTCAATCCAGGTGGCATCACAGCCCCTGAACGAATTTTGTAAGAATTTCTCTCTCTTTCACTGTCTTTGTTTCACGGGTTTTTAAAAGTAATTGATTTTTATAATGGGGTTTAGCTGCTTTTCACTGCTGTGTTTCTGCCGCTTTACACCCACTTGACTCACTTACAGAGAGATATCAAAACATAGGTTTTAAGATTCTTACTAGTCAGATATATTCTTGGGCGGTGAATAGGGGGTGTTGAGTCCAATTCACTGATCAAGGAGTAGGTCTTGTCTATTACATATTGGGTTTATGGAACGGTATCTGACCTAATTTGAAACCCTTGTTTTATGCATCACCCCACCTCACCTTTCCCGTTAAGCAGCCATAGTGTGTTTTCTAAACGTGGGACTCTGTTCTGTTTTGTAATTCAGTTCAAGGGTAGCGGTTTTTACATTCCCTCTATAAGTGATATCTTATGATAAGTGTCTTTTTCTGTGTGACTTATTTCACTTAGAATCGTCGTACCTAAATCCACTCATCATGCTGCTACTAGCCTTATGACGTTGATTTCATGGCTGAGTGATATTCCATTGTACATAAGGACCACAACTTCTTTATCCATTTTTCTCTTTCCTGGGATATTTAAGGTGTAACGAAGTGGAGGTTCTTGTCAACAGAGCAGCCCTAAACTTTGGGGTGCCTGTGTCTTGCTGATTTTTAGTTTTCCCAATTTATACGCCCATGAGTGGAAGTGCCCTGTGCTCTCTAAGCTGAGTTTTTTAGATGTTTCAGGACACACCGTGCACTTCTCCAGAGTGGCTGTTGGCAATTTACATCCCTCCCATCAGCGTAGCCAGGCTCCCGTTTCTCCATGGCCTGTCCTGCATTTCTGGTTTTGACACTTTATTCAGCATGGCCCTTTTGACCGATGGGAAGCGAGACTTCTTTGTAGCGCTGATTTGCCTTTCCAGGTTGCTTGGTTGGCCAAAAAGGGCGTATGCGTTTTTTCCTGAATATATTCAGGAAAAAACGCATACGCCCTTTTTGGCCAAGGGCATCATTGTCGAGGTTTTGCCGCTTTTCCTGTGCTTTAAAGGCGATTCGAATCTCCCTCCTGAAATCTGTTTCCTGCAATTCTGCCTTGCTTTCCAATCCTCTTCGTTGCCTTCCCTCAATATATTTGTGGACGAGAGTTATCATTTATAAGTCTGCAGGTTTGTGAATTGCAGTGCCCCTGAGCTCCATTTTTCAACTCGCTTTCTTGGGAGCTGGCCGCAAAAGCGCAGGATTGCTTCAGGCCCTATTCTGGTCCCGGGCGGCAGGCTGAGCCTGTGGTTAATTCTTCTTCCTGATGGGGAAGTAGAGTGACCTGTGCCTGTCCCAACACCTAGAGCTAGACTCTCATTGGTTCCCACTCTTCCCGTTCATCCTCAGGACAAATTGCAACCTGTACGGAACAGGAGGTTAAAGGTGCTGATTCTCCAAGGAGGGAGATTGCTACTAAAGCGGCTGGAATGGCGAACCCGAGCATAAGGAGATGAGAAATGAGGTGCGTTTTGGAAACCTTTCCCGATCACACGGTGTACCATCTTCTGGGTTTCTCATGCATGTTTTCGATGTAGGAAGATGCCCTTGAACCTGGAGATTTGGGACCCATGGGATGGGAACCACGCAGTATTACTTTAAAGGGTCTGCGTTTCCTCACCCAACCTCACCAAACCTCTCAGCCCCAAGAGTGTCCAGCCCTATGTCTCCATCAGCTGTGGGTCTAGATATGGTCAATCCAGGTGGCATCACAGCCCCTGAACGAATTTTGTAAGAATTTCTCTCTCTTTCACTGTCTTTGTTTCACGGGTTTTTAAAAGTAATTGATTTTTATAATGGGGTTTAGCTGCTTTTCACTGCTGTGTTTCTGCCGCTTTACACCCACTTGACTCACTTACAGAGAGATATCAAAACATAGGTTTTAAGATTCTTACTAGTCAGATATATTCTTGGGCGGTGAATAGGGGGTGTTGAGTCCAATTCACTGATCAAGGAGTAGGTCTTGTCTATTACATATTGGGTTTATGGAACGGTATCTGACCTAATTTGAAACCCTTGTTTTATGCATCACCCCACCTCACCTTTCCCGTTAAGCAGCCATAGTGTGTTTTCTAAACGTGGGACTCTGTTCTGTTTGTAATTCAGTTCAAGGGTAGCGGTTTTTACATTCCCTCTATAAGTGATATCTTATGATAAGTGTCTTTTTCTGTGTGACTTATTTCACTTAGAATCGTCGTACCTAAATCCACTCATCATGCTGCTACTAGCCTTATGACGTTGATTTCATGGCTGAGTGATATTCCATTGTACATAAGGACCACAACTTCTTTATCCATTTTTCTCTTTCCTGGGATATTTAAGGTGTAACGAAGTGGAGGTTCTTGTCAACAGAGCAGCCGTAAACTTTGGGGTGCCTGTGTCTTGCTGATTTTTAGTTTTCCCAATTTATACGCCCATGAGTGGAAGTGCCCTGTGCTCTCTAAGCTGAGTTTTTTAGATGTTTCAGGACACACCGTACACTTCTCCAGAGTGGCTGTTGGCAATTTACATCCCTCCCATCAGCGTAGCCAGGCTCCCGTTTCTCCATGGCCTGTCCTGCATTTCTGGTTTTGACACTTTATTCAGCATGGCCCTTTTGACCGATGGGAAGCGAGACTTCTTTGTAGCGCTGATTTGCCTTTCCAGGTTGCTTAGTTGGCCAAAAAGGGCGTACGCGTTTTTTCCTGAATATATTCAGGTAAAAACGCGTACGCCCTTTTTGGCCAAGGACATCATTGTCGAGGTTTTGCCGCTTTTCCTGTGCTTTAAAGGCGATTCGAATCTCCCTCCTGAAATCTGTTTCCTGCAATTCTGCCTTGCTTTCCAATCCTCTTCGTTGCCTTCCCTCAATATATTTGTGGACGAGAGTTATCATTTATAAGTCTGCAGGTTTGTGAATTGCAGTGCCCCTGAGCTCCATTTTTCAACTCGCTTTCTTGGGAGCTGGCCGCAAAAGCGCAGGATTGCTTCAGTCCCTATTCTGGTCCCGGGCGGCAGGCTGAGCCTGTGGTTAATTCTTCTTCCTGATGGGGAAGTAGAGTGACCTGTGCCTGTCCCAACACCTAGAGCTAGACTCTCATTGGTTCCCACTCTTCCCGTTCATCCTCAGGACAAATTGCAACCTGTACGGAACAGGAGGTTAAAGGTGCTGATTCTCCAAGGAGGGAGATTGCTACTAAAGCGGCTGGAATGGCGAACCCGAGCATAAGGAGATGAGAAATGAGGTGCGTTTTGGAAACCTTTCCCGATCACACGGTGTACCATCTTCTGGGTTTCTCATGCATGTTTTCGATGTAGGAAGATGCCCTTGAACCTGGAGATTTGGGACCCATGGAATGGGAACCACGCAGTATTACTTTAAAGGGTCTGCGTTTCCTCACCCAACCTCACCAAACCTCTCAGCCCCAAGAGTGTCCAGCCCTATGTCTCCATCAGCTGTGGGTCTAGATATGGTCAATCCAGGTGGCATCACAGCCCCTGAACGAATTTTGTAAGAATTTCTCTCTCTTTCACTGTCTTTGTTTCACGGGTTTTTAAAAGTAATTGATTTTTATAATGGGGTTTAGCTGCTTTTCACTGCTGTGTTTCTGCCGCTTTACACCCACTTGACTCACTTACAGAGAGATATCAAAACATAGGTTTTAAGATTCTTACTAGTCAGATATATTCTTGGGCGGTGAATAGGGGGTGTTGAGTCCAATTCACTGATCAAGGAGTAGGTCTTGTCTATTACATATTGGGTTTATGGAACGGTATCTGACCTAATTTGAAACCCTTGTTTTATGCATCACCCCACCTCACCTTTCCCGTTAAGCAGCCATAGTGTGTTTTCTAAACGTGGGACTCTGTTCTGTTTTGTAATTCAGTTCAAGGGTAGCGGTTTTTACATTCCCTCTATAAGTGATATCTTATGATAAGTGTCTTTTTCTGTGTGACTTATTTCACTTAGAATCGTCGTACCTAAATCCACTCATCATGCTGCTACTAGCCTTATGACGTTGATTTCATGGCTGAGTGATATTCCATTGTACATAAGGACCACAACTTCTTTATCCATTTTTCTCTTTCCTGGGATATTTAAGGTGTAACGAAGTGGAGGTTCTTGTCAACAGAGCAGCCCTAAACTTTGGGGTGCCTGTGTCTTGCTGATTTTTAGTTTTCCCAATTTATACGCCCATGAGTGGAAGTGCCCTGTGCTCTCTAAGCTGAGTTTTTTAGATGTTTCAGGACACACCGTGCACTTCTCCAGAGTGGCTGTTGGCAATTTACATCCCTCCCATCAGCGTAGCCAGGCTCCCGTTTCTCCATGGCCTGTCCTGCATTTCTGGTTTTGACACTTTATTCAGCATGGCCCTTTTGACCGATGGGAAGCGAGACTTCTTTGTAGCGCTGATTTGCCTTTCCAGGTTGCTTGGTTGGCCAAAAAGGGCGTATGCGTTTTTTCCTGAATATATTCAGGAAAAAACGCATACGCCCTTTTTGGCCAAGGGCATCATTGTCGAGGTTTTGCCGCTTTTCCTGTGCTTTAAAGGCGATTCGAATCTCCCTCCTGAAATCTGTTTCCTGCAATTCTGCCTTGCTTTCCAATCCTCTTCGTTGCCTTCCCTCAATATATTTGTGGACGAGAGTTATCATTTATAAGTCTGCAGGTTTGTGAATTGCAGTGCCCCTGAGCTCCATTTTTCAACTCGCTTTCTTGGGAGCTGGCCGCAAAAGCGCAGGATTGCTTCAGGCCCTATTCTGGTCCCGGGCGGCAGGCTGAGCCTGTGGTTAATTCTTCTTCCTGATGGGGAAGTAGAGTGACCTGTGCCTGTCCCAACACCTAGAGCTAGACTCTCATTGGTTCCCACTCTTCCCGTTCATCCTCAGGACAAATTGCAACCTGTACGGAACAGGAGGTTAAAGGTGCTGATTCTCCAAGGAGGGAGATTGCTACTAAAGCGGCTGGAATGGCGAACCCGAGCATAAGGAGATGAGAAATGAGGTGCGTTTTGGAAACCTTTCCCGATCACACGGTGTACCATCTTCTGGGTTTCTCATGCATGTTTTCGATGTAGGAAGATGCCCTTGAACCTGGAGATTTGGGACCCATGGGATGGGAACCACGCAGTATTACTTTAAAGGGTCTGCGTTTCCTCACCCAACCTCACCAAACCTCTCAGCCCCAAGAGTGTCCAGCCCTATGTCTCCATCAGCTGTGGGTCTAGATATGGTCAATCCAGGTGGCATCACAGCCCCTGAACGAATTTTGTAAGAATTTCTCTCTCTTTCACTGTCTTTGTTTCACGGGTTTTTAAAAGTAATTGATTTTTATAATGGGGTTTAGCTGCTTTTCACTGCTGTGTTTCTGCCGCTTTACACCCACTTGACTCACTTACAGAGAGATATCAAAACATAGGTTTTAAGATTCTTACTAGTCAGATATATTCTTGGGCGGTGAATAGGGGGTGTTGAGTCCAATTCACTGATCAAGGAGTAGGTCTTGTCTATTACATATTGGGTTTATGGAACGGTATCTGACCTAATTTGAAACCCTTGTTTTATGCATCACCCCACCTCACCTTTCCCGTTAAGCAGCCATAGTGTGTTTTCTAAACGTGGGACTCTGTTCTGTTTTGTAATTCAGTTCAAGGGTAGCGGTTTATACATTCCCTCTATAAGTGATATCTTATGATAAGTGTCTTTTTCTGTGTGACTTCTTTCACTTAGAATCGTCGTACCTAAATCCACTCATCATGCTGCTACTAGCCTTATGACGTTGATTTCATGGCTGAGTGATATTCCATTGTACATAAGGACCACAACTTCTTTATCCATTTTTCTCTTTCCTGGGATATTTAAGCTGTAACGAAGTAGAGGTTCTTGTCAACAGAGCAGCCGTAAACTTTGGGGTGCCTGTGTCTTGCTGATTTTTAGTTTTCCCAATTTATACGCCCATGAGTGGAAGTGCCCTGTGCTCTCTAAGCTGAGTTTTTTAGATGTTTCAGGACACACCGTACACTTCTCCAGAGTGGCTGTTTGCAATTTACATCCCTCCCATCAGCGTAGCCAGGCTCCCGTTTCTCCATGGCCTGTCCTGCATTTCTGGTTTTGACACTTTATTCAGCATGGCCCTTTTGACCGATGGGAAGCGAGACTTCTTTGTAGCGCTGATTTGCCTTTCCAGGTTGCTTGGTTGGCCAAAAAGGGCGTATGCGTTTTTTCCTGAATATATTCAGGAAAAAACGCATACGCCCTTTTTGGCCAAGGGCATCATTGTCGAGGTTTTGCCGCTTTTCCTGTGCTTTAAAGGCGATTCGAATCTCCCTCCTGAAATCTGTTTCCTGCAATTCTGCCTTGCTTTCCAATCCTCTTCGTTGCCTTCCCTCAATATATTTGTGGACGAGAGTTATCATTTATAAGTCTGCAGGTTTGTGAATTGCAGTGCCCCTGAGCTCCATTTTTCAACTCGCTTTCTTGGGAGCTGGCCGCAAAAGCGCAGGATTGCTTCAGGCCCTATTCTGGTCCCGGGCGGCAGGCTGAGCCTGTGGTTAATTCTTCTTCCTGATGGGGAAGTAGAGTGACCTGTGCCTGTCCCAACTCCTAGAGCTAGTCTCTCATTGGTTTCCACTCTTCCCGTTCATCCTCAGGACAAATTGCAACCTGTACGGAACAGGAGGTTAAAGGTGCTGATTCTCCAAGGAGGGAGATTGCTACTAAAGCGGCTGGAATGGCGAACCCGAGCATAAGGAGATGAGAAATGAGGTGCGTTTTGGAAACCTTTCCCGATCACACGGTGTACCATCTTCTGGGTTTCTCATGCATGTTTTCGATGTAGGAAGATGCCCTTGAACCTGGAGATTTGGGACCCAAGGGATGGGAACCACGCAGTATTACTTTAAAGGGTCTGCGTTTCCTCACCCAACCTCACCAAACCTCTCAGCCCCAAGAGTGTCCACCCCTATGTGTCCATCAGCTGTGGGTCTAGATATGGTCAATCCAGGTGGCATCACAGCCCCTGAACGAATTTTGTAAGAATTTCTCTCTCTTTCACTGTCTTTGTTTCACGGGTTTTTAAAAGTAATTGATTTTTATAATGGGGTTTAGCTGCTTTTCACTGCTGTGTTTCTGCCGCTTTACACCCACTTGACTCACTTACAGAGAGATATCAAAACATAGGTTTTAAGCTTCTTACTAGTCAGATATATTCTTGGGCGGTGAATAGGGGGTGTTGAGTCCAATTCACTGACCAAGGAGTAGGTCTTGGCTATTACATATTGGGTTTATGGAACGGTATCTGACCTAATTTGAAACCCTTGTTTTATGCATCACCCCACCTCACCTTTCCCCTTAAGCAGCCATAGTGTGTTTTCTAAACGTGGGACTCTGTTCTGTTTTGTAATTCAGTTCAAGGGTAGCGGTTTTTACATTCCCTCTATAAGTGATATCTTATGATAAGTGTCTTTTTCTGTGTGACTTATTTCACTTAGAATCGTCGTACCTAAATGCACTCATCATGCTGCTACTAGCCTTATGACGTTGATTTCATGGCTGAGTGATATTCCATTGTACATAAGGACCACAACTTCTTTATCCATTTTTCTCTTTCCTGGGATATTTAAGGTGTAACGAAGTGGAGGTTCTTGTCAACAGAGCAGCCCTAAACTTTGGGGTGCCTGTGTCTTGCTGATTTTTAGTTTTCCCAATTTATACGCCCATGAGTGGAAGTGCCCTGTGCTCTCTAAGCTGAATTTTTTAGATGTTTCAGGACACACCGTACACTTCTCCAGAGTGGCTGTTGGCAATTTACATCCCTCCCATCAGCGTAGCCAGGCTCCCGTTTCTCCATGGCCTGTCCTGCATTTCTGGTTTTGACACTTTATTCAGCATGGCCCTTTTGACCGATGGGAAGCGAGACTTCTTTGTAGCGCTGATTTGCCTTTCCAGGTTGCTTGGTTGGCCAAAAAGGGCGTATGCGTTTTTTCCTGAATATATTCAGGAAAAAACGCATACGCCCTTTTTGGCCAAGGGCATCATTGTCGAGGTTTTGCCGCTTTTCCTGTGCTTTAAAGGCGATTCGAATCTCCCTCCTGAAATCTGTTTCCTGCAATTCTGCCTTGCTTTCCAATCCTCTTCGTTGCCTTCCCTCAATATATTTGTGGACGAGAGTTATCATTTATAAGTCTGCAGGTTTGTGAATTGCAGTGCCCCTGAGCTCCATTTTTCAACTCGCTTTCTTGGGAGCTGGCCGCAAAAGCGCAGGATTGCTTCAGGCCCTATTCTGGTCCCGGGCGGCAGGCTGAGCCTGTGGTTAATTCTTCTTCCTGATGGGGAAGTAGAGTGACCTGTGCCTGTCCCAACACCTAGAGCTAGTCTCTCATTGGTTCCCACTCTTCCCGTTAATCCTCAGGACAAATTGCAACCTGTACGGAACAAGAGGTTAAAGGTGCTGATTCTCCAAGGAGGGAGATGGCTACTAAAGCGGCTGGAATGGCGAACCCGAGCATAAGGAGATGAGAAATGAGGTGCGTTTTGGAAACCTTTCCCGATCACACGGTGTACCATCTTCTGGGTTTCTCATGCATGTTTTCGATGTAGGAAGATGCCCTTGAACCTGGAGATTTGGGACCCATGGGATGGGAACCACGCAGTATTACTTTAAAGGGTCTGCGTTTCCTCACCCAACCTCACCAAACCTCTCAGCCCCAAGAGTGTCCACCCTTATGTCTCCATCAGCTGTGGGTCTAGATATGGTCAATCCAGGTGGCATCACAGCCCCTGAACGAATTTTGTAAGAATTTCTCTCTCTTTCACTGTCTTTGTTTCACGGGTTTTTAAAAGTAATTGATTTTTATAATGGGGTTTAGCTGCTTTTCACTGCTGTGTTTCTGCCGCTTTACACCCACTTGACTCACTTACAGAGAGATATCAAAACATAGGTTTTAAGCTTCTTACTAGTCAGATATATTTTTGGGAGGTGAATAGGGGGTGTTGAGTCCAATTCACTGATCAAGGAGTAGGTCTTGGCTATTACATATTGGGTTTATGGAACGGTATCTGACCTAATTTGAAACCCTTGTTTTATGCATCACCCCACCTCACCTTTCCCGTTAAGCAGCCATAGTGTGTTTTCTAAACGTGGGACTCTGTTCTGTTTTGTAGTTCAGTTCAAGGGTAGCGGTTTTTACATTCCCTCTATAAGTGATATCTTATGATAAGTGTCTTTTTCTGTGTGACTTATTTCACTTAGAATCGTCGTACCTAAATCCACTCATCATGCTGCTACTAGCCTTATGACGTTGATTTCATGGCTGAGTGATATTCCATTGTACATAAGGACCACAACTTCTTTATCCATTTTTCTCTTTCCTGGGATATTTAAGGTGTAACGAAGTGGAGGTTCTTGTCAACAGAGCAGCCCTAAACTTTGGGGTGCCTGTGTCTTGCTGATTTTTAGTTTTCCCAGTTTATACGCCCATGAGTGGAAGTGCCCTGTGCTCTCTAAGCTGAGTTTTTTAGATGTTTCAGGACACACCGTACACTTCTCCAGAGTGGCTGTTGGCAATTTACATCCCTCCCATCAGCGTAGCCAGGCTCCCGTTTCTCCATGGCCTGTCCTGCATTTCTGGTTTTGACACTTTATTCAGCATGGCCCTTTTGACCGATGGGAATCGAGACTTCTTTGTAGCGCTGATTTGCCTTTCCAGGTTGCTTGGTTGGCCAAAAAGGGCGTATGCGTTTTTTCCTGAATATATTCAGGAAAAAACGCATACGCCCTTTTTGGCCAAGGGCATCATTGTCGAGGTTTTGCCGCTTTTCCTGTGCTTTAAAGGCGATTCGAATCTCCCTCCTGAAATCTGTTTCCTGCAATTCTGCCTTGCTTTCCAATCCTCTTCGTTGCCTTCCCTCAATATATTTGTGGACGAGAGTTATCATTTATAAGTCTGCAGGTTTGTGAATTGCAGTGCCCCTGAGCTCCATTTTTCAACTCGCTTTCTTGGGAGCTGGCCGCAAAAGCGCAGGATTGCTTCAGGCCCTATTCTGGTCCCGGGCGGCAGGCTGAGCCTGTGGTTAATTGTTCTTCCTGATGGGGAAGTAGAGTGACCTGTGCCTGTCCCAACACCTAGAGCTAGTCTCTCATTGGTTCCCACTCTTCCCGTTCATCCTCAGGACAAATTGCAACCTGTACGGAACAGGAGGTTAAAGGTGCTGATTCTCCAAGGAGGGAGATTGCTACTAAAGCGGCTTGAATGGCGAACCCGAGCATAAGGAGATGAGAAATGAGGTGCGTTTTGGAAACCTTTCCCGATCACACGGTGTACCATCTTCTGGGTTTCTCATGCATGTTTTCGATGTAGGAAGATGCCCTTGAACCTGGAGATTTGGGACCCATGGGATGGGAACCACGCAGTATTACTTTAAAGGGTCTGCGTTTCCTCACCCAACCTCACCAAACCTCTCAGCCCCAAGAGTGTGCACCCGTATGTCTCCATCAGCTGTGGGTCTAGATATGGTCAATCCAGGTGGCATCACAGCCCCTGAACGAATTTTGTAAGAATTTCTCTCTCTTTCACTGTCTTTGTTTCACGGGTTTTTAAAAGTAATTGATTTTTATCATGGGGTTTAGCTGCTTTTCACTGCTGTGTTTCTGCCGCTTTACACCCACTTGACTCACTTACAGAGAGATATCAAAACATAGGTTTTAAGATTGTTACTAGTCAGATATATTCTTGGGCGTTGAATAGGGGGTGTTGAGTCCAATTCACTGATCAAGGAGTAGGTCTTGTCTATTACATATTGGGTTTATGGAACGGTATCTGACCTAATTTGAAACCCTTGTTTTATGCATCACCCCACCTCACCTTTCCCGTTAAGCAGCCATAGTGTGTTTTCTAAACGTGGGACTCTGTTCTGTTTTGTAATTCAGTTCAAGGGTAGCGGTTTTTACATTCCCTCTATAAGTGATATCTTATGATAAGTGTCTTTTTCTGTGTGACTTATTTCACTTAGAATCGTCGTACCTAAATCCACTCATCATGCTGCTACTAGCCTTATGACGTTGATTTCATGGCTGAGTGATATTCCATTGTACATAAGGACCACAACTTCTTTATCCATTTTTCTCTTTCCTGGGATATTTAAGGTGTAACGAAGTGGAGGTTCTTGTCAACAGAGCAGCCCTAAACTTTGGGGTGCCTGTGTCTTGCTGATTTTTAGTTTTCCCAGTTTATACGCCCATGAGTGGAAGTGCCCTGTGCTCTCTAAGCTGAGTTTTTTAGATGTTTCAGGACACACCGTACACTTCTCCAGAGTGGCTGTTGGCAATTTACATCCCTCCCATCAGCGTAGCCAGGCTCCCGTTTCTCCATGGCCTGTCCTGCATTTCTGGTTTTGACACTTTATTCAGCATGGCCCTTTTGACCGATGGGAAGCGAGACTTCTTTGTAGCGCTGATTTGCCTTTCCAGGTTGCTTGGTTGGCCAAAAAGGGCGTATGCGTTTTTTCCTGAATATATTCAGGAAAAAACGCATACGCCCTTTTTGGCCAAGGGCATCATTGTCGAGGTTTTGCCGCTTTTCCTGTGCTTTAAAGGCGATTCGAATCTCCCTCCTGAAATCTGTTTCCTGCAATTCTGCCTTGCTTTCCAATCCTCTTCGTTGCCTTCCCTCAATATATTTGTGGACGAGAGTTATCATTTATAAGTCTGCAGGTTTGTGAATTGCAGTGCCCCTGAGCTCCATTTTTCAACTCGCTTTCTTGGGAGCTGGCCGCAAAAGCGCAGGATTGCGTCAGGCCCTATTCTGGTCCCAGGCGGCAGGCTGAGCCTGTGGTTAATTCTTCTTCCTAATGGGGAAGTAGAGTGACCTGTGCCTGTCCCAACACCTAGAGCTAGTCTCTCATTGGTTCCCACTCTTCCCGTTCATCCTCAGGACAAATTGCAACCTGTACGGAACAGGAGGTTAAAGGTGCTGATTCTCCAAGGAGGGAGATTGCTACTAAAGCGGCTGGAATGGCGAACCCGAGCATAAGGAGATGAGAAATGAGGTGCGTTTTGGAAACCTTTCCCGATCACACGGTGTACCATCTTCTGGGTTTCTCATGCATGTTTTCGATGTAGGAAGATGCCCTTGAACCTGGAGATTTGGGACCCATGGGATGGATATCACGCAGTATTACTTTAAAGGGTCTGCGTTTCCTCACCCAACCTCACCAAACCTCTCAGCCCCAAGAGTGTCCACCCTTATGTCTCCATCAGCTGTGGGTCTAGATATGGTCAATCCAGGTGGCATCACAGCCCCTGAACGAATTTTGTAAGAATTTCTCTCTCTTTCACTGTCTTTGTTTCACGGGTTTTTAAAAGTAATTGATTTTTATAATGGGGTTTAGCTGCTTTTCACTGCTGTGTTTCTGCCGCTTTACACCCACTTGACTCACTTACAGAGAGATATCAAAACATAGGTTTTAAGCTTCTTACTAGTCAGATATATTCTTGGGCGGTGAATAGGGGGTGTTGAGTCCAATTCACTGATCAAGGAGTAGGTCTTGTCTATTACATATTGGGTTTATGGAACGGTATCTGACCTAATTTGAAACCCTTGTTTTATGCATCACCCCACCTCACCTTTCCCGTTAAGCAGCCATAGTGTGTTTTCTAAACGTGGGACTCTGGTCTGTTTTGTAATTCAGTTCAAGGGTAGCCGTTTATACATTCCCTCTATAAGTGATATCTTATGATAAGTGTCTTTTTCTGTGTGACTTATTTCACTTAGAATCGTCGTACCTAAATCCACTCATCATGCTGCTACTAGCCTTATGACGTTGATTTCATGGCTGAGTGATATTCCATTGTACATAAGGACCACAACTTCTTTATCCATTTTTCTCTTTCCTGGGATATTTAAGGTGTAACGAAGTGGAGGTTCTTGTCAACAGAGCAGCCCTAAACTTTGGGGTGCCTGTGTCTTGCTGATTTTTAGTTTTCCCAATTTATACGCCCATGACTGGAAGTGCCCTGTGCTCTCTAAGCTGAGTTTTTTAGATGTTTCAGGACACACCGTACACTTCTCCAGAGTGGCTGTTGGCAATTTACATCCCTCCCATCAGCGTAGCCAGGCTCCCGTTTCTCCATGGCCTGTCCTGCATTTCTGGTTTTGACACTTTATTCAGCATGGCCCTTTTGACCGATGGGAAGCGAGACTTCTTTGTAGCGCTGATTTGCCTTTCCAGGTTGCTTGGTTGGCCAAAAAGGGCGTATGCGTTTTTTCCTGAATATATTCAGGAAAAAACGCATACGCCCTTTTTGGCCAAGGGCATCATTGTCGAGGTTTTGCCGCTTTTCCTGTGCTTTAAAGGCGATTCGAATCTCCCTCCTGAAATCTGTTTCCTGCAATTCTGCCTTGCTTTCCAATCCTCTTCGTTGCCTTCCCTCAATATATTTGTGGACGAGAGTTATCATTTATAAGTCTGCAGGTTTGTGAATTGCAGTGCCCCTGAGCTCCATTTTTCAACTCGCTTTCTTGGGAGCTGGCCGCAAAAGCGCAGGATTGCTTCAGGCCCTATTCTGGTCCCAGGCGGCAGGCTGAGCCTGTGGTTAATTCTTCTTCCTAATGGGGAAGTAGAGTGACCTGTGCCTGTCCCAACACCTAGAGCTAGTCTCTCATTGGTTCCCACTCTTCCCGTTCATCCTCAGGACAAATTGCAACCTGTACGGAACAGGAGGTTAAAGGTGCTGATTCTCCAAGGAGGGAGATTGCTACTAAAGCGGCTGGAATGGCGAACCCGAGCATAAGGAGATGAGAAATGAGGTGCGTTTTGGAAACCTTTCCCGATCACACGGTGTACCATCTTCTGGGTTTCTCATGCATGTTTTCGATGTAGGAAGATGCCCTTGAACCTGGAGATTTGGGACCCATGGGATGGATATCACGCAGTATTACTTTAAAGGGTCTGCGTTTCCTCACCCAACCTCACCAAACCTCTCAGCCCCAAGAGTGTCCACCCTTATGTCTCCATCAGCTGTGGGTCTAGATATGGTCAATCCAGGTGGCATCACAGCCCCTGAACGAATTTTGTAAGAATTTCTCTCTCTTTCACTGTCTTTGTTTCACGGGTTTTTAAAAGTAATTGATTTTTATAATGGGGTTTAGCTGCTTTTCACTGCTGTGTTTCTGCCGCTTTACACCCACTTGACTCACTTACAGAGAGATATCAAAACATAGGTTTTAAGCTTCTTACTAGTCAGATATATTCTTGGGCGGTGAATAGGGGGTGTTGAGTCCAATTCACTGATCAAGGAGTAGGTCTTGTCTATTACATATTGGGTTTATGGAACGGTATCTGACCTAATTTGAAACCCTTGTTTTATGCATCACCCCACCTCACCTTTCCCGTTAAGCAGCCATAGTGTGTTTTCTAAACGTGGGACTCTGTTCTGTTTTGTAATTCAGTTCAAGGGTAGCGGTTTTTACATTCCCTCTATAAGTGATATCTTATGATAAGTGTCTTTTTCTGTGTGACTTATTTCACTTAGAATCGTCGTACCTAAATCCACTCATCATGCTGCTACTAGCCTTATGACGTTGATTTCATGGCTGAGTGATATTCCATTGTACATAAGGACCACAACTTCTTTATCCATTTTTCTCTTTCCTGGGATATTTAAGGTGTAACGAAGTGGAGGTTCTTGTCAACAGAGCAGCCCTAAACTTTGGGGTGCCTGTGTCTTGCTGATTTTTAGTTTTCCCAATTTATACGCCCATGAGTGGAAGTGCCCTGTGCTCTCTAAGCTGAGTTTTTTAGATGTTTCAGGACACACCGTACACTTCTCCAGAGTGGCTGTTGGCAATTTACATCCCTCCCATCAGCGTAGCCAGGCTCCCGTTTCTCCATGGCCTGTCCTGCATTTCTGGTTTTGACACTTTATTCAGCATGGCCCTTTTGACCGATGGGAAGCGAGACTTCTTTGTAGCGCTGATTTGCCTTTCCAGGTTGCTTGGTTGGCCAAAAAGGGCGTATGCGTTTTTTCCTGAATATATTCAGGAAAAAACGCATACGCCCTTTTTGGCCAAGGGCATCATTGTCGAGGTTTTGCCGCTTTTCCTGTGCTTTAAAGGCGATTCGAATCTCCCTCCTGAAATCTGTTTCCTGCAATTCTGCCTTGCTTTCCAATCCTCTTCGTTGCCTTCCCTCAATATATTTGTGGACGAGAGTTATCATTTATAAGTCTGCAGGTTTGTGAATTGCAGTGCCCCTGAGCTCCATTTTTCAACTCGCTTTCTTGGGAGCTGGCCGCAAAAGCGCAGGATTGCTTCAGGCCCTATTCTGGTCCCGGGCGGCAGGCTGAGCCTGTGGTTAATTCTTCTTCCTGATGGGGAAGTAGAGTGACCTGTGCCTGTCCCAACACCTAGAGCTAGTCTCTCATTGGTTCCCACTCTTCCCGTTCATCCTCAGGACAAATTGCAACCTGTACGGAACAGGAGGTTAAAGGTGCTGATTCTCCAAGGAGGGAGATTGCTACTAAAGCGGCTGGAATGGCGAACCCGAGCATAAGGAGATGAGAAATGAGGTGCGTTTTGGAAACCTTTCCCGATCACACGGTGTACCATCTTCTGGGTTTCTCATGCATGTTTTCGATGTAGGAAGATGCCCTTGAACCTGGAGATTTGGGACCCATGGGATGGATATCACGCAGTATTACTTTAAAGGGTCTGCGTTTCCTCACCCAACCTCACCAAACCTCTCAGCCCCAAGAGTGTCCACCCTTATGTCTCCATCAGCTGTGGGTCTAGATATGGTCAATCCGGGTGGCATCACAGCCCCTGAACGAATTTTGTAAGAATTTCTCTCTCTTTCACTGTCTTTGTTTCACGGGTTTTTAAAAGTAATTGATTTTTATAATGGGGTTTAGCTGCTTTTCACTGCTGTGTTTCTGCCGCTTTACACCCACTTGACTCACTTACAGAGAGATATCAAAACATAGGTTTTAAGCTTCTTACTAGTCAGATATATTCTTGGGCGGTGAATAGGGGGTGTTGAGTCCAATTCACTGATCAAGGAGTAGGTCTTGTCTATTACATATTGGGTTTATGGAACGGTATCTGACCTAATTTGAAACCCTTGTTTTATGCATCACCCCACCTCACCTTTCCCGTTAAGCAGCCATAGTGTGTTTTCTAAACGTGGGACTCTGTTCTGTTTTGTAATTCAGTTCAAGGGTAGCGGTTTTTACATTCCCTCTATAAGTGATATCTTATGATAAGTGTCTTTTTCTGTGTGACTTATTTCACTTAGAATCGTCGTACCTAAATCCACTCATCATGCTGCTACTAGCCTTATGACGTTGATTTCATGGCTGAGTGATATTCCATTGTACATAAGGACCACAACTTCTTTATCCATTTTTCTCTTTCCTGGGATATTTAAGGTGTAACGAAGTGGAGGTTCTTGTCAACAGAGCAGCCCTAAACTTTGGGGTGCCTGTGTCTTGCTGATTTTTAGTTTTCCCAATTTATACGCCCATGAGTGGAAGTGCCCTGTGCTCTCTAAGCTGAGTTTTTTAGATGTTTCAGGACACACCGTACACTTCTCCAGAGTGGCTGTTGGCAATTTACATCCCTCCCATCAGCGTAGCCAGGCTCCCGTTTCTCCATGGCCTGTCCTGCATTTCTGGTTTTGACACTTTATTCAGCATGGCCCTTTTGACCGATGGGAAGCGAGACTTCTTTGTAGCGCTGATTTGCCTTTCCAGGTTGCTTGGTTGGCCAAAAAGGGCGTATGCGTTTTTTCCTGAATATATTCAGGAAAAAACGCATACGCCCTTTTTGGCCAAGGGCATCATTGTCGAGGTTTTGCCGCTTTTCCTGTGCTTTAAAGGCGATTCGAATCTCCCTCCTGAAATCTGTTTCCTGCAATTCTGCCTTGCTTTCCAATCCTCTTCGTTGCCTTCCCTCAATATATTTGTGGACGAGAGTTATCAATTATAAGTCTGCAGGTTTGTGAATTGCAGTGCCCCTGAGCTCCATTTTTCAACTCGCTTTCTTGGGAGCTGGCCGCAAAAGCGCAGGATTGCTTCAGGCCCTATTCTGGTCCCGGGCGGCAGGCTGAGCCTGTGGTTAATTCTTCTTCCTGATGGGAAAGTAGAGTGACCTGTGCCTGTCCCAACACCTAGAGCTAGTCTCTCATTGGTTCCCACTCTTCCCGTTCATCCTCAGGACAAATTGCAACCTGTACGGAACAGGAGGTTAAAGGTGCTGATTCTCCAAGGAGGGAGATTGCTACTAAAGCGGCTGGAATGGCGACCCCGAGCATAAGGAGATGAGAAATGAGGTGCGTTTTGGAAACCTTTCCCGATCACACGGTGTACCATCTTCTGGGTTTCTCATGCATGTTTTCGATGTAGGAAGATGCCCTTGAACCTGGAGATTTGGGACCCATGGGATGGGAACCACGCAGTATTACTTTAAAGGGTCTGCGTTTCCTCACCCAACCTCACCAAACCTCTAAGCCCCAAGAGTGTCCACCCTTATGTCTCCATCTTCTGTGGGTCTAGATATGGTCAATCCAGGTGGCATCACCGCCCCTGAACGAATTTTGTAAGAATTTCCCTCTCTTTCACTGTCTTTGTTTCACGGGTTTTTAAAAGTAATTGATTTTTATAATGGGGTTTAGCTGCTTTTCACTGCTGTGTTTCTGCCGCTTTACACCCACTTGACTCACTTACAGAGAGATATCAAAACATAGGTTTTACGATTCTTACTAGTCAGATATATTCTTGGGCGGTGAATAGGGGGTGTTGAGTCCAATTCACTGATCAAGGAGTAGGTCTTGTCTATTACATATTGGGTTTATGGAACGGTATCTGACCTAATTTGAAACCCTTGTTTTATGCATCACCCCACCTCACCTTTCCCGTTAAGCAGCCACAGTGTGTTTTCTAAACGTGGGACTCTGTTCTGTTTTGTAATTCAGTTCAAGGGTAGCGGTTTTTACATTCCCTCTATAAGTGATATCTTATGATAAGTGTCTTTTTCTGTGTGACTTATTTCACTTAGAATCGTCGTACCTAAATCCACTCATCATGCTGCTACTAGCCTTATGACGTTGATTTCATGGCTGAGTGATATTCCATTGTACATAAGGACCACAACTTCTTTATCCATTTTTCTCTTTCCTGGGATATTTAAGGTGTAACGAAGTGGAGGTTCTTGTCAACAGAGCAGCCCTAAACTTTGGGGTGCCTGTGTCTTGCTGATTTTTAGTTTTCCCAATTTATACGCCCATGAGTGGAAGTGCCCTGTGCTCTCTAAGCTGAGTTTTTTAGATGTTTCAGGACACACCGTACACTTCTCCAGAGTGGCTGTTGGCAATTTACATCCCTCCCATCAGCGTAGCCAGGCTCCCATTTCTCCATGGCCTGTCCTGCATTTCTGGTTTTGACACTTTATTCAGCATGGCCCTTTTGACCGATGGGAAGCGAGACTTCTTTGTAGCGCTGATTTGCCTTTCCAGGTTGCTTGGTTGGCCAAAAAGGGCGTATGCGTTTTTTCCTGAATATATTCAGGAAAAAACGCATACGCCCTTTTTGGCCAAGGGCATCATTGTCGAGGTTTTGCCGCTTTTCCTGTGCTTTAAAGGCGATTCGAATCTCCCTCCTGAAATCGGTTTCCTGCAATTCTGCCTTGCTTTCCAGTCCTCTTCGTTGCCTTCCCTCAATATATTTGTGGACGAGAGTTATCATTTATAAGTCTGCAGGTTTGTGAATTGCAGTGCCCCTGAGCTCCATTTTTCAACTCGCTTTCTTGGGAGCTGGCCGCAAAAGCGCAGGATTGCTTCAGGCCCTATTCTGGTCCCGGGCGGCAGGCTGAGCCTGTGGTTAATTCTTCTTCCTGATGGGGAAGTAGAGTGACCTGTGCCTGTCCCAACACCTAGAGCTAGTCTCTCATTGGTTCCCACTCTTCCCGTTCATCCTCAGGACAAATTGCAACCTGTACGGAACAGGAGGTTAAAGGTGCTGATTCTCCAAGGAGGGAGATTGCTACTAAAGCGGCTGGAATGGCGACCCCGAGCATAAGGAGATGAGAAATGAGGTGCGTTTTGGAAACCTTTCCCGATCACACGGTGTACCATCTTCTGGGTTTCTCATGCATGTTTTCGATGTAGGAAGATGCCCTTGAACCTGGAGATTTGGGACCCATGGGATGGGAACCACGCAGTATTACTTTAAAGGGTCTGCGTTTCCTCACCCAACCTCACCAAACCTCTCAGCCCCAAGAGTGTCCACCCTTATGTCTCCATCTTCTGTGGGTCTAGATATGGTCAATCCAGGTGGCATCACCGCCCCTGAACGAATTTTGTAAGAATTTCCCTCTCTTTCACTGTCTTTGTTTCACGGGTTTTTAAAAGTAATTGATTTTTATAATGGGGTTTAGCTGCTTTTCACTGCTGTGTTTCTGCCGCTTTACACCCACTTGACTCACTTACAGAGAGATATCAAAACATAGGTTTTACGATTCTTACTAGTCAGATATATTCTTGGGCGGTGAATAGGGGGTGTTGAGTCCAATTCACTGATCAAGGAGTAGGTCTTGTCTATTACATATTGGGTTTATGGAACGGTATCTGACCTAATTTGAAACCCTTGTTTTATGCATCACCCCACCTCACCTTTCCCGTTAAGCAGCCACAGTGTGTTTTCTAAACGTGGGACTCTGTTCTGTTTTGTAATTCAGTTCAAGGGTAGCGGTTTTTACATTCCCTCTATAAGTGATATCTTATGATAAGTGTCTTTTTCTGTGTGACTTATTTCACTTAGAATCGTCGTACCTAAATCCACTCATCATGCTGCTACTAGCCTTATGACGTTGATTTCATGGCTGAGTGATATTCCATTGTACATAAGGACCACAACTTCTTTATCCATTTTTCTCTTTCCTGGGATATTTAAGGTGTAACGAAGTGGAGGTTCTTGTCAACAGAGCAGCCCTAAACTTTGGGGTGCCTGTGTCTTGCTGATTTTTAGTTTTCCCAATTTATACGCCCATGAGTGGAAGTGCCCTGTGCTCTCTAAGCTGAGTTTTTTAGATGTTTCAGGACACACCGTACACTTCTCCAGAGTGGCTGTTGGCAATTTACATCCCTCCCATCAGCGTAGCCAGGCTCCCGTTTCTCCATGGCCTGTCCTGCATTTCTGGTTTTGACACTTTATTCAGCATGGCCCTTTTGACCGATGGGAAGCGAGACTTCTTTGTAGCGCTGATTTGCCTTTCCAGGTTGCTTGGTTGGCCAAAAAGGGCGTATGCGTTTTTTCCTGAATATATTCAGGAAAAAACGCATACGCCCTTTTTGGCCAAGGGCATCATTGTCGAGGTTTTGCCGCTTTTCCTGTGCTTTAAAGGCGATTCGAATCTCCCTCCTGAAATCGGTTTCCTGCAATTCTGCCTTGCTTTCCAGTCCTCTTCGTTGCCTTCCCTCAATATATTTGTGGACGAGAGTTATCATTTATAAGTCTGCAGGTTTGTGAATTGCAGTGCCCCTGAGCTCCATTTTTCAACTCGCTTTCTTGGGAGCTGGCCGCAAAAGCGCAGGATTGCTTCAGGCCCTATTCTGGTCCCGGGCGGCAGGCTGAGCCTGTGGTTAATTCTTCTTCCTGATGGGGAAGTAGAGTGACCTGTGCCTGTCCCAACACCTAGAGCTAGTCTCTCATTGGTTCCCACTCTTCCCGTTCATCCTCAGGACAAATTGCAACCTGTACGGAACAGGAGGTTAAAGGTGCTGATTCTCCAAGGAGGGAGATTGCTACTAAAGCGGCTGGAATGGCGAACCCGAGCATAAGGAGATGAGAAATGAGGTGCGTTTTGGAAACCTTTCCCGATCACACGGTGTACCATCTTCTGGGTTTCTCATGCATGTTTTCGATGTAGGAAGATGCCCTTGAACCTGGAGATTTGGGACCCATGGGATGGGAACCACGCAGTATTACTTTAAAGGGTCTGCGTTTCCTCACCCAACCTCACCAAACCTCTCAGCCCCAAGAGTGTCCACCCTTATGTCTCCATCAGCTGTGGGTCTAGATATGGTCAATCCAGGTGGCATCACAGCCCCTGAACGAATTTTGTAAGAATTTCCCTCTCTTTCACTGTCTTTGTTTCACGTGTTTTTAAAAGTAATTGATTTTTATAATGGGGTTTAGCTGCTTTTCACTGCTGTGTTTCTGCCGCTTTACACCCACTTGACTCACTTACAGAGAGATATCAAAACATAGGTTTTAAGATTCTTACTAGTCAGATATATTCTTGTGCGGTAAATAGGGGGTGTTGAGTCCAAATCACTGAGCAAGGAGGAGGTCTTGTCTATTACATATTGGGTTTATCGAACGGTATCTGAGATAATTTGAAACCCTTGTTTTATGCATCACCCCACCTCACCTTCCCCGTTAAGCAGCCATAGTGTGTTTTCTAAACGTGGGACTCTGTTCTGTTTTGTAATTCAGTTCAAGGGTAGCGGTTTTTACATTCCCTCTATAAGTGATATCTTATGATAAGTGTCTTTTTCTGTGTGACTTATTTCACTTAGAATCGTCGTACCTAAATCCACTCATCATGCTGCTACTAGCCTTATGACGTTGATTTCATGGCTGAGTGATATTCCATTGTACATAAGGACCACAACTTCTTTATCCATTTTTCTCTTTCCTGGGATATGTAAGGTGTAACGAAGTGGAGGTTCTTGTCAACAGAGCAGCCCTAAACTTTGGGGTGCCTGTGTCTTGCTGATTTTTAGTTTTCCCAATTTATACGCCCATGAGTGGAAGTGCCCTGTGCTCTCTAAGCTGAGTTTTTTAGATGTTTCAGGACACACCGTACACTTCTCCAGAGTGGCTGTTGGCAATTTACATCCCTCCCATCAGCGTAGCCAGGCTCCCGTTTCTCCATGGCCTGTCCTGCATTTCTGGTTTTGACACTTTATTCAGCATGGCCCTTTTGACCGATGGGAAGCGAGACTTCTTTGTAGCGCTGATTTGCCTTTCCAGGTTGCTTGGTTGGCCAAAAAGGGCGTATGCGTTTTTTCCTGAATATATTCAGGAAAAAACGCATACGCCCTTTTTGGCCAAGGGCATCATTGTCGAGGTTTTGCCGCTTTTCCTGTGCTTTAAAGGCGATTCGAATCTCCCTCCTGAAATCTGTTTCCTGCAATTCTGCCTTGCTTTCCAATCCTCTTCGTTGCCTTCCCTCAATATATTTGTGGACGAGAGTTATCATTTATAAGTCTGCAGGTTTGTGAATTGCAGTGCCCCTGAGCTCCATTTTTCAACTCGCTTTCTTGGGAGCTGGCCGCAAAAGCGCAGGATTGCTTCAGGCCCTATTCTGGTCCCGGGCGGCAGGCTGAGCCTGTGGTTAATTCTTCTTCCTGATGGGGAAGTAGAGTGACCTGTGCCTGTCCCAACACCTAGGGCTAGTCTCTCATTGGTTCACACTCTTCCCGTTCATCCTCAGGACAAATTGCAACCTGTACGGAACAGGAGGTTAAAGGTGCTGATTCTCCAAGGAGGGAGATTGCTACTAAAGGGGCTGGAATGGCGAACCCGAGCATAAGGAGATGAGAAATGAGGTGCGTTTTGGAAACCTTTCCCGATCACACGGTGTACCATCTTCTGGGTTTCTCATGCATGTTTTCGATGTAGGAAGATGCCCTTGAACCTGGAGATTTGGGACCCATGGGATGGGAACCACGCAGTATTACTTTAAAGGGTCTGCGTTTCCTCACCCAACCTCACCAAACCTCTCAGCCCCAAGAGTGTCCACCCTTATGTCTCCATCAGCTGTGGGTCTAGATATGGTCAATCCAGGTGGCATCACAGCCCCTGAACGAATTTTGTAAGAATTTCCCTGTCTTTCACTGTCTTTGTTTCACGGGTTTTTAAAAGTAATTGATTTTTATAATGGGGTTTAGCTGCTTTTCACTGCTGTGTTTATGCCGCTTTACACCCACTTGACTCACTTACAGAGAGATATCAAAACATAGGTTTTACGATTCTTACTAGTCAGATATATTCTTGGGCGGTGAATAGGGGGTGTTGAGTCCAATTCACTGATCAAGGAGTAGGTCTTGTCTAGTACATATTGGGTTTATGGAACGGTATCTGACCTACTTTGAAACCCTTGTTTTATGCATCACCCCACCTCACCTTTCCCGTTAAGCAGCCATAGTGTGTTTTCTAAACGTGGGACTCTGTTCTGTTTTGTAATTCAGTTCAAGGGTAGCGGTTTTTACATTCCCTCTATAAGTGATATCTTAGGATAAGTGTCTTTTTCTGTGTGACTTATTTCACTTAGAATCGTCGTACCTAAATCCACTCATCATGCTGCTACTAGCCTTATGACGTTGATTTCATGACTGAGTGATATTCCATTGTACATAAGGACCACAACTTCTTTATCCATTTTTCTCTTTCCTGGGATATTTAAGGTGTAACGAAGTGGAGGTTCTTGTCAACAGAGCAGCCGTAAACTTTGGGGTGCCTGTGTCTTGCTGATTTTTAGTTTTCCCAATTTATACGCCCATGAGTGGAAGTGCCCTGTGCTCTCTAAGCTGAGTTTTTTAGATGTTTCAGGACACACCGTACACTTCTCAAGGGTGGCTGTTGGCAATTTACATCCCTCCCATCAGTGTAGCCAGGCTCCCGTTTCTCCATGGCCTGTCCTGCATTTCTGGTTTTGACACTTTATTCAGCATGGCCCTTTTGACCGATGGGAAGCGAGACTTCTTTGTAGCGCTGATTTGCCTTTCCAGGTTGCTTGGTTGGCCAAAAAGGGCGTATGCGTTTTTTCCTGAATATATTCAGGAAAAAACGCATACGCCCTTTTTGGCCAAGGGCATCATTGTCGAGGTTTTGCCGCTTTTCCTGTGCTTTAAAGGCGATTCGAATCTCCCTCTTGAAATCTGTTTCCTGCAATTCTGCCTTGCTTTCCAATCCTCTTCGTTGCCTACCCTCAATATATTTGTGGACGAGAGTTATCATTTATAAGTCTGCAGGTTTGTGAATTGCAGTGCCCCGAGCTCCATTTTTCAACTTGCTTTCTTGGGAGCTGGCCGCAAAAGCGCAGGATTGCTTCAGGCCCTATTCTGGTCCCGGGCGGCAGGCTGAGCCTGTGGTTAATTCTTCTTCCTGATGGGGAAGTAGAGTGACCTGTGCCTGTCCCAACACCTAGAGCTAGTCTCTCATTGGTTCCCACTCTTCCCGTTCATCCTCAGGACAAATTGCAACCTGTACGGAACAGGAGGTTAAAGGTGCTGATTCTCCAAGGAGGGAGATTGCTACTAAAGCGGCTGGAATGGCGAACCCGAGCATAAGGAGATGAGAAATGAGGTGCGTTTTGGAAACCTTTCCCGATCACACGGTGTACCATCTTCTGGGTTTCTCATGCATGTTTTCGATGTAGGAAGATGCCCTTGAGCCTGGAGATTTGGGACCCATGGGATGGGAACCACGCAGTATTACTTTAAAGGGTCTGCGTTTCCTCACCCAACCTCACCAAACCTCTCAGCCCCAAGAGTGTCCACCCTTATGTCTCCATCTTCTGTGGGTCTAGATATGGTCAATCCAGGTGGCATCACCGCCCCTGAACGAATTTTGTAAGAATTTCCCTCTCTTTCACTGTCTTTGTTTCACGGGTTTTTAAAAGTAATTGATTTTTATAATGGGGTTTAGCTGCTTTTCACTGCTGTGTTTCTGCCGCTTTACACCCACTTGACTCACTTACAGAGAGATATCAAAACATAGGTTTTACGATTCTTACTAGTCAGATATATTCTTGGGCGGTGAATAGGGGGTGTTGAGTCCAATTCACTGATCAAGGAGTAGGTCTTGTCTAGTACATATTGGGTTTATGGAACGGTATCTGACCTAATTTGAAACCCTTGTTTTATGCATCACCCCACCTCACCTTTCCCGTTAAGCAGCCATAGTGTGTTTTCTAAACGTGGGACTCTGTTCTGTTTTGTAATTCAGTTCAAGGGTAGCGGTTTTTACATTCCCTCTATAAGTGATATCTTAGGATAAGTGTCTTTTTCTGTGTGACTTATTTCACTTAGAATCGTCGTACCTAAATCCACTCATCATGCTGCTACTAGCCTTATGACGTTGATTTCATGGCTGAGTGATATTCCATTGTACATAAGGACCACAACTTCTTTATCCATTTTTCTCTTTCCTGGGATATTTAAGGTGTAACGAAGTGGAGGTTCTTGTCAACAGAGCAGCCCTAAACTTTGGGGTGCCTGTGTCTTGCTGATTTTTAGTTTTCCCAATTTATACGCCCATGAGTGGAAGTGCCCTGTGCTCTCTAAGCTGAGTTTTTTAGATGTTTCAGGACACACCGTACACTTCTCAAGGGTGGCTGTTGGCAATTTACATCCCTCCCATCAGCGTAGCCAGGCTCCCGTTTCTCCATGGCCTGTCCTGCATTTCTGGTTTTGACACTTTATTCAGCATGGCCCTTTTGACCGATGGGAAGCGAGACTTCTTTGTAGCGCTGATTTGCCTTTCCAGGTTGCTTGGTTGGCCAAAAAGGGCGTATGCGTTTTTTCCTGAATATATTCAGGAAAAAACGCATACGCCCTTTTTGGCCAAGGGCATCATTGTCGAGGTTTTGCCGCTTTTCCTGTGCTTTAAAGGCGATTCGAATCTCCCTCTTGAAATCTGTTTCCTGCAATTCTGCCTTGCTTTCCAATCCTCTTCGTTGCCTACCCTCAATATATTTGTGGACGAGAGTTATCATTTATAAGTCTGCAGGTTTGTGAATTGCAGTGCCCCGAGCTCCATTTTTCAACTCGCTTTCTTGGGAGCTGGCCGCAAAAGCGCAGGATTGCTTCAGGCCCTATTCTGGTCCCGGGCGGCAGGCTGAGCCTGTGGTTAATTCTTCTTCCTGATGGGGAAGTAGAGTGACCTGTGCCTGTCCCAACACCTAGAGCTAGTCTCTCATTGGTTCCCACTCTTCCCGTTCATCCTCAGGACAAATTGCAACCTGTACGGAACAGGAGGTTAAAGGTGCTGATTCTCCAAGGAGGGAGATTGCTACTAAAGCGGCTGGAATGGCGAACCCGAGCATAAGGAGATGAGAAATGAGGTGCGTTTTGGAAACCTTTCCCGATCACACGGTGTACCATCTTCTGGGTTTCTCATGCATGTTTTCGATGTAGGAAGATGCCCTTGAGCCTGGAGATTTGGGACCCATGGGATGGGAACCACGCAGTATTACTTTAAAGGGTCTGCGTTTCCTCACCCAACCTCACCAAACCTCTCAGCCCCAAGAGTGTCCACCCTTATGTCTCCATCTTCTGTGGGTCTAGATATGGTCAATCCAGGTGGCATCACCGCCCCAGAACGAATTTTGTAAGAATTTCCCTCTCTTTCACTGTCTTTGTTTCACGGGTTTTTAAAAGTAATTGATTTTTATAATGGGGTTTAGCTGCTTTTCACTGCTGTGTTTCTGCCGCTTTACACCCACTTGACTCACTTACAGAGAGATATCAAAACATAGGTTTTACGATTCTTACTAGTCAGATATATTCTTGGGCGGTGAATAGGGGGTGTTGAGTCCAATTCACTGATCAAGGAGTAGGTCTTGTCTAGTACATATTGGGTTTATGGAACGGTATCTGACCTAATTTGAAACCCTTGTTTTATGCATCACCCCACCTCACCTTTCCCGTTAAGCAGCCATAGTGTGTTTTCTAAACGTGGGACTCTGTTCTGTTTTGTAATTCAGTTCAAGGGTAGCGGTTTTTACATTCCCTCTATAAGTGATATCTTATGATAAGTGTCTTTTTCTGTGTGACTTATTTCACTTAGAATCGTCGTACCTAAATCCACTCATCATGCTGCTACTAGCCTTATGACGTTGATTTCATGGCTGAGTGATATTCCATTGTACATAAGGACCACAACTTCTTTATCCATTTTTCTCTTTCCTGGGATATTTAAGGTGTAACGAAGTGGAGGTTCTTGTCAACAGAGCAGCCCTAAACTTTGGGGTGCCTGTGTCTTGCTGATTTTTAGTTTTCCCAATTTATACGCCCATGAGTGGAAGTGCCCTGTGCTCTCTAAGCTGAGTTTTTTAGATGTTTCAGGACACACCGTACACTTCTTCAGAGTGGCTGTTGGCAATTTACATCCCTCCCATCAGCGTAGCCAGGCTCCCGTTTCTCCATGGCCTGTCCTGCATTTCTGGTTTTGACACTTTATTCAGCATGGCCCTTTTGACCGATGGGAAGCGAGACTTCTTTGTAGCGCTGATTTGCCTTTCCAGGTTGGTTGGTTGGCCAAAAAGGGCTTATGCGTTTTTTCCTGAATATATTCAGGAAAAAACGCATACGCCCTTTTTGGCCAAGGGCATCATTGTCGAGGTTTTGCCGCTTTTCCTGTGCTTTAAAGGCGATTCGAATCTCCCTCCTGAAATCTGTTTCCTTCAATTCTGCCTTGCTTTCCAATCCTCTTCGTTGCCTTCCCTCAATATATTTGTGGACGAGAGTTATCATTTATAAGTCTGCAGGTTTGTGAATTGCAGTGCCCCTGAGCTCCATTTTTCAACTCGCTTTCTTGGGAGCTGGCCGCAAAAGCGCAGGATTGCTTCAGGCCCTATTCTGGTCCCGGGCGGCAGGCTGAGCCTGTGGTTAATTCTTCTTCCTGATGGGAAAGTAGAGTGACCTGTGCCTGTCCCAACACCTAGAACTAGTCTCTCATTGGTTCCCATTCTTCCCGTTCATCCTCAGGACAAATTGCAACCTGTACGGAACAGGAGGTTAAAGGTGCTGATTCTCCAAGGAGGGAGATTGCTACTAAAGCGGCTGGAATGGCGAACCCGAGCATAAGGAGATGAGAAATGAGGTGCGTTTTGGAAACCTTTCCCGATCACACGGTGTACCATCTTCTGGGTTTCTCATGCATGTTTTCGATGTAGGAAGATGCCCTTGAACCTGGAGATTTGGGACCCATGGGATGGGAACCACGCAGTATTACTTTAAAGGGTCTGCGTTTCCTCACCCAACCTCACCAAACCTCTCAGGCCCAAGAGTGTCCACCCTTATGTCTCCATCTTCTGTGGGTCTAGATATGGTCAATCCAGGTGGCATCACCGCCCCTGAACGAATTTTGTAAGAATTTCCCTCTCTTTCACTGTCTTTGTTTCACGGGTTTTTAAAAGTAATTGATTTTTATAATGGGGTTTAGCTGCTTTTCACTGCTGTGTTTCTGCCGCTTTACACCCACTTGACTCACTTACAGAGAGATATCAAAACATAGGTTTTACGATTCTTAATAGTCAGATATATTCTTGGGCGGTGAATAGGGGGTGTTGAGTCCAATTCACTGATCAAGGAGTAGGTCTTGTCTATTACATATTGGGTTTATGGAACGGTATCTGACCTAATTTGAAACCCTTGTTTTATGCATCACCCCACCTCACCTTTCCCGTTAAGCAGCCACAGTGTGTTTTCTAAACGTGGGACTCTGTTCTGTTTTGTAATTCAGTTCAAGGGTAGCGGTTTTTACATTCCCTCTATAAGTGATATCTTATGATAAGTGTCTTTTTCTGTGTGACTTATTTCACTTAGAATCGTCGTACCTAAATCCACTCATCATGCTGCTACTAACCTTATGACGTTGATTTCATGGCTGAGTGATATTCCATTGTACATAAGGACCACAACTTCTTTATCCATTTTTCTCTTTCCTGGGATATTTAAGGTGTAACGAAGTGGAGGTTCTTGTCAACAGAGCAGCCGTAAACTTTGGGGTGCCTGTGTCTTGCTGATTTTTAGTTTTCCCAATTTATACGCCCATGAGTGGAAGTGCCCTGTGCTCTCTAAGCTGAGTTTTTTAGATGTTTCAGGACACACCGTACACTTCTCCAGAGTGGCTGTTGGCAATTTACATCCCTCCCATCAGCGTAGCCAGGCTCCCGTTTCTCCATGGCCTGTCCTGCATTTCTGGTTTTGACACGTTATTCAGCATGGCCCTTTTGACCGATGGGAAGCGAGACTTCTTTGTAGCGCTGATTTGCCTTTCCAGGTTGCTTGGTTGGCCAAAAAGGGCGTATGCGTTTTTTCCTGAATATATTCAGGAAAAAACGCATACGCCCTTTTTGGCCAAGGGCATCATTGTCGAGGTTTTGCCGCTTTTCCTGTGCTTTAAAGGCGATTCGAATCTCCCTCCTGAAATCTGTTTCCTGCAATTCTGCCTTGCTTTCCAATCCTCTTCGTTGCCTTCCCTCAATATATTTGTGGACGAGAGTTATCATTTATAAGTCTGCAGGTTTGTGAATTGCAGTGCCCCTGAGCTCCATTTTTCAACTCGCTTTCTTGGGAGCTGGCCGCAAAAGCGCAGGATTGCTTCAGGCCCTATTCTGGTCCCGGGCGGCAGGCTGAGCCTGTGGTTAATTCTTCTTCCTGATGGGAAAGTAGAGTGACCTGTGCCTGTCCCAACACCTAGAGCTAGTCTCTCATTGGTTCCCACTCTTCCCGTTCATCCTCAGGACAAATTGCAACCTGTACGGAACAGGAGGTTAAGGGTGCTGATTCTCCAAGGAGGGAGATTGCTACTAAAGCGGCTGGAATGGCGAACCCGAGCATAAGGAGATGAGAAATGAGGTGCGTTTTGGAAACCTTTCCCGATCACACGGTGTACCATCTTCTGGGTTTCTCATGCATGTTTTCGATGTAGGAAGATGCCCTTGAACCTGGAGATTTGGGACCCATGGGATGGGAACCACGCAGTATTACTTTAAAGGGTCTGCGTTTCCTCACCCAACCTCACCAAACCTCTCAGCCCCAAGAGTGTCCACCCTTATGTCTCCATTAGCTGTGGGTCTAGATATGGTCAATCCAGGTGGCATCACAGCCCCTGAACGAATTTTGTAAGAATTTCCCTCTCTTTCACTGTCTTTGTTTCACGGGTTTTTAAAAGTAATTGATTTTTATAATGGGGTTTAGCTGCTTTTCACTGCTGTGTTTCTGCCGCTTTACACCCACTTGACTCACTTACAGAGAGATATCAAAACATAGGTTTTACGATTCTTACTAGTCAGATATATTCTTGCGCGGTGAATAGGGGGTGTTGAGTCCAATTCACTGATCAAGGAGTAGGTCTTGTCTATTACATATTGGGTTTATGGAACGGTATCTGACCTAATTTGAAACCCTTGTTTTATGCATCACCCCACCTCACCTTTCCCGTTAAGCAGCCACAGTGTGTTTTCTAAACGTGGGACTCTGTTCTGTTTTGTAATTCAGTTCAAGGGTAGCGGTTTTTACATTCCCTCTATAAGTGATATCTTATGATAAGTGTCTTTTTCTGTGTGACTTATTTCACTTAGAATCGTCGTACCTAAATCCACTCATCATGCTGCTACTAACCTTATGACGTTGATTTCATGGCTGAGTGATATTCCATTGTACATAAGGACCACAACTTCTTTATCCATTTTTCTCTTTCCTGGGATATTTAAGGTGTAACGAAGTGGAGGTTCTTGTCAACAGAGCAGCCGTAAACTTTGGGGTGCCTGTGTCTTGCTGATTTTTAGTTTTCCCAATTTATACGCCCATGAGTGGAAGTGCCCTGTGCTCTCTAAGCTGAGTTTTTTAGATGTTTCAGGACACACCGTACACTTCTCCAGAGTGGCTGTTGGCAATTTACATCCCTCCCATCAGCGTAGCCAGGCTCCCGTTTCTCCATGGCCTGTCCTGCATTTCTGGTTTTGACACTTTATTCAGCATGGCCCTTTTGACCGATGGGAAGCGAGACTTCTTTGTAGCGCTGATTTGCCTTTCCAGGTTGCTTGGTTGGCCAAAAAGGGCGTATGCGTTTTTTCCTGAATATATTCAGGAAAAAACGCATACGCCCTTTTTGGCCAAGGGCATCATTGTCGAGGTTTTGCCGCTTTTCCTGTGCTTTAAAGGCGATTCGAATCTCCCTCCTGAAATCTGTTTCCTGCAATTCTGCCTTGCTTTCCAATCCTCTTCGTTGCCTTCCCTCAATATATTTGTGGACGAGAGTTATCATTTATAAGTCTGCAGGTTTGTGAATTGCAGTGCCCCTGAGCTCCATTTTTCAACTCGCTTTCTTGGGAGCTGGCCGCAAAAGCGCAGGATTGCTTCAGGCCCTATTCTGGTCCCGGGCGGCAGGCTGAGCCTGTGGTTAATTCTTCTTCCTGATGGGAAAGTAGAGTGACCTGTGCCTGTCCCAACACCTAGAGCTAGTCTCTCATTGGTTCCCACTCTTCCCGTTCATCCTCAGGACAAATTGCAACCTGTACGGAACAGGAGGTTAAAGGTGCTGATTCTCCAAGGAGGGAGATTGCTACTAAAGCGGCTGGAATGGCGAACCCGAGCATAAGGAGATGAGAAATGAGGTGCGTTTTGGAAACCTTTCCCGATCACACGGTGTACCATCTTCTGGGTTTCTCATGCATGTTTTCGATGTAGGAAGATGCCCTTGAACCTGGAGATTTGGGACCCATGGGATGGGAACCACGCAGTATTACTTTAAAGGGTCTGCGTTTCCTCACCCAACCTCACCAAATCTCTCAGCCCCAAGAGTGTCCACCCTTATGTCTCCATCAGCTGTGGGTCTAGATATGGTCAATCCAGGTGGCATCACAGCCCCTGAACGAATTTTGTAAGAATTTCCCTCTCTTTCACTGTCTTTGTTTCACGTGTTTTTAAAAGTAATTGATTTTTATAATGGGGTTTAGCTGCTTTTCACTGCTGTGTTTCTGCCGCTTTACACCCACTTGACTCACTTACAGAGAGATATCAAAACATAGGTTTTAAGATTCTTACTAGTCAGATATATTCTTGGGCGGTGAATAGGGGGTGTTGAGTCCAAATCACTGAGCAAGGAGGAGGTCTTGTCTATTACATATTGGGTTTATCGAACGGTATCTGAGATAATTTGAAACCCTTGTTTTATGCATCACCCCACCTCACCTTCCCCGTTAAGCAGCCATAGTGTGTTTTCTAAACGTGGGACTCTGTTCTGTTTTGTAATTCAGTTCAAGGGTAGCGGTTTTTACATTCCCTCTATAAGTGATATCTTATGATAAGTGTCTTTTTCTGTGTGACTTATTTCACTTAGAATCGTCGTACCTAAATCCACTCATCATGCTGCTACTAGCCTTATGACGTTGATTTCATGGCTGAGTGATATTCCATTGTACATAAGGACCACAACTTCTTTATCCATTTTTCTCTTTCCTGGGATATGTAAGGTGTAACGAAGTGGAGGTTCTTGTCAACAGAGCAGCCCTAAACTTTGGGGTGCCTGTGTCTTGCTGATTTTTAGTTTTCCCAATTTATACGCCCATGAGTGGAAGTGCCCTGTGCTCTCTAAGCTGAGTTTTTTAGATGTTTCAGGACACACCGTACACTTCTCCAGAGTGGCTGTTGGCAATTTACATCCCTCCCATCAGCGTAGCCAGGCTCCCGTTTCTCCATGGCCTGTCCTGCATTTCTGGTTTTGACACTTTATTCAGCATGGCCCTTTTGACAGATGGGAAGCGAGACTTCTTTGTAGCGCTGATTTGCCTTTCCAGGTTGCTTGGTTGGCCAAAAAGGGCGTATGCGTTTTTTCCTGAATATATTCAGGAAAAAACGCATACGCCCTTTTTGGCCAAGGGCATCATTGTCGAGGTTTTGCCGCTTTTCCTGTGCTTTAAAGGCGATTCGAATCTCCCTCCTGAAATCTGTTTCCTGCAATTCTGCCTTGCTTTTCAGTCCTCTTCGTTGCCTTCCCTCAATATATTTGTGGACGAGAGTTATCATTTATAAGTCTGCAGGTTTGTGAATTGCAGTGCCCCTGAGCTCCATTTTTCAACTCGCTTTCTTGGGAGCTGGCCGCAAAAGCGCAGGATTGCTTCAGGGCCTATTCTGGTCCCGGGCGGCAGGCTGAGCCTGTGGTTAATTCTTCTTCCTGATGGGGAAGTAGAGTGACCTGTGCCTGTCCCAACACCTAGAGCTAGTCTCTCATTGGTTCCCACTCTTCCCGTTCATCCTCAGGACAAATTGCAACCTGTACGGAACAGGAGGTTAAAGGTGCTGATTCTCCAAGGAGGGAGATTGCTACTAAAGGGGCTGGAATGGCGAACCCGAGCATAAGGAGATGAGAAATGAGGTGCGTTTTGGAAACCTTTCCCGATCACACGGTGTACCATTTCTGGGTTTCTCATGCATGTTTTCGATGTAGGAAGATGCCCTTGAACCTGGAGATTTGGGACCCATGGGATGGGAACCACGCAGTATTACTTTAAAGGGTCTGCGTTTCCTCACCCAACCTCACCAAACCTCTCAGCCCCAAGAGTGTCCACCCTTATGTCTCCATCAGCTGTGGGTCTAGATATGGTCAATCCAGGTGGCATCACAGCCCCTGAACGAATTTTGTAAGAATTTCCCTCTCTTTCACTGTCTTTGTTTCACGGGTTTTTAAAAGTAATTGATTTTTATAATGGGGTTTAGCTGCTTTTCACTGCTGTGTTTCTGCCGCTTTACACCCACTTGACTCACTTACAGAGAGATATCAAAACGTAGGTTTTACGATTCTTACTAGTCAGATATATTCTTGGGCGGTGAATAGGGGTTGTTGAGTCCAATTCACTGATCAAGGAGTAGGTCTTGTCTAGTACATATTGGGTTTATGGAACGGTATCTGACCTAATTTGAAACCCTTGTTTTATGCATCACCCCACCTCACCTTTCCCGTTAAGCAGCCATAGTGTGTTTTCTAAACGTGGGACTCTGTTCTGTTTTGTAATTCAGTTCAAGGGTAGCGGTTTTTACATTCCCTCTATAAGTGATATCTTATGATAAGTGTCTTTTTCTGTGTGACTTATTTCACTTAGAATCGTCGTACCTAAATCCACTCATCATGCTGCTACTAGCCTTATGACGTTGATTTCATGGCTGAGTGATATTCCATTGTACATAAGGACCACAACTTCTTTATCCATTTTTCTCTTTCCTGGGATATGTAAGGTGTAACGAAGTGGAGGTTCTTGTCAACAGAGCAGCCCTAAACTTTGGGGTGCCTGTGTCTTGCTGATTTTTAGTTTTCCCAATTTATACGCCCATGAGTGGAAGTGCCCTGTGCTCTCTAAGCTGAGTTTTTTAGATGTTTCAGGACACACCGTACACTTCTCCAGAGTGGCTGTTGGCAATTTACATCCCTCCCATCAGCGTAGCCAGGCTCCCGTTTCTCCATGGCCTGTCCTGCATTTCTGGTTTTGACACTTTATTCAGCATGGCCCTTTTGACCGATGGGAAGCGAGACTTCTTTGTAGCGCTGATTTGCCTTTCCAGGTTGCTTGGTTGGCCAAAAAGGGCGTATGCGTTTTTTCCTGAATATATTCAGGAAAAAACGCATACGCCCTTTTTGGCCAAGGGCATCATTGTCGAGGTTTTGCCGCTTTTCCTGTGCTTTAAAGGCGATTCGAATCTCCCTCCTGAAATCTGTTTCCTGCAATTCTGCCTTGCTTTCCAATCCTCTTCGTTGCCTTCCCTAAATACATTTGTGGACGAGAGTTATCATTTATAAGTCTGCAGGTTTGTGAATTGCAGTGCCCCGAGCTCCATTTTTCAACTCGCTTTCTTGGGAGCTGGCCGCAAAAGCGCAGGATTGCTTCAGGCCCTATTCTGGTCCCGGGCGGCAGGCTGAGCCTGTGGTTAATTCTTCTTCCTGATGGGGAAGTAGAGTGACCTGTGCCTGTCCCAACACCTAGAGCTAGTCTCTCATTGGTTCCCACTCTTCCCGTTCATCCTCAGGACAAATTGCAACCTGTACGGAACAGGAGGTTAAAGGTGCTGATTCTCCAAGGAGGGAGATTGCTACTAAAGCGGCTGGAATGGCGAACCCGAGCATAAGGAGATGAGAAATGAGGTGCGTTTTGGAAACCTTTCCCGATCACACGGTGTACCATCTTCTGGGTTTCTCATGCATGTTTTCGATGTAGGAAGATGCCCTTGAACCTGGAGATTTGGGACCCATGGGATGGGAACCACGCAGTATTACTTTAAAGGGTCTGCGTTTCCTCACCCAACCTCACCAAACCTCTCAGCCCCAAGAGTGTCCACCCTTATGTCTCTATCTTCTGTGGGTCTAGATATGGTCAATCCAGGTGGCATCACCGCCCCTGAACGAATTTTGTAAGAATTTCCCTCGCTTTCACTGTCTTTGTTTCACGGGTTTTTAAAAGTAATTGATTTTTATAATGGGGTTTAGCTGCTTTTCACTGCTGTGTTTCTGCCGCTTTACACCCACTTGACTCACTTACAGAGAGATATCAAAACATAGGTTTTACGATTCTTACTAGTCAGATATATTCTTGGGCGGTGAATAGGGGGTGTTGAGTCCAATTCACTGATCAAGGAGTAGGTCTTGTCTAGTACATATTGGGTTTATGGAACGGTATCTGACCTAATTTGAAACCCTTGTTTTATGCATCACCCCACCTCACCTTTCCTGTTAAGCAGCCACAGTGTGTTTTCTAAACGTGGGACTCTGTTCTGTTTTGTAATTCAGTTCAAGGGTAGCGGTTTTTACATTCCCTCTATAAGTGATATCTTATGATAAGTGTCTTTTTCTGTGTGACTTATTTCACTTAGAATCGTCGTACCTAAATCCACTCATCATGCTGCTACTAACCTTATGACGTTGATTTCATGGCTGAGTGATATTGCATTGTACATAAGGACCACAACTTCTTTATCCATTTTTCTCTTTCCTGGGATATTTAAGGTGTAACGAAGTGGAGGTTCTTGTCAACAGAGCAGCCGTAAACTTTGGGGTGCCTGTGTCTTGCTGATTTTTAGTTTTCCCAATTTATACGCCCAAGAGTGGAAGTGCCCTGTGCTCTCTAAGCTGAGTTTTTTAGATGTTTCAGGACACACCGTACACTTCTCCAGAGTGGCTGTTGGCAATTTACATCCCTCCCATCAGCGTAGCCAGGCTCCCGTTTCTCCATGGCCTGTCCTGCATTTCTGGTTTTGACACATTATTCAGCATGGCCCTTTTGACCGATGGGAAGCGAGACTTCTTTGTAGCGCTGATTTGCCTTTCCAGGTTGCTTGGGTGGCCAAAAAGGGCGTATGCGTTTTTTTCCTGAATATATTCAGGAAAAAACGCATACGCCCTTTTTGGCCAAGGGCATCATTGTCGAGGTTTTGCCGCTTTTCCTGTGCTTTAAAGGCGATTCGAATCTCCCTCCTGAAATCTGTTTCCTGCAATTCTGCCTTGCTTTCCAATCCTCTTCGTTGCCTTCCCTCAATATATTTGTGGACGAGAGTTATCATTTATAAGTCTGCAGGTTTGGAATTGCAGTGCCCCTGAGCTCCATTTTTCAACTCGCTTTCTTGGGAGCTGGCCGCAAAAGCGCAGGATTGCTTCAGGCCCTATTCTGGTCCCGGGCGGCAGGCTGAGCCTGTGGTTAATTCTTCTTCCTGATGGGGAAGTAGAGTGACCTGTGCCTGTCCCAACACCTAGAGCTAGTCTCTCATTGGTTCCCACTCTTCCCGTTCATCCTCAGGACAAATTGCAACCTGTACGGAACAGGAGGTTAAAGGTGCTGATTCTCCAAGGAGGGAGATTGCTACTAAAGCGGCTGGAATGGCGAACCCGAGCATAAGGAGATGAGAAATGAGGTGCGTTTTGGAAACCTTTCCCGATCACACGGTGTACCATCTTCTGGGTTTCTCATGCATGTTTTCGATGTAGGAAGATGCCCTTGAACCTGGAGATTTGGGACCCATGGGATGGGAACCACGCAGTATTACTTTAAAGGGTCTGCGTTTCCTCACCCAACCTCACCAAACCTCTCAGCCCCAAGAGTGTCCACCCTTATGTCTCCATCAGCTGTGGGTCTAGATATGGTCAATCCAGGTGGCATCACCGCCCCTGAACGAATTTTGTAAGAATTTCCCTCTCTTTCACTGTCTTTGTTTCACGGGTTTTTAAAAGTAATTGATTTTTATAATGGGGTTTAGCTGCTTTTCACTGCTGTGTTTCTGCCGCTTTACACCCACTTGACTCACTTACAGAGAGATATCAAAACGTAGGTTTTACGATTCTTACTAGTCAGATATATTCTTGGGCGGTGAATAGGGGGTGTTGAGTCCAATTCACTGATCAAGGAGTAGGTCTTGTCTAGTACATATTGGGTTTATGGAACGGTATCTGACCTAATTTGAAACCCTTGTTTTATGCATCACCCCACCTCACCTTTCCCGTTAAGCAGCCATAGTGTGTTTTCTAAACGTGGGACTCTGTTCTGTTTTGTAATTCAGTTCAAGGGTAGCGGTTTTTACATTCCCTCTATAAGTGATATCTTATGATAAGTGTCTTTTTCTGTGTGACTTATTTCACTTAGAATCGTCGTACCTAAATCCACTCATCATGCTGCTACTAGCCTTATGACGTTGATTTCATGGCTGAGTGATATTCCATTGTACATAAGGACCACAACTTCTTTATCCATTTTTCTCTTTCCTGGGATATTTAAGGTGTAACGAAGTGGAGGTTCTTGTCAACAGAGCAGCCCTAAACTTTGGGGTGCCTGTGTCTTGCTGATTTTTAGTTTTCCCAATTTATACGCCCATGAGTGGAAGTGCCCTGTGCTCTCTAAGCTGAGTTTTTTAGATGTTTCAGGACACACCGTACACTTCTCCAGAGTGGCTGTTGGCAATTTACATCCCTCCCATCAGCGTAGCCAGGCTCCCGTTTCTCCATGGCCTGTCCTGCATTTCTGGTTTTCACACTTTATTCAGCATGGCCCTTTTGACCGATGGGAAGCGAGACTTCTTTGTAGCGCTGATTTGCCTTTCCAGGTTGCTTGGTTGGCCAAAAAGGGCGTATGCGTTTTTTCCTGAATATATTCAGGAAAAAACGCATACGCCCTTTTTGGCCAAGGGCATCATTGTCGAGGTTTTGCCGCTATTCCTGTGCTTTAAAGGCGATTCGAATCTCCCTCCTGAAATCTGTTTCCTGCAATTCTGCCTTGCTTTCCAATCCTCTTCGTTGCCTTCCCTAAATACATTTGTGGACGAGAGTTATCATTTATAAGTCTGCAGGTTTGTGAATTGCAGTGCCCCGAGCTCCATTTTTCAACTCGCTTTCTTGGGAGCTGGCCGCAAAAGCGCAGGATTGCTTCAGGCCCTATTCTGGTCCCGGGCGGCAGGCTGAGCCTGTGGTTAATTCTTCTTCCTGATGGGGAAGTAGAGTGACCTGTGCCTGTCCCAACACCTAGAGCTAGTCTCTCATTGGTTCCCACTCTTCCCGTTCATCCTCAGGACAAATTGCAACCTGTACGGAACAGGAGGTTAAAGGTGCTGATTCTCCAAGGAGGGAGATTGCTACTAAAGCGGCTGGAATGGCGAACCCGAGCATAAGGAGATGAGAAATGAGGTGCGTTTTGGAAACCTTTCCCGATCACACGGTGTACCATTTCTGGGTTTCTCATGCATGTTTTCGATGTAGGAAGATGCCCTTGAACCTGGAGATTTGGGACCCATGGGATGGGAACCACGCAGTATTACTTTAAAGGGTCTGCGTTTCCTCACCCAACCTCACCAAACCTCTCAGCCCCAAGAGTGTCCACCCTTATGTCTCCATCAGCTGTGGGTCTAGATATGGTCAATCCAGGTGGCATCACAGCCCCTGAACGAATTTTGTAAGAATTTCCCTCTCTTTCACTGTCTTTGTTTCACGGGTTTTTAAAAGTAATTGATTTTTATAATGGGGTTTAGCTGCTTTTCACTGCTGTGTTTCTGCCGCTTTACACCCACTTGACTCACTTACAGAGAGATATCAAAACGTAGGTTTTACGATTCTTACTAGTCAGATATATTCTTGGGCGGTGAATAGGGGGTGTTGAGTCCAATTCACTGATCAAGGAGTAGGTCTTGTCTAGTACATATTGGGTTTATGGAACGGTATCTGACCTAATTTGAAACCCTTGTTTTATGCATCACCCCACCTCACCTTTCCCGTTAAGCAGCCATAGTGTGTTTTCTAAACGTGGGACTCTGTTCTGTTTTGTAATTCAGTTCAAGGGTAGCGGTTTTTACATTCCCTCTATAAGTGATATCTTATGATAAGTGTCTTTTTCTGTGTGACTTATTTCACTTAGAATCGTCGTACCTAAATCCACTCATCATGCTGCTACTAGCCTTATGACGTTGATTTCATGGCTGAGTGATATTCCATTGTACATAAGGACCACAACTTCTTTATCCATTTTTCTCTTTCCTGGGATATGTAAGGTGTAACGAAGTGGAGGTTCTTGTCAACAGAGCAGCCCTAAACTTTGGGGTGCCTGTGTCTTGCTGATTTTTAGTTTTCCCAATTTATACGCCCATGAGTGGAAGTGCCCTGTGCTCTCTAAGCTGAGTTTTTTAGATGTTTCAGGACACACCGTACACTTCTCCAGAGTGGCTGTTGGCAATTTACATCCCTCCCATCAGCGTAGCCAGGCTCCCGTTTCTCCATGGCCTGTCCTGCATTTCTGGTTTTGACACTTTATTCAGCATGGCCCTTTTGACCGATGGGAAGCGAGACTTCTTTGTAGCGCTGATTTGCCTTTCCAGGTTGCTTGGTTGGCCAAAAAGGGCGTATGCGTTTTTTCCTGAATATATTCAGGAAAAAACGTATACGCCCTTTTTGGCCAAGGGCATCATTGTCGAGGTTTTGCCGCTTTTCCTGTGCTTTAAAGGCGATTCGAATCTCCCTCCTGAAATCTGTTTCCTGCAATTCTGCCTTGCTTTCCAATCCTCTTCGTTGCCTTCCCTAAATACATTTGTGGACGAGAGTTATCATTTATAAGTCTGCAGGTTTGTGAATTGCAGTGCCCCGAGCTCCATTTTTCAACTCGCTTTCTTGGGAGCTGGCCGCAAAAGCGCAGGATTGCTTCAGGCCCTATTCTGGTCCCGGGCGGCAGGCTGAGCCTGTGGTTAATTCTTCTTCCTGATTGGGAAGTAGAGTGACCTGTGCCTGTCCCAACACCTAGAGCTAGTCTCTCATTGGTTCCCACTCTTCCCGTTCATCCTCAGGACAAATTGCAACCTGTACGGAACAGGAGGTTAAAGGTGCTGATTCTCCAAGGAGGGAGATTGCTACTAAAGCGGCTGGAATGGCGAACCCGAGCATAAGGAGATGAGAAATGAGGTGCGTTTTGGAAACCTTTCCCGATCACACGGTGTACCATCTTCTGGGTTTCTCATGCATGTTTTCGATGTAGGAAGATGCCCTTGAACCTGGAGATTTGGGACCCATGGGATGGGAACCACGCAGTATTACTTTAAAGTGTCTGCGTTTCCTCACCCAACCTCACCAAACCTCTCAGCCCCAAGAGTGTCCACCCTTATGTCTCCATCTTCTGTGGGTCTAGATATGGTCAATCCAGGTGGCATCACCGCCCCTGAACGAATTTTGTAAGAATTTCCCTCTCTTTCACTGTCTTTGTTTCACGGGTTTTTAAAAGTAATTGATTTTTATAATGGGGTTTAGCTGCTTTTCACTGCTGTGTTTCTGCCGCTTTACACCCACTTGACTCACTTACAGAGAGATATCAAAACATAGGTTTTACGATTCTTACTAGTCAGATATATTCTTGGGCGGTGAATAGGGGGTGTTGAGTCCAATTCACTGATCAAGGAGTAGGTCTTGTCTAGTACATATTGGGTTTATGGAACGGTATCTGACCTAATTTGAAACCCTTGTTTTATGCATCACCCCACCTCACCTTTCCCGTTAAGCAGCCACAGTGTGTTTTCTAAACGTGGGACTCTGTTCTGTTTTGTAATTCAGTTCAAGGGTAGCGGTTTTTACATTCCCTCTATAAGTGATATCTTATGATAAGTGTCTTTTTCTGTGTGACTTATTTCACTTAGAATCGTCGTACCTAAATCCACTCATCATGCTGCTACTAACCTTATGACGTTGATTTCATGGCTGAGTGATATTCCATTGTACATAAGGACCACAACTTCTTTATCCATTTTTCTCTTTCCTGGGATATTTAAGGTGTAACGAAGTGGAGGTTCTTGTCAACAGAGCAGCCGTAAACTTTGGGGTGCCTGTGTCTTGCTGATTTTTAGTTTTCCCAATTTATACGCCCATGAGTGGAAGTGCCCTGTGCTCTCTAAGCTGAGTTTTTTAGATGTTTCAGGACACACCGTACACTTCTCCAGAGTGGCTGTTGGCAATTTACATCCCTCCCATCAGCGTAGCTAGGCTCCCGTTTCTCCATGGCCTGTCCTGCATTTCTGGTTTTGACACTTTATTCAGCATGGCCCTTTTGACCGATGGGAAGCGAGACTTCTTTGTAGCGCTGATTTGCCTTTCCAGGTTGCTTGGTTGGCCAAAAAGGGCGTATGCGTTTTTTTACTGAATATATTCAGGAAAAAACGCATACGCCCTTTTTGGCCAAGGGCATCATTGTCGAGGTTTTGCCGCTTTTCCTGTGCTTTAAAGGCGATTCGAATCTCCCTCCTGAAATCTGTTTCCTGCAATTCTGCCTTGCTTTCCAATCCTCTTCGTTGCCTTCCCTCAATATATTTGTGGACGAGAGTTATCATTTATAAGTCTGCAGGTTTGGAATTGCAGTGCCCCTGAGCTCCATTTTTCAACTCGCTTTCTTGGGAGCTGGCCGCAAAAGCGCAGGATTGCTTCAGGCCCTATTCTGGTCCCGGGCGGCAGGCTGAGCCTGTGGTTAATTCTTCTTCCTGATGGGGAAGTAGAGTGACCTGTGCCTGTCCCAACACCTAGAGCTAGTCTCTCATTGGTTCCCACTCTTCCCGTTCATCCTCAGGACAAATTGCAAGCTGTACGGAACAGGAGGTTAAAGGTGCTGATTCTCCAAGGAGGGAGATTGCTACTAAAGCGGCTGGAATGGCGAACCCGAGCATAAGGAGATGAGAAATGAGGTGCGTTTTGGAAACCTTTCCCGATCACACGGTGTACCATCTTCTGGGTTTCTCATGCATGTTTTCGATGTAGGAAGATGCCCTTGAACCTGGAGATTTGGGACCCATGAGATGGGAACCACGCAGTATTACTTTAAAGGGTCTGCGTTTCCTCACCCAACCTCACCAAACCTCTCAGCCCCAAGAGTGTCCACCCTTATGTCTCCATCAGCTGTGGGTCTAGATATGGTCAATCCAGGTGGCATCACAGCCCCTGAACGAATTTTGTAAGAATTTCCCTCTCTTTCACTGTCTTTGTTTCACGGGTTTTTAAAAGTAATTGATTTTTATAATGGGGTTTAGCTGCTTTTCACTGCTGTGTTTCTGCCGCTTTACACCCACTTGACTCACTTACAGAGAGATATCAAAACATAGGTTTTAAGATTCTTACTAGTCAGATATATTCTTGGGCGGTGAATAGGGGCTGTTGAGTCCAAATCACTGAGCAAGGAGGAGGTCTTGTCTATTACATATTGGGTTTATCGAACGGTATCTGAGATAATTTGAAACCCTTGTTTTATGCATCACCCCACCTCACCTTCCCCGTTAAGCAGCCATAGTGTGTTTTCTAAACGTGGGACTCTGTTCTGTTTTGTAATTCAGTTCAAGGGTAGCGGTTTTTACATTCCCTCTATAAGTGATATCTTATGATAAGTGTCTTTTTCTGTGTGACTTATTTCACTTAGAATCGTCGTACCTAAATCCACTCATCATGCTGCTACTAGCCTTATGACGTTGATTTCATGGCTGAGTGATATTCCATTGTACATAAGGACCACAACTTCTTTATCCATTTTTCTCTTTCCTGGGATATGTAAGGTGTAACGAAGTGGAGGTTCTTGTCAACAGAGCAGCCCTAAACTTTGGGGTGCCTGTGTCTTGCTGATTTTTAGTTTTCCCAATTTATACGCCCATGAGTGGAAGTGCCCTGTGCTCTCTAAGCTGAGTTTTTTAGATGTTTCAGGACACACCGTACACTTCTCCAGAGTGGCTGTTGGCAATTTACATCCCTCCCATCAGCGTAGCCAGGCTCCCGTTTCTCCATGGCCTGTCCTGCATTTCTGGTTTTGACACTTTATTCAGCATGGCCCTTTTGACCGATGGGAAGCGAGACTTCTTTGTAGCGCTGATTTGCCTTTCCAGGTTGCTTGGTTGGCCAAAAAGGGCGTATGCGTTTTTTCCTGAATATATTCAGGAAAAAACGCATACGCCCTTTTTGGCCAAGGGCATCATTGTCGAGGTTTTGCCGCTTTTCCTGTGCTTTAAAGGCGATTCGAATCTCCCTCCTGAAATCTGTTTCCTGCAATTCTGCCTTGCTTTCCAATCCTCTTCGTTGCCTTCCCTCAATATATTTGTGGACGAGAGTTATCATTTATAAGTCTGCAGGTTTGTGAATTGCAGTGCCCCTGAGCTCCATTTTTCAACTCGCTTTCTTGGGAGCTGGCCGCAAAAGCGCAGGATTGCTTCAGGCCCTATTCTGGTCCCAGGCGGCAGGCTGAGCCTGTGGTTAATTCTTCTTCCTAATGGGGAAGTAGAGTGACCTGTGCCTGTCCCAACACCTAGAGCTAGTCTCTCATTGGTTCCCACTCTTCCCGTTCATCCTCAGGACAAATTGCAACCTGTACGGAACAGGAGGTTAAAGGTGCTGATTCTCCAAGGAGGGAGATTGCTACTAAAGCGGCTGGAATGGCGAACCCGAGCATAAGGAGATGAGAAATGAGGTGCGTTTTGGAAACCTTTCCCGATCACACGGTGTACCATCTTCTGGGTTTCTCATGCATGTTTTCGATGTAGGAAGATGCCCTTGAACCTGGAGATTTGGGACCCATGGGATGGATATCACGCAGTATTACTTTAAAGGGTCTGCGTTTCCTCACCCAACCTCACCAAACCTCTCAGCCCCAAGAGTGTCCACCCTTATGTCTCCATCAGCTGTGGGTCTAGATATGGTCATTCCAGGTGGCATCACAGCCCCTGAACGAATTTTGTAAGAATTTCTCTCTCTTTCACTGTCTTTGTTTCACGGGTTTTTAAAAGTAATTGATTTTTATAATGGGGTTTAGCTGCTTTTCACTGCTGTGTTTCTGCCGCTTTACACCCACTTGACTCACTTACAGAGAGATATCAAAACATAGGTTTTACGATTCTTACTAGTCAGATATATTCTTGGGCGGTGAATAGGGGGTGTTGAGTCCAATTCACTGATCAAGGAGTAGGTCTTGTCTATTACATATTGGGTTTATGGAACGGTATCTGACCTAATTTGAAACCCTTGTTTTATGCATCACCCCACCTCACCTTTCCCGTTAAGCAGCCATAGTGTGTTTTCTAAACGTGGGACTCTGTTCTGTTTTGTAATTCAGTTCAAGGGTAGCGGTTTTTACATTCCCTCTATAAGTGATATCTTATGATAAGTGTCTTTTTCTGTGTGACTTATTTCACTTAGAATCGTCGTACCTAAATCCACTCATCATGCTGCTACTAGCCTTATGACGTTGATTTCATGGCTGAGTGATATTCCATTGTACATAAGGACCACAACTTCTTTATCCATTTTTCTCTTTCCTGGGATATTTAAGGTGTAACGAAGTGGAGGTTCTTGTCAACAGAGCAGCCCTAAACTTTGGGGTGCCTGTGTCTTGCTGATTTTTAGTTTTCCCAATTTATACGCCCATGAGTGGAAGTGCCCTGTGCTCTCTAAGCTGAGTTTTTTAGATGTTTCAGGACACACCGTACACTTCTCCAGAGTGGCTGTTGGCAATTTACATCCCTCCCATCAGCGTAGCCAGGCTCCCGTTTCTCCATGGCCTGTCCTGCATTTCTGGTTTTGACACTTTATTCAGCATGGCCCTTTTGACCGATGGGAAGCGAGACTTCTTTGTAGCGCTGATTTGCCTTTCCAGGTTGCTTGGTTGGCCAAAAAGGGCGTATGCGTTTTTTCCTGAATATATTCAGGAAAAAACGCATACGCCCTTTTTGGCCAAGGGCATCATTGTCGAGGTTTTGCCGCTTTTCCTGTGCTTTAAAGGCGATTCGAATCTCCCTCCTGAAATCTGTTTCCTGCAATTCTGCCTTGCTTTCCAATCCTCTTCGTTGCCTTCCCTCAATATATTTGTGGACGAGAGTTATCATTTATAAGTCTGCAGGTTTGTGAATTGCAGTGCCCCTGAGCTCCATTTTTCAACTCGCTTTCTTGGGAGTTGGCCGCAAAAGCGCAGGATTGCTTCAGGCCCTATTCTGGTCCCGGGCGGCAGGCTGAGCCTGTGGTTAATTCTTCTTCCTGATGGGGAAGTAGAGTGACCTGTGCCTGTCCCAACACCTAGAGCTAGTCTCTCATTGGTTCCCACTCTTCCCGTTCATCCTCAGGACAAATTGCAACCTGTACGGAACAGGAGGTTAAAGGTGCTGATTCTCCAAGGAGGGAGATTGCTACTAAAGCGGCTGGAATGGCGAACCCGAGCATAAGGAGATGAGAAATGAGGTGCGTTTTGGAAACCTTTCCCGATCACACGGTGTACCATCTTCTGGGTTTCTCATGCATGTTTTCGATGTAGGAAGATGCCCTTGAACCTGGAGATTTGGGACCCATGGGATGGATATCACGCAGTATTACTTTAAAGGGTCTGCGTTTCCTCACCCAACCTCACCAAACCTCTCAGCCCCAAGAGTGTCCACCCTTATGTCTCCATCAGCTGTGGGTCTAGATATGGTCAATCCAGGTGGCATCACAGCCCCTGAACGAATTTTGTAAGAATTTCTCTCTCTTTCACTGTCTTTGTTTCACGGGTTTTTAAAAGTAATTGATTTTTATAATGGGGTTTAGCTGCTTTTCACTGCTGTGTTTCTGCCGCTTTACACCCACTTGACTCACTTACAGAGAGATATCAAAACATAGGTTTTAAGCTTCTTACTAGTCAGATATATTCTTGGGCGGTGAATAGGGGGTGTTGAGTCCAATTCACTGATCAAGGAGTAGGTCTTGTCTATTACATATTGGGTTTATGGAACGGTATCTGACCTAATTTGAAACCCTTGTTTTATGCATCACCCCACCTCACCTTTCCCGTTAAGCAGCCATAGTGTGTTTTCTAAACGTGGGACTCTGTTCTGTTTTGTAATTCAGTTCAAGGGTAGCGGTTTTTACATTCCCTCTATAAGTGATATCTTATGATAAGTGTCTTTTTCTGTGTGACTTATTTCACTTAGAATCGTCGTACCTAAATCCACTCATCATGCTGCTACTAGCCTTATGACGTTGATTTCATGGCTGAGTGATATTCCATTGTACATAAGGACCACAACTTCTTTATCCATTTTTCTCTTTCCTGGGATATTTAAGGTGTAACGAAGTGGAGGTTCTTGTCAACAGAGCAGCCCTAAACTTTGGGGTGCCTGTGTCTTGCTGATTTTTAGTTTTCCCAATTTATACGCCCATGAGTGGAAGTGCCCTGTGCTCTCTAAGCTGAGTTTTTTAGATGTTTCAGGACACACCGTACACTTCTCCAGAGTGGCTGTTGGCAATTTACATCCCTCCCATCAGCGTAGCCAGGCTCCCGTTTCTCCATGGCCTCTCCTGCATTTCTGGTTTTGACACTTTATTCAGCATGGCCCTTTTGACCGATGGGAAGCGAGACTTCTTTGTAGCGCTGATTTGCCTTTCCAGGTTGCTTGGTTGGCCAAAAAGGGCGTATGCGTTTTTTCCTGAATATATTCAGGAAAAAACGCATACGCCCTTTTTGGCCAAGGGCATCATTGTCGAGGTTTTGCCGCTTTTCCTGTGCTTTAAAGGCGATTCGAATCTCCCTCCTGAAATCTGTTTCCTGCAATTCTGCCTTGCTTTCCAATCCTCTTCGTTGCCTTCCCTCAATATATTTGTGGACGAGAGTTATCATTTATAAGTCTGCAGGTTTGTGAATTGCAGTGCCCCTGAGCTCCATTTTTCAACTCGCTTTCTTGGGAGCTGGCCGCAAAAGCGCAGGATTGCTTCAGGCCCTATTCTGGTCCCGGGCGGCAGGCTGAGCCTGTGGTTAATTCTTCTTCCTGATGGGGAAGTAGAGTGACCTGTGCCTGTCCCAACACCTAGGGCTAGTCTCTCATTGGTTCCCACTCTTCCCGTTCATCCTCAGGACAAATTGCAACCTGTACGGAACAGGAGGTTAAAGGTGCTGATTCTCCAAGGAGGGAGATTGCTACTAAAGCGGCTGGAATGGCGAACCCGAGCATAAGGAGATGAGAAATGAGGTGCGTTTTGGAAACCTTTCCCGATCACACGGTGTACCATCTTCTGGGTTTCTCATGCATGTTTTCGATGTAGGAAGATGCCCTTGAACCTGGAGATTTGGGACCCATGGGATGGGAACCACGCAGTATTACTTTAAAGGGTCTGCGTTTCCTCACCCAACCTCACCAAACCTCTCAGCCCCAAGAGTGTCCACCCTTATGTCTCCATCAGCTGTGGGTCTAGATATGGTCAATCCAGGTGGCATCACAGCCCCTGAACGAATTTTGTAAGAATTTCCCTCTCTTTCACTCTCTTTGTTTCACGGGTTTTTAAAAGTAATTGATTTTTATAATGGGGTTTAGCTGCTTTTCACTGCTGTGTTTCTGCCGCTTTACACCCACTTGACTCACTTACAGAGAGATATCAAAACATAGGTTTTACGATTCTTACTAGTCAGATATATTCTTGGGCGGTGAATAGGGGGTGTTGAGTCCAATTCACTGATCAAGGAGTAGGTCTTGTCTAGTACATATTGGGTTTATGGAACGGTATCTGACCTACTTTGAAACCCTTGTTTTATGCATCACCCCACCTCACCTTTCCCGTTAAGCAGCCATAGTGTGTTTTCTAAACGTGGGACTCTGTTCTGTTTTGTAATTCAGTTCAAGGGTAGCGGTTTTTACATTCCCTCTATAAGTGATATCTTATGATAAGTGTCTTTTTCTGTGTGACTTATTTCACTTAGAATCGTCGTACCTAAATCCACTCATCATGCTGCTACTAGCCTTATGACGTTGATTTCATGGCTGAGTGATAACCCATTGTACATAAGGACCACAACTTCTTTATCCATTTTTCTCTTTCCTGGGATATTTAAGGTGTAACGAAGTGGAGGTTCTTGTCAACAGAGCAGCCCTAAACTTTGGGGTGCCTGTGTCTTGCTGATTTTTAGTTTTCCCAATTTATACGCCCATGAGTGGAAGTGCCCTGTGCTCTCTAAGCTGAGTTTTTTAGATGTTTCAGGACACACCGTACACTTCTCAAGGGTGGCTGTTGGCAATTTACATCCCTCCCATCAGCGTAGCCAGGCTCCCGTTTCTCCATGGCCTGTCCTGCATTTCTGGTTTTGACACTTTATTCAGCATGGCCCTTTTGACCGATGGGAAGCGAGACTTCTTTGTAGCGCTGATTTGCCTTTCCAGGTTGCTTGGTTGGCCAAAAAGGGCGTATGCGTTTTTTCCTGAATATATTCAGGAAAAAACGCATACGCCCTTTTTGGCCAAGGGCATCATTGTCGAGGTTTTGCCGCTTTTCCTGTGCTTTAAAGGCGATTCGAATCTCCCTCTTGAAATCTGTTTCCTGCAATTCTGCCTTGCTTTCCAATCCTCTTCGTTGCCTACCCTCAATATATTTGTGGACGAGAGTTATCATTTATAAGTCTGCAGGTTTGTGAATTGCAGTGCCCCGAGCTCCATTTTTCAACTCGCTTTCTTGGGAGCTGGCCGCAAAAGCGCAGGATTGCTTCAGGCCCTATTCTGGTCCCGGGCGGCAGGCTGAGCCTGTGGTTAATTCTTCTTCCTGATGGGGAAGTAGAGTGACCTGTGCCTGTCCCAACACCTAGAGCTAGTCTCTCATTGGTTCCCACTCTTCCCGTTCATCCTCAGGACAAATTGCAACCTGTACGGAACAGGAGGTTAAAGGTGCTGATTCTCCAAGGAGGGAGATTGCTACTAAAGCGGCTGGAATGGCGAACCCGAGCATAAGGAGATGAGAAATGAGGTGCGTTTTGGAAACCTTTCCCGATCACACGGTGTACCATCTTCTGGGTTTCTCATGCATGTTTTCGATGTAGGAAGATGCCCTTGAGCCTGGAGATTTGGGACCCATGGGATGGGAACCACGCAGTATTACTTTAAAGGGTCTGCGTTTCCTCACCCAACCTCACCAAACCTCTCAGCCCCAAGAGTGTCCACCCTTATGTCTCCATCTTCTGTGGGTCTAGATATGGTCAATCCAGGTGGCATCACCGCCCCTGAACGAATTTTGTAAGAATTTCCCTCTCTTTCACTGTCTTTGTTTCACGGGTTTTTAAAAGTAATTGATTTTTATAATGGGGTTTAGCTGCTTTTCACTGCTGTGTTTCTGCCGCTTTACACCCACTTGACTCACTTACAGAGAGATATCAAAACATAGGTTTTACGATTCTTACTAGTCAGATATATTCTTGGGCGGTGAATAGGGGGTGTTGAGTCCAATTCACTGATCAAGGAGTAGGTCTTGTCTAGTACATATTGGGTTTATGGAACGGTATCTGACCTAATTTGAAACCCTTGTTTTATGCATCACCCCACCTCACCTTTCCCGTTAAGCAGCCATAGTGTGTTTTCTAAACGTGGGACTCTGTTCTGTTTTGTAATTCAGTTCAAGGGTAGCGGTTTTTACATTCCCTCTATAAGTGATATCTTAGGATAAGTGTCTTTTTCTGTGTGACTTATTTCACTTAGAATCGTCGTACCTAAATCCACTCATCATGCTGCTACTAGCCTTATGACGTTGATTTCATGGCTGAGTGATATTCCATTGTACATAAGGACCACAACTTCTTTATCCATTTTTCTCTTTCCTGGGATATTTAAGGTGTAACGAAGTGGAGGTTCTTGTCAACAGAGCAGCCCTAAACTTTGGGGTGCCTGTGTCTTGCTGATTTTTAGTTTTCCCAATTTATACGCCCATGATTGGAAGTGCCCTGTGCTCTCTAAGCTGAGTTTTTTAGATGTTTCAGGACACACCGTACACTTCTTCAGAGTGGCTGTTGGCAATTTACATCCCTCCCATCAGCGTAGCCAGGCTCCCGTTTCTCCATGGCCTGTCCTGCATTTCTGGTTTTGACACTTTATTCAGCATGGCCCTTTTGACCGATGGGAAGCGAGACTTCTTTGTAGCGCTGATTTGCCTTTCCAGGTTGCTTGGTTGGCCAAAAAGGGCTTATGCGTTTTTTCCTGAATATATTCAGGAAAAAACGCATACGCCCTTTTTGGCCAAGGGCATCATTGTCGAGGTTTTGCCGCTTTTCCTGTGCTTTAAAGGCGATTCGAATCTCCCTCCTGAAATCTGTTTCCTGCAATTCTGCCTTGCTTTCCAATCCTCCTCGTTGCCTTCCCTCAATACATTTGTGGACGAGAGTTATCATTTATAAGTCTGCAGGTTTGTGAATTGCAGTGCCCCGAGCTCCATTTTTCAACTCGCTTTCTTGGGAGCTGGCCGCAAAAGCGCAGGATTGCTTCAGGCCCTATTCTGGTCCCGGGCGGCAGGCTGAGCCTGTGGTTAATTCTTCTTCCTGATGGGAAAGTAGAGTGACCTGTGCCTGTCCCAACACCTAGAGCTAGTCTCTCATTGGTTCCCACTCTTCCCGTTCATCCTCAGGACAAATTGCAACCTGTACGGAACAGGAGGTTAAAGGTGCTGATTCTCCAAGGAGGGAGATTGCTACTAAAGCGGCTGGAATGGCGAACCCGAGCATAAGGAGATGAGAAATGAGGTGCGTTTTGGAAACCTTTCCCGATCACACGGTGTACCATCTTCTGGGTTTCTCATGCATGTTTTCGATGTAGGAAGATGCCCTTGAACCTGGAGATTTGGGACCCATGGGATGGGAACCACGCAGTATTACTTTAAAGGGTCTGCGTTTCCTCACCCAACCTCACCAAACCTCTCAGGCCCAAGAGTGTCCACCCTTATGTCTCCATCTTCTGTGGGTCTAGATATGGTCAATCCAGGTGGCATCACCGCCCCTGAACGAATTTTGTAAGAATTTCCCTCTCTTTCACTGTCTTTGTTTCACGGGTTTTTAAAAGTAATTGATTTTTATAATGGGGTTTAGCTGCTTTTCACTGCTGTGTTTCTGCCGCTTTACACCCACTTGACTCACTTACAGAGAGATATCAAAACATAGGTTTTACGATTCTTACTAGTCAGATATATTCTTGGGCGGTGAATAGGGGGTGTTGAGTCCAATTCACTGATCAAGGAGTAGGTCTTGTCTATTACATATTGGGTTTATGGAACGGTATCTGACCTAATTTGAAACCCTTGTTTTATGCATCACGCCACCTCACCTTTCCCGTTAAGCAGCCACAGTGTGTTTTCTAAACGTGGGACTCTGTTCTGTTTTGTAATTCAGTTCAAGGGTAGCGGTTTTTACATTCCCTCTATAAGTGATATCTTATGATAAGTGTCTTTTTCTGTGTGACTTATTTCACTTAGAATCGTCGTACCTAAATCCACTCATCATGCTGCTACTAACCTTATGACGTTGATTTCATGGCTGAGTGATATTCCATTGTACATAAGGACCACAACTTCTTTATCCATTTTTCTCTTTCCTGGGATATTTAAGGTGTAACGAAGTGGAGGTTCTTGTCAACAGAGCAGCCGTAAACTTTGGGGTGCCTGTGTCTTGCTGATTTTTAGTTTTCCCAATTTATACGCCCATGAGTGGAAGTGCCCTGTGCTCTCTAAGCTGAGTTTTTTAGATGTTTCAGGACACACCGTACACTTCTCCAGAGTGGCTGTTGGCAATTTACATCCCTCCCATCAGCGTAGCCAGGCTCCCGTTTCTCCATGGCCTGTCCTGCATTTCTGGTTTTGACACTTTATTCAGCATGGCCCTTTTGACCGATGGGAAGCGAGACTTCTTTGTAGCGCTGATTTGCCTTTCCAGGTTGCTTGGTTGGCCAAAAAGGGCGTATGCGTTTTTTCCTGAATATATTCAGGAAAAAACGCATACGCCCTTTTTGGCCAAGGGCATCATTGTCGAGGTTTTGCCGCTTTTCCTGTGCTTTAAAGGCGATTCGAATCTCCCTCCTGAAATCTGTTTCCTGCAATTCTGCCTTGCTTTCCAATCCTCTTCGTTGCCTTCCCTCAATATATTTGTGGACGAGAGTTATCATTTATAAGTCTGCAGGTTTGTGAATTGCAGTGCCCCTGAGCTCCATTTTTCAACTCGCTTTCTTGGGAGCTGGCCGCAAAAGCGCAGGATTGCTTCAGGCCCTATTCTGGTCCCGGGCGGCAGGCTGAGCCTGTGGTTAATTCTTCTTCCTGATGGGAAAGTAGAGTGACCTGTGCCTGTCCCAACACCTAGAGCTAGTCTCTCATTGGTTCCCACTCTTCCCGTTCATCCTCAGGACAAATTGCAACCTGTACGGAACAGGAGGTTAAAGGTGCTGATTCTCCAAGGAGGGAGATTGCTACTAAAGCGGCTGGAATGGCGAACCCGAGCATAAGGAGATGAGAAATGAGGTGCGTTTTGGAAACCTTTCCCGATCACACGGTGTACCATCTTCTGGGTTTCTCATGCATGTTTTCGATGTAGGAAGATGCCCTTGAACCTGGAGATTTGGGACCCATGGGATGGGAACCACGCAGTATTACTTTAAAGGGTCTGCGTTTCCTCACCCAACCTCACCAAACCTCTCAGCCCCAAGAGTGTCCACCCTTATGTCTCCATCTTCTGTGGGTCTAGATATGGTCAATCCAGGTGGCATCACTGCCCCTGAACGAATTTTGTAAGAATTTCCCTCTCTTTCACTGTCTTTGTTTCACGGGTTTTTAAAAGTAATTGATTTTTATAATGGTGTTTAGCTGCTTTTCACTGCTGTGTTTCTGCCGCTTTACACCCACTTGACTCACTTACAGAGAGATATCAAAACATAGGTTTTACGATTCTTACTAGTCAGATATATTCTTGGGCGGTGAATAGGGGGTGTTGAGTCCAATTCACTGATCAAGGAGTAGGTCTTGTCTATTACATATTGGGTTTATGGAACGGTATCTGACCTAATTTGAAACCCTTGTTTTATGCATCACCCCACCTCACCTTTCCCGTTAAGCAGCCATAGTGTGTTTTCTAAACGTGGGACTCTGTTCTGTTTTGTAATTCAGTTCAAGGGTAGCGGTTTTTACATTCCCTCTATAAGTGATATCTTATGATAAGTGTCTTTTTCTGTGTGACTTATTTCACTTAGAATCGTCGTACCTAAATCCACTCATCATGCTGCTACTAGCCTTATGACGTTGATTTCATGGCTGAGTGATATTCCATTGTACATAAGGACCACAACTTCTTTATCCATTTTTCTCTTTCCTGGGATATGTAAGGTGTAACGAAGTGGAGGTTCTTGTCAACAGAGCAGCCCTAAACTTTGGGGTGCCTGTGTCTTGCTGATTTTTAGTTTTCCCAATTTATACGCCCATGAGTGGAAGTGCCCTGTGCTCTCTAAGCTGAGTTTTTTAGATGTTTCAGGACACACCGTACACTTCTCCAGAGTGGCTGTTGGCAATTTACATCCCTCCCATCAGCGTAGCCAGGCTCCCGTTTCTCCATGGCCTGTCCTGCATTTCTGGTTTTGACACTTTATTCAGCATGGCCCTTTTGACCGATGGGAAGCGAGACTTCTTTGTAGCGCTGATTTGCCTTTCCAGGTTGCTTGGTTGGCCAAAAAGGGCGTATGCGTTTTTTCCTGAATATATTCAGGAAAAAACGCATACGCCCTTTTTGGCCAAGGGCATCATTGTCGAGGTTTTGCCGCTTTTCCTGTGCTTTAAAGGCGATTCGAATCTCCCTCCTGAAATCTGTTTCCTGCAATTCTGCCTTGCTTTCCAATCCTCTTCGTTGCCTTCCCTCAATACATTTGTGGACGAGAGTTATCATTTATAAGTCTGCAGGTTTGTGAATTGCAGTGCCCCGAGCTCCATTTTTCAACTCGCTTTCTTGGGAGCTGGCCGCAAAAGCGCAGGATTGCTTCAGGCCCTATTCTGGTCCCGGGCGGCAGGCTGAGCCTGTGGTTAATTCTTCTTCCTGATGGGAAAGTAGAGTGACCTGTGCCTGTCCCAACACCTAGAGCTAGTCTCTCATTGGTTCCCACTCTTCCCGTTCATCCTCAGGACAAATTGCAACCTGTACGGAACAGGAGGTTAAAGGTGCTGATTCTCCAAGGAGGGAGATTGCTACTAAAGCGGCTGGAATGGCGAACCCGAGCATAAGGAGATGAGAAATGAGGTGCGTTTTGGAAACCTTTCCCGATCACACGGTGTACCATCTTCTGGGTTTCTCATGCATGTTTTCGATGTAGGAAGATGCCCTTGAACCTGGAGATTTGGGACCCATGGGATGGGAACCACGCAGTATTACTTTAAAGGGTCTGCGTTTCCTCACCCAACCTCACCAAACCTCTCAGCCCCAAGAGTGTCCACCCTTATGTCTCCATCAGCTGTGGGTCTAGATATGGTCAATCCAGGTGGCATCACAGCCCCTGAACGAATTTTGTAAGAATTTCCCTCTCTTTCACTGTCTTTGTTTCACGTGTTTTTAAAAGTAATTGATTTTTATAATGGGGTTTAGCTGCTTTTCACTGCTGTGTTTCTGCCGCTTTACACCCACTTGACTCACTTACAGAGAGATATCAAAACATAGGTTTTAAGATTCTTACTAGTCAGATATATTCTTGGGCGGTGAATAGGGGGTGTTGAGTCCAAATCACTGAGCAAGGAGGAGGTCTTGTCTATTACATATTGGGTTTATCGAACGGTATCTGAGATAATTTGAAACCCTTGTTTTATGCATCACCCCACCTCACCTTCCCCGTTAAGCAGCCATAGTGTGTTTTCTAAACGTGGGACTCTGTTCTGTTTTGTAATTCAGTTCAAGGGTAGCGGTTTTTACATTCCCTCTATAAGTGATATCTTATGATAAGTGTCTTTTTCTGTGTGACTTATTTCACTTAGAATCGTCGTACCTAAATCCACTCATCATGCTGCTACTAGCCTTATGACGTTGATTTCATGGCTGAGTGATATTCCATTGTACATAAGGACCACAACTTCTTTATCCATTTTTCTCTTTCCTGGGATATGTAAGGTGTAACGAAGTGGAGGTTCTTGTCAACAGAGCAGCCCTAAACTTTGGGGTGCCTGTGTCTTGCTGATTTTTAGTTTTCCCAATTTATACGCCCATGAGTGGAAGTGCCCTGTGCTCTCTAAGCTGAGTTTTTTAGATGTTTCAGGACACACCGTACACTTCTCCAGAGTGGCTGTTGGCAATTTACATCCCTCCCATCAGCGTAGCCAGGCTCCCGTTTCTCCATGGCCTGTCCTGCATTTCTGGTTTTGACACTTTATTCAGCATGGCCCTTTTGACCGATGGGAAGCGAGACTTCTTTGTAGCGCTGATTTGCCTTTCCAGGTTGCTTGGTTGGCCAAAAAGGGCGTATGCGTTTTTTCCTGAATATATTCAGGAAAAAACGCATACGCCCTTTTTGGCCAAGGGCATCATTGTCGAGGTTTTGCCGCTTTTCCTGTGCTTTAAAGGCGATTCGAATCTCCCTCCTGAAATCTGTTTCCTGCAATTCTGCCTTGCTTTTCAGTCCTCTTCGTTGCCTTCCCTCAATATATTTGTGGACGAGAGTTATCATTTATAAGTCTGCAGGTTTGTGAATTGCAGTGCCCCTGAGCTCCATTTTTCAACTCGCTTTCTTGGGAGCTGGCCGCAAAAGCGCAGGATTGCTTCAGGGCCTATTCTGGTCCCGGGCGGCAGGCTGAGCCTGTGGTTAATTCTTCTTCCTGATGGGGAAGTAGAGTGACCTGTGCCTGTCCCAACACCTAGAGCTAGTCTCTCATTGGTTCCCACTCTTCCCGTTCATCCTCAGGACAAATTGCAACCTGTACGGAACAGGAGGTTAAAGGTGCTGATTCTCCAAGGAGGGAGATTGCTACTAAAGGGGCTGGAATGGCGAACCCGAGCATAAGGAGATGAGAAATGAGGTGCGTTTTGGAAACCTTTCCCGATCACACGGTGTACCATTTCTGGGTTTCTCATGCATGTTTTCGATGTAGGAAGATGCCCTTGAACCTGGAGATTTGGGACCCATGGGATGGGAACCACGCAGTATTACTTTAAAGGGTCTGCGTTTCCTCACCCAACCTCACCAAACCTCTCAGCCCCAAGAGTGTCCACCCTTATGTCTCCATCTTCTGTGGGTCTAGATATGGTCAATCCAGGTGGCATCACCGCCCCTGAACGAATTTTGTAAGAATTTCCCTCGCTTTCACTGTCTTTTTTTCACGGGTTTTTAAAAGTAATTGATTTTTATAATGGGGTTTAGCTGCTTTTCACTGCTGTGTTTCTGCCGCTTTACACCCACTTGACTCACTTACAGAGAGATATCAAAACATAGGTTTTACGATTCTTACTAGTCAGATATATTCTTGGGCGGTGAATAGGGGGTGTTGAGTCCAATTCACTGATCAAGGAGTAGGTCTTGTCTAGTACATATTGGGTTTATGGAACGGTATCTGACCTAATTTGAAACCCTTGTTTTATGCATCACCCCACCTCACCTTTCCTGTTAAGCAGCCACAGTGTGTTTTCTAAACGTGGGACTCTGTTCTGTTTTGTAATTCAGTTCAAGGGTAGCGGTTTTTACATTCCCTCTATAAGTGATATCTTATGATAAGTGTCTTTTTCTGTGTGACTTATTTCACTTAGAATCGTCGTACCTAAATCCACTCATCATGCTGCTACTAGCCTTATGACGTTGATTTCATGGCTGAGTGATATTCCATTGTACATAAGGACCACAACTTCTTTATCCATTTTTCTCTTTCCTGGGATATGTAAGGTGTAACGAAGTGGAGGTTCTTGTCAACAGAGCAGCCCTAAACTTTGGGGTGCCTGTGTCTTGCTGATTTTTAGTTTTCCCAATTTATACGCCCATGAGTGGAAGTGCCCTGTGCTCTCTAAGCTGAGTTTTTTAGATGTTTCAGGACACACCGTACACTTCTCCAGAGTGGCTGTTGGCAATTTACATCCCTCCCATCAGCGTAGCCAGGCTCCCGTTTCTCCATGGCCTGTCCTGCATTTCTGGTTTTGACACTTTATTCAGCATGGCCCTTTTGACCGATGGGAAGCGAGACTTCTTTGTAGCGCTGATTTGCCTTTCCAGGTTGCTTGGTTGGCCAAAAAGGGCGTATGCGTTTTTTCCTGAATATATTCAGGAAAAAACGCATACGCCCTTTTTGGCCAAGGGCATCATTGTCGAGGTTTTGCCGCTTTTCCTGTGCTTTAAAGGCGATTCGAATCTCCCTCCTGAAATCTGTTTCCTGCAATTCTGCCTTGCTTTCCAATCCTCTTCGTTGCCTTCCCTCAATACATTTGTGGACGAGAGTTATCATTTATAAGTCTGCAGGTTTGTGAATTGCAGTGCCCCGAGCTCCATTTTTCAACTCGCTTTCTTGGGAGCTGGCCGCAAAAGCGCAGGATTGCTTCAGGCCCTATTCTGGTCCCGGGCGGCAGGCTGAGCCTGTGGTTAATTCTTCTTCCTGATGGGAAAGTAGAGTGACCTGTGCCTGTCCCAACACCTAGAGCTAGTCTCTCATTGGTTCCCACTCTTCCCGTTCATCCTCAGGACAAATTGCAACCTGTACGGAACAGGAGGTTAAAGGTGCTGATTCTCCAAGGAGGGAGATTGCTACTAAAGCGGCTGGAATGGCGAACCCGAGCATAAGGAGATGAGAAATGAGGTGCGTTTTGGAAACCTTTCCCGATCACACGGTGTACCATCTTCTGGGTTTCTCATGCATGTTTTCGATGTAGGAAGATGCCCTTGAACCTGGAGATTTGGGACCCATGGGATGGGAACCACGCAGTATTACTTTAAAGGGTCTGCGTTTCCTCACCCAACCTCACCAAACCTCTCAGCCCCAAGAGTGTCCACCCTTATGTCTCCATCAGCTGTGGGTCTAGATATGGTCAATCCAGGTGGCATCACAGCCCCTGAACGAATTTTGTAAGAATTTCCCTCTCTTTCACTGTCTTTGTTTCACGTGTTTTTAAAAGTAATTGATTTTTATAATGGGGTTTAGCTGCTTTTCACTGCTGTGTTTCTGCCGCTTTACACCCACTTGACTCACTTACAGAGAGATATCAAAACATAGGTTTTAAGATTCTTACTAGTCAGATATATTCTTGGGCGGTGAATAGGGGGTGTTGAGTCCAAATCACTGAGCAAGGAGGAGGTCTTGTCTATTACATATTGGGTTTATCGAACGGTATCTGAGATAATTTGAAACCCTTGTTTTATGCATCACCCCACCTCACCTTCCCCGTTAAGCAGCCATAGTGTGTTTTCTAAACGTGGGACTCTGTTCTGTTTTGTAATTCAGTTCAAGGGTAGCGGTTTTTACATTCCCTCTATAAGTGATATCTTATGATAAGTGTCTTTTTCTGTGTGACTTATTTCACTTAGAATCGTCGTACCTAAATCCACTCATCATGCTGCTACTAGCCTTATGACGTTGATTTCATGGCTGAGTGATATTCCATTGTACATAAGGACCACAACTTCTTTATCCATTTTTCTCTTTCCTGGGATATGTAAGGTGTAACGAAGTGGAGGTTCTTGTCAACAGAGCAGCCCTAAACTTTGGGGTGCCTGTGTCTTGCTGATTTTTAGTTTTCCCAATTTATACGCCCATGAGTGGAAGTGCCCTGTGCTCTCTAAGCTGAGTTTTTTAGATGTTTCAGGACACACCGTACACTTCTCCAGAGTGGCTGTTGGCAATTTACATCCCTCCCATCAGCGTAGCCAGGCTCCCGTTTCTCCATGGCCTGTCCTGCATTTCTGGTTTTGACACTTTATTCAGCATGGCCCTTTTGACCGATGGGAAGCGAGACTTCTTTGTAGCGCTGATTTGCCTTTCCAGGTTGCTTGGTTGGCCAAAAAGGGCGTATGCGTTTTTTCCTGAATATATTCAGGAAAAAACGCATACGCCCTTTTTGGCCAAGGGCATCATTGTCGAGGTTTTGCCGCTTTTCCTGTGCTTTAAAGGCGATTCGAATCTCCCTCCTGAAATCTGTTTCCTGCAATTCTGCCTTGCTTTTCAGTCCTCTTCGTTGCCTTCCCTCAATATATTTGTGGACGAGAGTTATCATTTATAAGTCTGCAGGTTTGTGAATTGCAGTGCCCCTGAGCTCCATTTTTCAACTCGCTTTCTTGGGAGCTGGCCGCAAAAGCGCAGGATTGCTTCAGGGCCTATTCTGGTCCCGGGCGGCAGGCTGAGCCTGTGGTTAATTCTTCTTCCTGATGGGGAAGTAGAGTGACCTGTGCCTGTCCCAACACCTAGAGCTAGTCTCTCATTGGTTCCCACTCTTCCCGTTCATCCTCAGGACAAATTGCAACCTGTACGGAACAGGAGGTTAAAGGTGCTGATTCTCCAAGGAGGGAGATTGCTACTAAAGGGGCTGGAATGGCGAACCCGAGCATAAGGAGATGAGAAATGAGGTGCGTTTTGGAAACCTTTCCCGATCACACGGTGTACCATTTCTGGGTTTCTCATGCATGTTTTCGATGTAGGAAGATGCCCTTGAACCTGGAGATTTGGGACCCATGGGATGGGAACCACGCAGTATTACTTTAAAGGGTCTGCGTTTCCTCACCCAACCTCACCAAACCTCTCAGCCCCAAGAGTGTCCACCCTTATGTCTCCATCTTCTGTGGGTCTAGATATGGTCAATCCAGGTGGCATCACCGCCCCTGAACGAATTTTGTAAGAATTTCCCTCGCTTTCACTGTCTTTTTTTCACGGGTTTTTAAAAGTAATTGATTTTTATAATGGGGTTTAGCTGCTTTTCACTGCTGTGTTTCTGCCGCTTTACACCCACTTGACTCACTTACAGAGAGATATCAAAACATAGGTTTTACGATTCTTACTAGTCAGATATATTCTTGGGCGGTGAATAGGGGGTGTTGAGTCCAATTCACTGATCAAGGAGTAGGTCTTGTCTAGTACATATTGGGTTTATGGAACGGTATCTGACCTAATTTGAAACCCTTGTTTTATGCATCACCCCACCTCACCTTTCCTGTTAAGCAGCCACAGTGTGTTTTCTAAACGTGGGACTCTGTTCTGTTTTGTAATTCAGTTCAAGGGTAGCGGTTTTTACATTCCCTCTATAAGTGATATCTTATGATAAGTGTCTTTTTCTGTGTGACTTATTTCACTTAGAATCGTCGTACCTAAATCCACTCATCATGCTGCTACTAACCTTATGACGTTGATTTCATGGCTGAGTGATATTCCATTGTACATAAGGACCACAACTTCTTTATCCATTTTTCTCTTTCCTGGGATATTTAAGGTGTAACGAAGTGGAGGTTCTTGTCAACAGAGCAGCCGTAAACTTTGGGGTGCCTGTGTCTTGCTGATTTTTAGTTTTCCCAATTTATACGCCCAAGAGTGGAAGTGCCCTGTGCTCTCTAAGCTGAGTTTTTTAGATGTTTCAGGACACACCGTACACTTCTCCAGAGTGGCTGTTGGCAATTTACATCCCTCCCATCAGCGTAGCCAGGCTCCCGTTTCTCCATGGCCTGTCCTGCATTTCTGGTTTTGACACATTATTCAGCATGGCCCTTTTGACCGATGGGAAGCGAGACTTCTTTGTAGCGCTGATTTGCCTTTCCAGGTTGCTTGGTTGGCCAAAAAGGGCGTATGCGTTTTTTTCCTGAATATATTCAGGAAAAAACGCATACGCCCTTTTTGGCCAAGGGCATCATTGTCGAGGTTTTGCCGCTTTTCCTGTGCTTTAAAGGCGATTCGAATCTCCCTCCTGAAATCTGTTTCCTGCAATTCTGCCTTGCTTTCCAATCCTCTTCGTTGCCTTCCCTCAATATATTTGTGGACGAGAGTTATCATTTATAAGTCTGCAGGTTTGGAATTGCAGTGCCCCTGAGCTCCATTTTTCAACTCGCTTTCTTGGGAGCTGGCCGCAAAAGCGCAGGATTGCTTCAGGCCCTATTCTGGTCCCGGGCGGCAGGCTGAGCCTGTGGTTAATTCTTCTTCCTGATGGGGAAGTAGAGTGACCTGTGCCTGTCCCAACACCTAGAGCTAGTCTCTCATTGGTTCCCACTCTTCCCGTTCATCCTCAGGACAAATTGCAACCTGTACGGAACAGGAGGTTAAAGGTGCTGATTCTCCAAGGAGGGAGATTGCTACTAAAGCGGCTGGAATGGCGAACCCGAGCATAAGGAGATGAGAAATGAGGTGCGTTTTGGAAACCTTTCCCGATCACACGGTGTACCATCTTCTGGGTATCTCATGCATGTTTTCGATGTAGGAAGATGCCCTTGAACCTGGAGATTTGGGACCCATGGGATGGGAACCACGCAGTATTACTTTAAAGGGTCTGCGTTTCCTCACCCAACCTCACCAAACCTCTCAGCCCCAAGAGTGTCCACCCTTATGTCTCCATCAGCTGTGGGTCTAGATATGGTCAATCCAGGTGGCATCACAGCCCCTGAACGAATTTTGTAAGAATTTCCCTCTCTTTCACTGTCTTTGTTTCACGGGTTTTTAAAAGTAATTGATTTTTATAATGGGGTTTAGCTGCTTTTCACTGCTGTGTTTCTGCCGCTTTACACCCACTTGACTCACTTACAGAGAGATATCAAAACATAGGTTTTAAGATTCTTACTAGTCAGATATATTCTTGGGCGGTGAATAGGGGGTGTTGAGTCCAAATCACTGAGCAAGGAGGAGGTCTTGTCTATTACATATTGGGTTTATCGAACGGTATCTGAGATAATTTGAAACCCTTGTTTTATGCATCACCCCACCTCACCTTCCCCGTTAAGCAGCCATAGTGTGTTTTCTAAACGTGGGACTCTGTTCTGTTTTGTAATTCAGTTCAAGGGTAGCGGTTTTTACATTCCCTCTATAAGTGATATCTTATGATAAGTGTCTTTTTCTGTGTGACTTATTTCACTTAGAATCGTCGTACCTAAATCCACTCATCATGCTGCTACTAGCCTTATGACGTTGATTTCATGGCTGAGTGATATTCCATTGTACATAAGGACCACAACTTCTTTATCCATTTTTCTCTTTCCTGGGATATGTAAGGTGTAACGAAGTGGAGGTTCTTGTCAACAGAGCAGCCCTAAACTTTGGGGTGCCTGTGTCTTGCTGATTTTTAGTTTTCCCAATTTATACGCCCATGAGTGGAAGTGCCCTGTGCTCTCTAAGCTGAGTTTTTTAGATGTTTCAGGACACACCGTACACTTCTCCAGAGTGGCTGTTGGCAATTTACATCCCTCCCATCAGCGTAGCCAGGCTCCCGTTTCTCCATGGCCTGTCCTGCATTTCTGGTTTTGACACTTTATTCAGCATGGCCCTTTTGACCGATGGGAAGCGAGACTTCTTTGTAGCGCTGATTTGCCTTTCCAGGTTGCTTGGTTGGCCAAAAAGGGCGTATGCGTTTTTTCCTGAATATATTCAGGAAAAAACGCATACGCCCTTTTTGGCCAAGGGCATCATTGTCGAGGTTTTGCCGCTTTTCCTGTGCTTTAAAGGCGATTCGAATCTCCCTCCTGAAATCTGTTTCCTGCAATTCTGCCTTGCTTTTCAGTCCTCTTCGTTGCCTTCCCTCAATATATTTGTGGACGAGAGTTATCATTTATAAGTCTGCAGGTTTGTGAATTGCAGTGCCCCTGAGCTCCATTTTTCAACTCGCTTTCTTGGGAGCTGGCCGCAAAAGCGCAGGATTGCTTCAGGGCCTATTCTGGTCCCGGGCGGCAGGCTGAGCCTGTGGTTAATTCTTCTTCCTGATGGGGAAGTAGAGTGACCTGTGCCTGTCCCAACACCTAGAGCTAGTCTCTCATTGGTTCCCACTCTTCCCGTTCATCCTCAGGACAAATTGCAACCTGTACGGAACAGGAGGTTAAAGGTGCTGATTCTCCAAGGAGGGAGATTGCTACTAAAGGGGCTGGAATGGCGAACCCGAGCATAAGGAGATGAGAAATGAGGTGCGTTTTGGAAACCTTTCCCGATCACACGGTGTACCATTTCTGGGTTTCTCATGCATGTTTTCGATGTAGGAAGATGCCCTTGAACCTGGAGATTTGGGACCCATGGGATGGGAACCACGCAGTATTACTTTAAAGGGTCTGCGTTTCCTCACCCAACCTCACCAAACCTCTCAGCCCCAAGAGTGTCCACCCTTATGTCTCCATCTTCTGTGGGTCTAGATATGGTCAATCCAGGTGGCATCACCGCCCCTGAACGAATTTTGTAAGAATTTCCCTCGCTTTCACTGTCTTTGTTTCACGGGTTTTTAAAAGTAATTGATTTTTATAATGGGGTTTAGCTGCTTTTCACTGCTGTGTTTCTGCCGCTTTACACCCACTTGACTCACTTACAGAGAGATATCAAAACATAGGTTTTACGATTCTTACTAGTCAGATATATTCTTGGGCGGTGAATAGGGGGTGTTGAGTCCAATTCACTGATCAAGGAGTAGGTCTTGTCTAGTACATATTGGGTTTATGGAACGGTATCTGACCTAATTTGAAACCCTTGTTTTATGCATCACCCCACCTCACCTTTCCCGTTAAGCAGCCACAGTGTGTTTTCTAAACGTGGGACTCTGTTCTGTTTTGTAATTCAGTTCAAGGGTAGCGGTTTTTACATTCCCTCTATAAGTGATATCTTATGATAAGTGTCTTTTTCTGTGTGACTTATTTCACTTAGAATCGTCGTACCTAAATCCACTCATCATGCTGCTACTAACCTTATGACGTTGATTTCATGGCTGAGTGATATTCCATTGTACATAAGGACCACAACTTCTTTATCCATTTTTCTCTTTCCTGGGATATTTAAGGTGTAACGAAGTGGAGGTTCTTGTCAACAGAGCAGCCGTAAACTTTGGGGTGCCTGTGTCTTGCTGATTTTTAGTTTTCCCAATTTATACGCCCAAGAGTGGAAGTGCCCTGTGCTCTCTAAGCTGAGTTTTTTAGATGTTTCAGGACACACCGTACACTTCTCCAGAGTGGCTGTTGGCAATTTACATCCCTCCCATCAGCGTAGCCAGGCTCCCGTTTCTCCATGGCCTGTCCTGCATTTCTGGTTTTGACACATTATTCAGCATGGCCCTTTTGACCGATGGGAAGCGAGACTTCTTTGTAGCGCTGATTTGCCTTTCCAGGTTGCTTGGTTGGCCAAAAAGGGCGTATGCGTTTTTTTCCTGAATATATTCAGGAAAAAACGCATACGCCCTTTTTGGCCAAGGGCATCATTGTCGAGGTTTTGCCGCTTTTCCTGTGCTTTAAAGGCGATTCGAATCTCCCTCCTGAAATCTGTTTCCTGCAATTCTGCCTTGCTTTCCAATCCTCTTCGTTGCCTTCCCTCAATATATTTGTGGACGAGAGTTATCATTTATAAGTCTGCAGGTTTGGAATTGCAGTGCCCCTGAGCTCCATTTTTCAACTCGCTTTCTTGGGAGCTGGCCGCAAAAGCGCAGGATTGCTTCAGGCCCTATTCTGGTCCCGGGCGGCAGGCTGAGCCTGTGGTTAATTCTTCTTCCTGATGGGGAAGTAGAGTGACCTGTGCCTGTCCCAACACCTAGAGCTAGTCTCTCATTGGTTCCCACTCTTCCCGTTCATCCTCAGGACAAATTGCAACCTGTACGGAACAGGAGGTTAAAGGTGCTGATTCTCCAAGGAGGGAGATTGCTACTAAAGCGGCTGGAATGGCGAACCCGAGCATAAGGAGATGAGAAATGAGGTGCGTTTTGGAAACCTTTCCCGATCACACGGTGTACCATCTTCTGGGTTTCTCATGCATGTTTTCGATGTAGGAAGATGCCCTTGAACCTGGAGATTTGGGACCCATGGGATGGGAACCACGCAGTATTACTTTAAAGGGTCTGCGTTTCCTCACCCAACCTCACCAAACCTCTCAGCCCCAAGAGTGTCCACCCTTATGTCTCCATCAGCTGTGGGTCTAGATATGGTCAATCCAGGTGGCATCACAGCCCCTGAACGAATTTTGTAAGAATTTCCCTCTCTTTCACTGTCTTTGTTTCACGGGTTTTTAAAAGTAATTGATTTTTATAATGGGGTTTAGCTGCTTTTCACTGCTGTGTTTCTGCCGCTTTACACCCACTTGACTCACTTACAGAGAGATATCAAAACATAGGTTTTAAGATTCTTACTAGTCAGATATATTCTTGGGCGGTGAATAGGGGGTGTTGAGTCCAAATCACTGAGCAAGGAGGAGGTCTTGTCTATTACATATTGGGTTTATCGAACGGTATCTGAGATAATTTGAAACCCTTGTTTTATGCATCACCCCACCTCACCTTCCCCGTTAAGCAGCCATAGTGTGTTTGCTAAACGTGGGACTCTGTTCTGTTTTGTAATTCAGTTCAAGGGTAGCGGTTTTTACATTCCCTCTATAAGTGATATCTTATGATAAGTGTCTTTTTCTGTGTGACTTATTTCACTTAGAATCGTCGTACCTAAATCCACTCATCATGCTGCTACTAGCCTTATGACGTTGATTTCATGGCTGAGTGATATTCCATTGTACATAAGGACCACAACTTCTTTATCCATTTTTCTCTTTCCTGGGATATGTAAGGTGTAACGAAGTGGAGGTTCTTGTCAACAGAGCAGCCCTAAACTTTGGGGTGCCTGTGTCTTGCTGATTTTTAGTTTTCCCAATTTATACGCCCATGAGTGGAAGTGCCCTGTGCTCTCTAAGCTGAGTTTTTTAGATGTTTCAGGACACACCGTACACTTCTCCAGAGTGGCTGTTGGCAATTTACATCCCTCCCATCAGCGTAGCCAGGCTCCCGTTTCTGCATGGCCTGTCCTGCATTTCTGGTTTTGACACTTTATTCAGCATGGCCCTTTTGACCGATGGGAAGCGAGACTTCTTTGTAGCGCTGATTTGCCTTTCCAGGTTGCTTGGTTGGCCAAAAAGGGCGTATGCGTTTTTTCCTGAATATATTCAGGAAAAAACGCATACGCCCTTTTTGGCCAAGGGCATCATTGTCGAGGTTTTGCCGCTTTTCCTGTGCTTTAAAGGCGATTCGAATCTCCCTCCTGAAATCTGTTTCCTGCAATTCTGCCTTGCTTTTCAGTCCTCTTCGTTGCCTTCCCTCAATATATTTGTGGACGAGAGTTATCATTTATAAGTCTGCAGGTTTGTGAATTGCAGTGCCCCGAGCTCCATTTTTCAACTCGCTTTCTTGGGAGCTGGCCGCAAAAGCGCAGGATTGCTTCAGGCCCTATTCTGGTCCCGGGCGGCAGGCTGAGCCTGTGGTTAATTCTTCTTCCTGATGGGGAAGTAGAGTGACCTGTGCCTGTCCCAACACCTAGAGCTAGTCTCTCATTGGTTCCCACTCTTCCCGTTCATCCTCAGGACAAATTGCAACCTGTACGGAACAGGAGGTTAAAGGTGCTGATTCTCTATGGAGGGAGATTGCTACTAAAGGGGCTGGAATGGCGAACCCGAGCATAAGGAGATGAGAAAAGAGGTGCGTTTTGGAAACCTTTCCCGATCACACGGTGTACCATCTTCTGGGTTTCTCATGCATGTTTTCGATGTAGGAAGATGCCCTTGAACCTGGAGATTTGGGACCCATGGGATGGGAACCACGCAGTATTACTTTAAAGGGTCTGCGTTTCCTCACCCAACCTCACCAAACCTCTCAGCCCCAAGAGTGTCCACCCTTATGTCTCCATCAGCTGTGGGTCTAGATATGGTCAATCCAGGTGGCATCACAGCCCCTGAACGAATTTTGTAAGAATTTCCCTCTCTTTCACTGTCTTTGTTTCACGGGTTTTTAAAAGTAATTGATTTTTATAATGGGGTTTAGCTGCTTTTCACTGCTGTGTTTCTGCCGCTTTACACCCACTTGACTCACTTACAGAGAGATATCAAAACGTAGGTTTTATGATTCTTACTAGTCAGATATATTCTTGGGCGGTGAATAGGGGGTGTTGAGTCCAATTCACTGATCAAGGAGTAGGTCTTGTCTAGTACATATTGGGTTTATGGAACGGTATCTGACCTAATTTGAAACCCTTGTTTTATGCATCACCCCACCTCACCTTTCCCGTTAAGCAGCCATAGTGTGTTTTCTAAACGTGGGACTCTGTTCTGTTTTGTAATTCAGTTCAAGGGTAGCGGTTTTTACATTCCCTCTATAAGTGATATCTTATGATAAGTGTCTTTTTCTGTGTGACTTATTTCACTTAGAATCGTCGTACCTAAATCCACTCATCATGCTGCTACTAGCCTTATGACGTTGATTTCATGGCTGAGTGATATTCCATTGTACATAAGGACCACAACTTCTTTATCCATTTTTCTCTTTCCTGGGATATGTAAGGTGTAACGAAGTGGAGGTTCTTGTCAACAGAGCAGCCGTAAACTTTGGAGTGCCTGTGTCTTGCTGATTTTTAGTTTTCCCAATTTATACGCCCATGAGTGGAAGTGCCCTGTGCTCTCTAAGCTGAGTTTTTTAGATGTTTCAGGACACACCGTACACTTCTCCAGAGTGGCTGTTGGCAATTTACATCCCTCCCATCAGCGTAGCCAGGCTCCCGTTTCTCCATGGCCTGTCCTGCATTTCTGGTTTTGACACTTTATTCAGCATGGCCCTTTTGACCGATGGGAAGCGAGACTTCTTTGTAGCGCTGATTTGCCTTTCCAGGTTGCTTGGTTGGCCAAAAAGGGCGTATGCGTTTTTTCCTGAATATATTCAGGAAAAAACGCATACGCCCTTTTTGGCCAAGGGCATCATTGTCGAGGTTTTGCCGCTTTTCCTGTGCTTTAAAGGCGATTCGAATCTCCCTCCTGAAATCTGTTTCCTGCAATTCTGCCTTGCTTTTCAGTCCTCTTCGTTGCCTTCCCTCAATATATTTGTGGACGAGAGTTATCATTTATAAGTCTGCAGGTTTGTGAATTGCAGTGCCCCTGAGCTCCATTTTTCAACTCGCTTTCTTGGGAGCTGGCCGCAAAAGCGCAGGATTGCTTCAGGGCCTATTCTGGTCCCGGGCGGCAGGCTGAGCCTGTGGTTAATTCTTCTTCCTGATGGGGAAGTAGAGTGACCTGTGCCTGTCCCAACACCTAGAGCTAGTCTCTCATTGGTTCCCACTCTTCCCGTTCATCCTCAGGACAAATTGCAACCTGTACGGAACAGGAGGTTAAAGGTGCTGATTCTCCAAGGAGGGAGATTGCTACTAAAGGGGCTGGAATGGCGAACCCGAGCATAAGGAGATGAGAAATGAGGTGCGTTTTGGAAACCTTTCCCGATCACACGGTGTACCATTTCTGGGTTTCTCATGCATGTTTTCGATGTAGGAAGATGCCCTTGAACCTGGAGATTTGGGACCCATGGGATGGGAACCACGCAGTATTACTTTAAAGGGTCTGCGTTTCCTCACCCAACCTCACCAAACCTCTCAGCCCCAAGAGTGTCCACCCTTATGTCTCCATCTTCTGTGGGTCTAGATATGGTCAATCCAGGTGGCATCACCGCCCCTGAACGAATTTTGTAAGAATTTCCCTCGCTTTCACTGTCTTTGTTTCACGGGTTTTTAAAAGTAATTGATTTTTATAATGGGGTTTAGCTGCTTTTCACTGCTGTGTTTCTGCCGCTTTACACCCACTTGACTCACTTACAGAGAGATATCAAAACATAGGTTTTACGATTCTTACTAGTCAGATATATTCTTGGGCGGTGAATAGGGGGTGTTGAGTCCAATTCACTGATCAAGGAGTAGGTCTTGTCTAGTACATATTGGGTTTATGGAACGGTATCTGACCTAATTTGAAACCCTTGTTTTATGCATCACCCCACCTCACCTTTCCCGTTAAGCAGCCACAGTGTGTTTTCTAAACGTGGGACTCTGTTCTGTTTTGTAATTCAGTTCAAGGGTAGCGGTTTTTACATTCCCTCTATAAGTGATATCTTATGATAAGTGTCTTTTTCTGTGTGACTTATTTCACTTAGAATCGTCGTACCTAAATCCACTCATCATGCTGCTACTAACCTTATGACGTTGATTTCATGGCTGAGTGATATTCCATTGTACATAAGGACCACAACTTCTTTATCCATTTTTCTCTTTCCTGGGATATTTAAGGTGTAACGAAGTGGAGGTTCTTGTCAACAGAGCAGCCGTAAACTTTGGGGTGCCTGTGTCTTGCTGATTTTTAGTTTTCCCAATTTATACGCCCAAGAGTGGAAGTGCCCTGTGCTCTCTAAGCTGAGTTTTTTAGATGTTTCAGGACACACCGTACACTTCTCCAGAGTGGCTGTTGGCAATTTACATCCCTCCCATCAGCGTAGCCAGGCTCCCGTTTCTCCATGGCCTGTCCTGCATTTCTGGTTTTGACACATTATTCAGCATGGCCCTTTTGACCGATGGGAAGCGAGACTTCTTTGTAGCGCTGATTTGCCTTTCCAGGTTGCTTGGTTGGCCAAAAAGGGCGTATGCGTTTTTTTCCTGAATATATTCAGGAAAAAACGCATACGCCCTTTTTGGCCAAGGGCATCATTGTCGAGGTTTTGCCGCTTTTCCTGTGCTTTAAAGGCGATTCGAATCTCCCTCCTGAAATCTGTTTCCTGCAATTCTGCCTTGCTTTCCAATCCTCTTCGTTGCCTTCCCTCAATATATTTGTGGACGAGAGTTATCATTTATAAGTCTGCAGGTTTGGAATTGCAGTGCCCCTGAGCTCCATTTTTCAACTCGCTTTCTTGGGAGCTGGCCGCAAAAGCGCAGGATTGCTTCAGGCCCTATTCTGGTCCCGGGCGGCAGGCTGAGCCTGTGGTTAATTCTTCTTCCTGATGGGGAAGTAGAGTGACCTGTGCCTGTCCCAACACCTAGAGCTAGTCTCTCATTGGTTCCCACTCTTCCCGTTCATCCTCAGGACAAATTGCAACCTGTACGGAACAGGAGGTTAAAGGTGCTGATTCTCCAAGGAGGGAGATTGCTACTAAAGCGGCTGGAATGGCGAACCCGAGCATAAGGAGATGAGAAATGAGGTGCGTTTTGGAAACCTTTCCCGATCACACGGTGTACCATCTTCTGGGTTTCTCATGCATGTTTTCGATGTAGGAAGATGCCCTTGAACCTGGAGATTTGGGACCCATGGGATGGGAACCACGCAGTATTACTTTAAAGGGTCTGCGTTTCCTCACCCAACCTCACCAAACCTCTCAGCCCCAAGAGTGTCCACCCTTATGTCTCCATCAGCTGTGGGTCTAGATATGGTCAATCCAGGTGGCATCACAGCCCCTGAACGAATTTTGTAAGAATTTCCCTCTCTTTCACTGTCTTTGTTTCACGGGTTTTTAAAAGTAATTGATTTTTATAATGGGGTTTAGCTGCTTTTCACTGCTGTGTTTCTGCCGCTTTACACCCACTTGACTCACTTACAGAGAGATATCAAAACATAGGTTTTAAGATTCTTACTAGTCAGATATATTCTTGGGCGGTGAATAGGGGGTGTTGAGTCCAAATCACTGAGCAAGGAGGAGGTCTTGTCTATTACATATTGGGTTTATCGAACGGTATCTGAGATAATTTGAAACCCTTGTTTTATGCATCACCCCACCTCACCTTCCCCGTTAAGCAGCCATAGTGTGTTTGCTAAACGTGGGACTCTGTTCTGTTTTGTAATTCAGTTCAAGGGTAGCGGTTTTTACATTCCCTCTATAAGTGATATCTTATGATAAGTGTCTTTTTCTGTGTGACTTATTTCACTTAGAATCGTCGTACCTAAATCCACTCATCATGCTGCTACTAGCCTTATGACGTTGATTTCATGGCTGAGTGATATTCCATTGTACATAAGGACCACAACTTCTTTATCCATTTTTCTCTTTCCTGGGATATGTAAGGTGTAACGAAGTGGAGGTTCTTGTCAACAGAGCAGCCCTAAACTTTGGGGTGCCTGTGTCTTGCTGATTTTTAGTTTTCCCAATTTATACGCCCATGAGTGGAAGTGCCCTGTGCTCTCTAAGCTGAGTTTTTTAGATGTTTCAGGACACACCGTACACTTCTCCAGAGTGGCTGTTGGCAATTTACATCCCTCCCATCAGCGTAGCCAGGCTCCCGTTTCTGCATGGCCTGTCCTGCATTTCTGGTTTTGACACTTTATTCAGCATGGCCCTTTTGACCGATGGGAAGCGAGACTTCTTTGTAGCGCTGATTTGCCTTTCCAGGTTGCTTGGTTGGCCAAAAAGGGCGTATGCGTTTTTTCCTGAATATATTCAGGAAAAAACGCATACGCCCTTTTTGGCCAAGGGCATCATTGTCGAGGTTTTGCCGCTTTTCCTGTGCTTTAAAGGCGATTCGAATCTCCCTCCTGAAATCTGTTTCCTGCAATTCTGCCTTGCTTTTCAGTCCTCTTCGTTGCCTTCCCTCAATATATTTGTGGACGAGAGTTATCATTTATAAGTCTGCAGGTTTGTGAATTGCAGTGCCCCGAGCTCCATTTTTCAACTCGCTTTCTTGGGAGCTGGCCGCAAAAGCGCAGGATTGCTTCAGGCCCTATTCTGGTCCCGGGCGGCAGGCTGAGCCTGTGGTTAATTCTTCTTCCTGATGGGGAAGTAGAGTGACCTGTGCCTGTCCCAACACCTAGAGCTAGTCTCTCATTGGTTCCCACTCTTCCCGTTCATCCTCAGGACAAATTGCAACCTGTACGGAACAGGAGGTTAAAGGTGCTGATTCTCTATGGAGGGAGATTGCTACTAAAGGGGCTGGAATGGCGAACCCGAGCATAAGGAGATGAGAAAAGAGGTGCGTTTTGGAAACCTTTCCCGATCACACGGTGTACCATCTTCTGGGTTTCTCATGCATGTTTTCGATGTAGGAAGATGCCCTTGAACCTGGAGATTTGGGACCCATGGGATGGGAACCACGCAGTATTACTTTAAAGGGTCTGCGTTTCCTCACCCAACCTCACCAAACCTCTCAGCCCCAAGAGTGTCCACCCTTATGTCTCCATCAGCTGTGGGTCTAGATATGGTCAATCCAGGTGGCATCACAGCCCCTGAACGAATTTTGTAAGAATTTCCCTCTCTTTCACTGTCTTTGTTTCACGGGTTTTTAAAAGTAATTGATTTTTATAATGGGGTTTAGCTGCTTTTCACTGCTGTGTTTCTGCCGCTTTACACCCACTTGACTCACTTACAGAGAGATATCAAAACGTAGGTTTTATGATTCTTACTAGTCAGATATATTCTTGGGCGGTGAATAGGGGGTGTTGAGTCCAATTCACTGATCAAGGAGTAGGTCTTGTCTAGTACATATTGGGTTTATGGAACGGTATCTGACCTAATTTGAAACCCTTGTTTTATGCATCACCCCACCTCACCTTTCCCGTTAAGCAGCCATAGTGTGTTTTCTAAACGTGGGACTCTGTTCTGTTTTGTAATTCAGTTCAAGGGTAGCGGTTTTTACATTCCCTCTATAAGTGATATCTTATGATAAGTGTCTTTTTCTGTGTGACTTATTTCACTTAGAATCGTCGTACCTAAATCCACTCATCATGCTGCTACTAGCCTTATGACGTTGATTTCATGGCTGAGTGATATTCCATTGTACATAAGGACCACAACTTCTTTATCCATTTTTCTCTTTCCTGGGATATGTAAGGTGTAACGAAGTGGAGGTTCTTGTCAACAGAGCAGCCGTAAACTTTGGAGTGCCTGTGTCTTGCTGATTTTTAGTTTTCCCAATTTATACGCCCATGAGTGGAAGTGCCCTGTGCTCTCTAAGCTGAGTTTTTTAGATGTTTCAGGACACACCGTACACTTCTCCAGAGTGGCTGTTGGCAATTTACATCCCTCCCATCAGCGTAGCCAGGCTCCCGTTTCTCCATGGCCTGTCCTGCATTTCTGGTTTTGACACTTTATTCAGCATGGCCCTTTTGACCGATGGGAAGCGAGACTTCTTTGTAGCGCTGATTTGCCTTTCCAGGTTGCTTGGTTGGCCAAAAAGGGCGTATGCGTTTCTTCCTGAATATATTCAGGAAAAAACGCATACGCCCTTTTTGGCCAAGGGCATCATTGTCGAGGTTTTGCCGCTTTTCCTGTGCTTTAAAGGCGATTCGAATCTCCCTCCTGAAATCTGTTTCCTGCAATTCTGCCTTGCTTTCCAATCCTCTTCGTTGCCTTCCCTAAATACATTTGTGGACGAGAGTTATCATTTATAAGTCTGCAGGTTTGTGAATTGCAGTGCCCCGAGCTCCATTTTTCAACTCGCTTTCTTGGGAGCTGGCCGCAAAAGCGCAGGATTGCTTCAGGCCCTATTCTGGTCCCGGGCGGCAGGCTGAGCCTGTGGTTAATTCTTCTTCCTGATGGGGAAGTAGAGTGACCTGTGCCTGTCCCAACACCTAGAGCTAGTCTCTCATTGGTTCCCACTCTTCCCGTTCATCCTCAGGACAAATTGCAACCTGTACGGAACAGGAGGTTAAAGGTGCTGATTCTCCAAGGAGGGAGATTGCTACTAAAGCGGCTGGAATGGCGAACCCGAGCATAAGGAGATGAGAAATGAGGTGCGTTTTGGAAACCTTTCCCGATCACACGGTGTACCATCTTCTGGGTTTCTCATGCATGTTTTCGATGTAGGAAGATGCCCTTGAACCTGGAGATTTGGGACCCATGGGATGGGAACCACGCAGTATTACTTTAAAGGGTCTGCGTTTCCTCACCCAACCTCACCAAACCTCTCAGCCCCAAGAGTGTCCACCCTTATGTCTCCATCTTCTGTGGGTCTAGATATGGTCAATCCAGGTGGCATCACCGCCCCTGAACGAATTTTGTAAGAATTTCCCTCTCTTTCACTGTCTTTGTTTCACGGGTTTTTAAAAGTAATTGATTTTTATAATGGGGTTTAGCTGCTTTTCACTGCTGTGTTTCTGCCGCTTTACACCCACTTGACTCACTTACAGAGAGATATCAAAACATAGGTTTTAAGATTCTTACTAGTCAGATATATTCTTGGGCGGTGAATAGGGGGTGTTGAGTCCAATTCACTGATCAAGGAGTAGGTCTTGTCTAGTACATATTGGGTTTATGGAACGGTATCTGACCTAATTTGAAACCCTTGTTTTATGCATCACCCCACCTCACCTTTCCCGTTAAGCAGCCACAGTGTGTTTTCTAAACGTGGGACTCTGTTCTGTTTTGTAATTCAGTTCAAGGGTAGCGGTTTTTACATTCCCTCTATAAGTGATATCTTATGATAAGTGTCTTTTTCTGTGTGACTTATTTCACTTAGAATCGTCGTACCTAAATCCACTCATCATGCTGCTACTAGCCTTATGACGTTGATTTCATGGCTGAGTGATATTCCATTGTACATAAGGACCACAACTTCTTTATCCATTTTTCTCTTTCCTGGGATATTTAAGGTGTAACGAAGTGGAGGTTCTTGTCAACAGAGCAGCCCTAAACTTTGGGGTGCCTGTGTCTTGCTGATTTTTAGTTTTCCCAATTTATACGCCCATGAGTGGAAGTGCCCTGTGCTCTCTAAGCTGAGTTTTTTAGATGTTTCAGGACACACCGTACACTTCTCCAGAGTGGCTGTTGGCAATTTACATCCCTCCCATCAGCGTAGCCAGGCTCCCGTTTCTCCATGGCCTGTCCTGCATTTCTGGTTTTGACACTTTATTCAGCATGGCCCTTTTGACCGATGGGAAGCGAGACTTCTTTGTAGCGCTGATTTGCCTTTCCAGGTTGCTTGGTTGGCCAAAAAGGGCGTATGCGTTTTTTCCTGAATATATTCAGGAAAAAACGCATACGCCCTTTTTGGCCAAGGGCATCATTGTCGAGGTTTTGCCGCTTTTCCTGTGCTTTAAAGGCGATTCGAATCTCCCTCCTGAAATCTGTTTCCTGCAATTCTGCCTTGCTTTCCAATCCTCTTCGTTGCCTTCCCTCAATATATTTGTGGACGAGAGTTATCATTTATAAGTCTGCAGGTTTGTGAATTGCAGTGCCCCTGAGCTCCATTTTTCAACTCGCTTTCTTGGGAGCTGGCCGCAAAAGCGCAGGATTGCTTCAGGCCCTATTCTGGTCCCGGGCGGCAGGCTGAGCCTGTGGTTAATTCTTCTTCCTGATGGGAAAGTAGAGTGACCTGTGCCTGTCCCAACACCTAGAGCTAGTCTCTCATTGGTTCCCACTCTTCCCGTTCATCCTCAGGACAAATTGCAACCTGTACGGAACAGGAGGTTAAAGGTGCTGATTCTCCAAGGAGGGAGATTGCTACTAAAGCGGCTGGAATGGCGAACCCGAGCATAAGGAGATGAGAAATGAGGTGCGTTTTGGAAACCTTTCCCGATCACACGGTGTACCATCTTCTGGGTTTCTCATGCATGTTTTCGATGTAGGAAGATGCCCTTGAACCTGGAGATTTGGGACCCATGGGATGGGAACCACGCAGTATTACTTTAAAGGGTCTGCGTTTCCTCACCCAACCTCACCAAACCTCTCAGCCCCAAGAGTGTCCACCCTTATGTCTCCATCTTCTGTGGGTCTAGATATGGTCAATCCAGGTGGCATCACCGCCCCTGAACGAATTTTGTAAGAATTTCCCTCTCTTTCACTGTCTTTGTTTCACGGGTTTTTAAAAGTAATTGATTTTTATAATGGGGTTTAGCTGCTTTTCACTGCTGTGTTTCTGCCGCTTTACACCCACTTGACTCACTTACAGAGAGATATCAAAACGTAGGTTTTACGATTCTTACTAGTCAGATATATTCTTGGGCGGTGAATAGGGGGTGTTGAGTCCAATTCACTGATCAAGGAGTAGGTCTTGTCTAGTACATATTGGGTTTATGGAACGGTATCTGACCTAATTTGAAACCCTTGTTTTATGCATCACCCCACCTCACCTTTCCCGTTAAGCAGCCATAGTGTGTTTTCTAAACGTGGGACTCTGTTCTGTTTTGTAATTCAGTTCAAGGGTAGCGGTTTTTACATTCCCTCTATAAGTGATATCTTATGATAAGTGTCTTTTTCTGTGTGACTTATTTCACTTAGAATCGTCGTACCTAAATCCACTCATCATGCTGCTACTAGCCTTATGACGTTGATTTCATGGCTGAGTGATATTCCATTGTACATAAGGACCACAACTTCTTTATCCATTTTTCTCTTTCCTGGGATATGTAAGGTGTAACGAAGTGGAGGTTCTTGTCAACAGAGCAGCCGTAAACTTTGGGGTGCCTGTGTCTTGCTGATTTTTAGTTTTCCCAATTTATACGCCCATGAGTGGAAGTGCCCTGTGCTCTCTAAGCTGAGTTTTTTAGATGTTTCAGGACACACCGTACACTTCTCCAGAGTGGCTGTTGGCAATTTACATCCCTCCCATCAGCGTAGCCAGGCTCCCGTTTCTCCATGGCCTGTCCTGCATTTCTGGTTTTGACACTTTATTCAGCATGGCCCTTTTGACCGATGGGAAGCGAGACTTCTTTGTAGCGCTGATTTGCCTTTCCAGGTTGCTTGGTTGGCCAAAAAGGGCGTATGCGTTTTTTCCTGAATATATTCAGGAAAAAACGCATACGCCCTTTTTGGCCAAGGGCATCATTGTCGAGGTTTTGCCGCTATTCCTGTGCTTTAAAGGCGATTCGAATCTCCCTCCTGAAATCTGTTTCCTGCAATTCTGCCTTGCTTTCCAATCCTCTTCGTTGCCTTCCCTAAATACATTTGTGGACGAGAGTTATCATTTATAAGTCTGCAGGTTTGTGAATTGCAGTGCCCCGAGCTCCATTTTTCAACTCGCTTTCTTGGGAGCTGGCCGCAAAAGCGCAGGATTGCTTCAGGCCCTATTCTGGTCCCGGGCGGCAGGCTGAGCCTGTGGTTAATTCTTTTTCCTGATGGGGAAGTAGAGTGACCTGTGCCTGTCCCAACACCTAGAGCTAGTCTCTCATTGGTTCCCACTCTTCCCGTTCATCCTCAGGACAAATTGCAACCTGTACGGAACAGGAGGTTAAAGGTGCTGATTCTCCAAGGAGGGAGATTGCTACTAAAGCGGCTGGAATGGCGAACCCGAGCATAAGGAGATGAGAAATGAGGTGCGTTTTGGAAACCTTTCCCGATCACACGGTGTACCATTTCTGGGTTTCTCATGCATGTTTTCGATGTAGGAAGATGCCCTTGAACCTGGAGATTTGGGACCCATGGGATGGGAACCACGCAGTATTACTTTAAAGGGTCTGCGTTTCCTCACCCAACCTCACCAAACCTCTCAGCCCCAAGAGTGTCCACCCTTATGTCTCCATCAGCTGTGGGTCTAGATATGGTCAATCCAGGTGGCATCACAGCCCCTGAACGAATTTTGTAAGAATTTCCCTCTCTTTCACTGTCTTTGTTTCACGGGTTTTTAAAAGTAATTGATTTTTATAATGGGGTTTAGCTGCTTTTCACTGCTGTGTTTCTGCCGCTTTACACCCACTTGACTCACTTACAGAGAGATATCAAAACGTAGGTTTTACGATTCTTACTAGTCAGATATATTCTTGGGCGGTGAATAGGGGGTGTTGAGTCCAATTCACTGATCAAGGAGTAGGTCTTGTCTAGTACATATTGGGTTTATGGAACAGTATCTGACCTAATTTGAAACCCTTGTTTTATGCATCACCCCACCTCACCTTTCCCGTTAAGCAGCCATAGTGTGTTTTCTAAACGTGGGACTCTGTTCTGTTTTGTAATTCAGTTCAAGGGTAGCGGTTTTTACATTCCCTCTATAAGTGATATCTTATGATAAGTGTCTTTTTCTGTGTGACTTATTTCACTTAGAATCGTCGTACCTAAATCCACTCATCATGCTGCTACTAGCCTTATGACGTTGATTTCATGGCTGAGTGATATTCCATTGTACATAAGGACCACAACTTCTTTATCCATTTTTCTCTTTCCTGGGATATGTAAGGTGTAACGAAGTGGAGGTTCTTGTCAACAGAGCAGCCCTAAACTTTGGGGTGCCTGTGTCTTGCTGATTTTTAGTTTTCCCAATTTATACGCCCATGAGTGGAAGTGCCCTGTGCTCTCTAAGCTGAGTTTTTTAGATGTTTCAGGACACACCGTACACTTCTCCAGAGTGGCTGTTGGCAATTTACATCCCTCCCATCAGCGTAGCCAGGCTCCCGTTTCTCCATGGCCTGTCCTGCATTTCTGGTTTTGACATTTTATTCAGCATGGCCCTTTTGACCGATGGGAAGCGAGACTTCTTTGTAGCGCTGATTTGCCTTTCCAGGTTGCTTGGTTGGCCAAAAAGGGCGTATGCGTTTTTTTACTGAATATATTCAGGAAAAAACGCATATGCCCTTTTTGGCCAAGGGCATCATTGTCGAGGTTTTGCCGCTTTTCCTGTGCTTTAAAGGCGATTCGAATCTCCCTCCTGAAATCTGTTTCCTGCAATTCTGCCTTGCTTTCCAATCCTCTTCGTTGCCTTCCCTCAATATATTTGTGGACGAGAGTTATCATTTATAAGTCTGCAGGTTTGGAATTGCAGTGCCCCTGAGCTCCATTTTTCAACTCGCTTTCTTGGGAGCTGGCCGCAAAAGCGCAGGATTGCTTCAGGCCCTATTCTGGTCCCGGGCGGCAGGCTGAGCCTGTGGTTAATTCTTCTTCCTGATGGGTAAGTAGAGTGACCTGTGCCTGTCCCAACACCTAGAGCTAGTCTCTCATTGGTTCCCACTCTTCCCGTTCATCCTCAGGACAAATTGCAACCTGTACGGAACAGGAGGTTAAAGGTGCTGATTCTCCAAGGAGGGAGATTGCTACTAAAGGGGCTGGAATGGCGAACCCGAGCATAAGGAGATGAGAAATGAGGTGCGTTTTGGAAACCTTTCCCGATCACACGGTGTACCATTTCTGGGTTTCTCATGCATGTTTTCGATGTAGGAAGATGCCCTTGAACCTGGAGATTTGGGACCCATGGGATGGGAACCACGCAGTATTACTTTAAAGGGTCTGCGTTTCCTCACCCAACCTCACCCAACCTCTCAGCCCCAAGAGTGTCCACCCTTATGTCTCCATCAGCTGTGGGTCTAGATATGGTCAATCCAGGTGGCATCACAGCCCCTGAACGAATTTTGTAAGAATTTCCCTCTCTTTCACTGTCTTTGTTTCACGGGTTTTTAAAAGTAATTGATTTTTATAATGGGGTTTAGCTGCTTTTCACTGCTGTGTTTCTGCCGCTTTACACCCACTTGACTCACTTACAGAGAGATATCAAAACGTAGGTTTTACGATTCTTACTAGTCAGATATATTCTTGGGCGGTGAATAGGGGGTGTTGAGTCCAATTCACTGATCAAGGAGTAGGTCTTGTCTAGTACATATTGGGTTTATGGAACGGTATCTGACCTAATTTGAAACCCTTGTTTTATGCATCACCCCACCTCACCTTTCCCGTTAAGCAGCCATAGTGTGTTTTCTAAACGTGAGACTCTGTTCTGTTTTGTAATTCAGTTCAAGGGTAGCGGTTTTTACATTCCCTCTATAAGTGATATCTTATGATAAGTGTCTTTTTCTGTGTGACTTATTTCACTTAGAATCGTCGTACCTAAATCCACTCATCATGCTGCTACTAGCCTTATGACGTTGATTTCATGGCTGAGTGATATTCCATTGTACATAAGGACCACAACTTCTTTATCCATTTTTCTCTTTCCTGGGATATTTAAGGTGTAACGAAGTGGAGGTTCTTGTCAACAGAGCAGCCCTAAACTTTGGGGTGCCTGTGTCTTGCTGATTTTTAGTTTTCCCAATTTATACGCCCATGAGTGGAAGTGCCCTGTGCTCTCTAAGCTGAGTTTTTTAGATGTTTCAGGACACACCGTACACTTCTCCAGACTGGCTGTTGGCAATTTACATCCCTCCCATCAGCGTAGCCAGGCTCCCGTTTCTCCATGGCCTGTCCTGCATTTCTGGTTTTGACACTTTATTCAGCATGGCCCTTTTGACCGATGGGAAGCGAGACTTCTTTGTAGCGCTGATTTGCCTTTCCAGGTTGCTTGGTTGGCCAAAAAGGGCGTATGCGTTTTTTCCTGAATATATTCAGGAAAAAACGCATACGCCCTTTTTGGCCAAGGGCATCATTGTCGAGGTTTTGCCGCTTTTCCTGTGCTTTAAAGGCGATTCGAATCTCCCTCCTGAAATCTGTTTCCTGCAATTCTGCCTTGCTTTCCAATCCTCTTCGTTGCCTTCCCTCAATATATTTGTGGACGAGAGTTATCATTTATAAGTCTGCAGGTTTGTGAATTGCAGTGCCCCTGAGCTCCATTTTTCAACTCGCTTTCTTGGGAGCTGGCCGCAAAAGCGCAGGATTGCTTCAGGCCCTATTCTGGTCCCGGGCGGCAGGCTGAGCCTGTGGTTAATTCTTCTTCCTGATGGGAAAGTAGAGTGACCTGTGCCTGTCCCAACACCTAGAGCTAGTCTCTCATTGGTTCCCACTCTTCCCGTTCATCCTCAGGACAAATTGCAACCTGTACGGAACAGGAGGTTAAAGGTGCTGATTCTCCAAGGAGGGAGATTGCTACTAAAGCGGCTGGAATGGCGAACCCGAGCATAAGGAGATGAGAAATGAGGTGCGTTTTGGAAACCTTTCCCGATCACACGGTGTACCATCTTCTGGGTTTCTCATGCATGTTTTCGATGTAGGAAGATGCCCTTGAACCTGGAGATTTGGGACCCATGGGATGGTAACCACGCAGTATTACTTTAAAGGGTCTGCGTTTCCTCACCCAACCTCACCAAACCTCTCAGCCCCAAGAGTGTCCACCCTTATGTCTCCATCTTCTGTGGGTCTAGATATGGTCAATCCAGGTGGCATCACCGCCCCTGAACGAATTTTGTAAGAATTTCCCTCTCTTTCACTGTCTTTGTTTCACGGGTTTTTAAAAGTAATTGATTTTTATAATGGGGTTTAGCTGCTTTTCACTGCTGTGTTTCTGCCGCTTTACACCCACTTGACTCACTTACAGAGAGATATCAAAACGTAGGTTTTACGATTCTTACTAGTCAGATATATTCTTGGGCGGTGAATAGGGGGTGTTGAGTCCAATTCACTGATCAAGGAGTAGGTCTTGTCTAGTACATATTGGGTTTATGGAACGGTATCTGACCTAATTTGAAACCCTTGTTTTATGCATCACCCCACCTCACCTTTCCCGTTAAGCAGCCATAGTGTGTTTTCTAAACGTGGGACTCTGTTCTGTTTTGTAATTCAGTTCAAGGGTAGCGGTTTTTACATTCCCTCTATAAGTGATATCTTATGATAAGTGTCTTTTTCTGTGTGACTTATTTCACTTAGAATCGTCGTACCTAAATCCACTCATCATGCTGCTACTAGCCTTATGACGTTGATTTCATGGCTGAGTGATATTCCATTGTACATAAGGACCACAACTTCTTTATCCATTTTTCTCTTTCCTCGGATATGTAAGGTGTAACGAAGTGGAGGTTCTTGTCAACAGAGCAGCCCTAAACTTTGGGGTGCCTGTGTCTTGCTGATTTTTAGTTTTCCCAATTTATACGCCCATGAGTGGAAGTGCCCTGTGCTCTCTAAGCTGAGTTTTTTAGATGTTTCAGGACACACCGTACACTTCTCCAGAGTGGCTGTTGGCAATTTACATCCCTCCCATCAGCGTAGCCAGGCTCCCGTTTCTCCATGGCCTGTCCTGCATTTCTGGTTTTGACACTTTATTCAGCATGGCCCTTTTGACCGATGGGAAGCGAGACTTCTTTGTAGCGCTGATTTGCCTTTCCAGGTTGCTTGGTTGGCCAAAAAGGGCGTATGCGTTTTTTCCTGAATATATTCAGGAAAAAACGCATACGCCCTTTTTGGCCAAGGGCATCATTGTCGAGGTTTTGCCGCTATTCCTGTGCTTTAAAGGCGATTCGAATCTCCCTCCTGAAATCTGTTTCCTGCAATTCTGCCTTGCTTTCCAATCCTCTTCGTTGCCTTCCCTAAATACATTTGTGGACGAGAGTTATCATTTATAAGTCTGCAGGTTTGTGAATTGCAGTGCCCCGAGCTCCATTTTTCAACTCGCTTTCTTGGGAGCTGGCCGCAAAAGCGCAGGATTGCTTCAGGCCCTATTCTGGTCCCGGGCGGCAGGCTGAGCCTGTGGTTAATTCTTCTTCCTGATGGGGAAGTAGAGTGACCTGTGCCTGTCCCAACACCTAGAGCTAGTCTCTCATTGGTTCCCACTCTTCCCGTTCATCCTCAGGACAAATTGCAACCTGTACGGAACAGGAGGTTAAAGGTGCTGATTCTCCAAGGAGGGAGATTGCTACTAAAGCGGCTGGAATGGCGAACCCGAGCATAAGGAGATGAGAAATGAGGTGCGTTTTGGAAACCTTTCCCGATCACACGGTGTACCATCTTCTGGGTTTCTCATGCATGTTTTCGATGTAGGAAGATGCCCTTGAACCTGGAGATTTGGGACCCATGGGATGGGAACCACGCAGTATTACTTTAAAGGGTCTGCGTTTCCTCACCCAACCTCACCAAACCTCTCAGCCCCAAGAGTGTCCACCCTTATGTCTCCATCAGCTGTGGGTCTAGATATGGTCAATCCAGGTGGCATCACAGCCCCTGAACGAATTTTGTAAGAATTTCCCTCTCTTTCACTGTCTTTGTTTCACGGGTTTTTAAAAGTAATTGATTTTTATAATGGGGTTTAGCTGCTTTTCACTGCTGTGTTTCTGCCGCTTTACACCCACTTGACTCACTTACAGAGAGATATCAAAACATAGGTTTTAAGATTCTTACTAGTCAGATATATTCTTGGGCGGTGAATAGGGGGTGTTGAGTCCAAATCACTGAGCAAGGAGGAGGTCTTGTCTATTACATATTGGGTTTATCGAACGGTATCTGAGATAATTTGAAACCCTTGTTTTATGCATCACCCCACCTCACCTTCCCCGTTAAGCAGCCATAGTGTGTTTTCTAAACGTGGGACTCTGTTCTGTTTTGTAATTCAGTTCAAGGGTAGCGGTTTTTACATTCCCTCTATAAGTGATATCTTATGATAAGTGTCTTTTTCTGTGTGATTTATTTCACTTAGAATCGTCGTACCTAAATCCACTCATCATGCTGCTACTAGCCTTATGACGTTGATTTCATGGCTGAGTGATATTCCATTGTACATAAGGACCACAACTTCTTTATCCATTTTTCTCTTTCCTGGGATATGTAAGGTGTAACGAAGTGGAGGTTCTTGTCAACAGAGCAGCCCTAAACTTTGGGGTGCCTGTGTCTTGCTGATTTTTAGTTTTCCCAATTTATACGCCCATGAGTGGAAGTGCCCTGTGCTCTCTAAGCTGAGTTTTTTAGATGTTTCAGGACACACCGTACACTTCTCCAGAGTGGCTGTTGGCAATTTACATCCCTCCCATCAGCGTAGCCAGGCTCCCGTTTCTCCATGGCCTGTCCTGCATTTCTGGTTTTGACACTTTATTCAGCATGGCCCTTTTGACCGATGGGAAGCGAGACTTCTTTGTAGCGCTGATTTGCCTTTCCAGGTTGCTTGGTTGGCCAAAAAGGGCGTATGCGTTTTTTCCTGAATATATTCAGGAAAAAACGCATACGCCCTTTTTGGCCAAGGGCATCATTGTCGAGGTTTTGCCGCTTTTCCTGTGCTTTAAAGGCGATTCGAATCTCCCTCCTGAAATCTGTTTCCTGCAATTCTGCCTTGCTTTCCAATCCTCTTCGTTGCCTTCCCTCAATATATTTGTGGACGAGAGTTATCATTTATAAGTCTGCAGGTTTGTGAATTGCAGTGCCCCTGAGCTCCATTTTTCAACTCGCTTTCTTGGGAGCTGGCCGCAAAAGCGCAGGATTGCTTCAGGCCCTATTCTGGTCCCGGGCGGCAGGCTGAGCCTGTGGTTAATTCTTCTTCCTGATGGGAAAGTAGAGTGACCTGTGCCTGTCCCAACACCTAGAGCTAGTCTCTCATTGGTTCCCACTCTTCCCGTTCATCCTCAGGACAAATTGCAACCTGTACGGAACAGGAGGTTAAAGGTGCTGATTCTCCAAGGAGGGAGATTGCTACTAAAGCGGCTGGAATGGCGAACCCGAGCATAAGGAGATGAGAAATGAGGTGCGTTTTGGAAACCTTTCCCGATCACACGGTGTACCATCTTCTGGGTTTCTCATGCATGTTTTCGATGTAGGAAGATGCCCTTGAACCTGGAGATTTGGGACCCATGGGATGGGAACCACGCAGTATTACTTTAAAGGGTCTGCGTTTCCTCACCCAACCTCACCAAACCTCTCAGCCCCAAGAGTGTCCACCCTTATGTCTCCATCTTCTGTGGGTCTAGATATGGTCAATCCAGGTGGCATCACCGCCCCTGAACGAATTTTGTAAGAATTTCCCTCTCTTTCACTGTCTTTGTTTCACGGGTTTTTAAAAGTAATTGATTTTTATAATGGGGTTTAGCTGCTTTTCACTGCTGTGTTTCTGCCGCTTTACACCCACTTGACTCACTTACAGAGAGATATCAAAACGTAGGTTTTACGATTCTTACTAGTCAGATATATTCTTGGGCGGTGAATAGGGGGTGTTGAGTCCAATTCACTGATCAAGGAGTAGGTCTTGTCTAGTACATATTGGGTTTATGGAACGGTATCTGACCTAATTTGAAACCCTTGTTTTATGCATCACCCCACCTCACCTTTCCCGTTAAGCAGCCATAGTGTGTTTTCTAAACGTGGGACTCTGTTCTGTTTTGTAATTCAGTTCAAGGGTAGCGGTTTTTACATTCCCTCTATAAGTGATATCTTATGATAAGTGTCTTTTTCTGTGTGACTTATTTCACTTAGAATCGTCGTACCTAAATCCACTCATCATGCTGCTACTAGCCTTATGACGTTGATTTCATGGCTGAGTGATATTCCATTGTACATAAGGACCACAACTTCTTTATCCATTTTTCTCTTTCCTGGGATATGTAAGGTGTAACGAAGTGGAGGTTCTTGTCAACAGAGCAGCCCTAAACTTTGGGGTGCCTGTGTCTTGCTGATTTTTAGTTTTCCCAATTTATACGCCCATGAGTGGAAGTGCCCTGTGCTCTCTAAGCTGAGTTTTTTAGATGTTTCAGGACACACCGTACACTTCTCCAGAGTGGCTGTTGGCAATTTACATCCCTCCCATCAGCGTAGCCAGGCTCCCGTTTCTCCATGGCCTGTCCTGCATTTCTGGTTTTGACACTTTATTCAGCATGGCCCTTTTGACCGATGGGAAGCGAGACTTCTTTGTAGCGCTGATTTGCCTTTCCAGGTTGCTTGGTTGGCCAAAAAGGGCGTATGCGTTTTTTCCTGAATATATTCAGGAAAAAACGCATACGCCCTTTTTGGCCAAGGGCATCATTGTCGAGGTTTTGCCGCTATTCCTGTGCTTTAAAGGCGATTCGAATCTCCCTCCTGAAATCTGTTTCCTGCAATTCTGCCTTGCTTTCCAATCCTCTTCGTTGCCTTCCCTAAATACATTTGTGGACGAGAGTTATCATTTATAAGTCTGCAGGTTTGTGAATTGCAGTGCCCCGAGCTCCATTTTTCAACTCGCTTTCTTGGGAGCTGGCCGCAAAAGCGCAGGATTGCTTCAGGCCCTATTCTGGTCCCGGGCGGCAGGCTGAGCCTGTGGTTAATTCTTCTTCCTGATGGGGAAGTAGAGTGACCTGTGCCTGTCCCAACACCTAGAGCTAGTCTCTCATTGGTTCCCACTCTTCCCGTTCATCCTCAGGACAAATTGCAACCTGTACGGAACAGGAGGTTAAAGGTGCTGATTCTCCAAGGAGGGAGATTGCTACTAAAGCGGCTGGAATGGCGAACCCGAGCATAAGGAGATGAGAAATGAGGTGCGTTTTGGAAACCTTTCCCGATCACACGGTGTACCATCTTCTGGGTTTCTCATGCATGTTTTCGATGTAGGAAGATGCCCTTGAACCTGGAGATTTGGGACCCATGGGATGGGAACCACGCAGTATTACTTTAAAGGGTCTGCGTTTCCTCACCCAACCTCACCAAACCTCTCAGCCCCAAGAGTGTCCACCCTTATGTCTCCATCAGCTGTGGGTCTAGATATGGTCAATCCAGGTGGCATCACAGCCCCTGAACGAATTTTGTAAGAATTTCCCTCTCTTTCACTGTCTTTGTTTCACGGGTTTTTAAAAGTAATTGATTTTTATAATGGGGTTTAGCTGCTTTTCACTGCTGTGTTTCTGCCGCTTTACACCCACTTGACTCACTTACAGAGAGATATCAAAACATAGGTTTTAAGATTCTTACTAGTCAGATATATTCTTGGGCGGTGAATAGGGGGTGTTGAGTCCAAATCACTGAGCAAGGAGGAGGTCTTGTCTATTACATATTGGGTTTATCGAACGGTATCTGAGATAATTTGAAACCCTTGTTTTATGCATCACCCCACCTCACCTTCCCCGTTAAGCAGCCATAGTGTGTTTTCTAAACGTGGGACTCTGTTCTGTTTTGTAATTCAGTTCAAGGGTAGCGGTTTTTACATTCCCTCTATAAGTGATATCTTATGATAAGTGTCTTTTTCTGTGTGATTTATTTCACTTAGAATCGTCGTACCTAAATCCACTCATCATGCTGCTACTAGCCTTATGACGTTGATTTCATGGCTGAGTGATATTCCATTGTACATAAGGACCACAACTTCTTTATCCATTTTTCTCTTTCCTGGGATATGTAAGGTGTAACGAAGTGGAGGTTCTTGTCAACAGAGCAGCCCTAAACTTTGGGGTGCCTGTGTCTTGCTGATTTTTAGTTTTCCCAATTTATACGCCCATGAGTGGAAGTGCCCTGTGCTCTCTAAGCTGAGTTTTTTAGATGTTTCAGGACACACCGTACACTTCTGCAGAGTGGCTGTTGGCAATTTACATCCCTCCCATCAGCGTAGCCAGGCTCCCGTTTCTCCATGGCCTGTCCTGCATTTCTGGTTTTGACACTTTATTCAGCATGGCCCTTTTGACCGATGGGAAGCGAGACTTCTTTGTAGCGCTGATTTGCCTTTCCAGGTTGCTTGGTTGGCCAAAAAGGGCGTATGCGTTTTTTCCTGAATATATTCAGGAAAAAACGCATACGCCCTTTTTGGCCAAGGGCATCATTGTCGAGGTTTTGCCGCTTTTCCTGTGCTTTAAAGGCGATTCGAATCTCCCTCCTGAAATCTGTTTCCTGCAATTCTGCCTTGCTTTTCAGTCCTCTTCGTTGCCTTCCCTCAATATATTTGTGGACGAGAGTTATCATTTATAAGTCTGCAGGTTTGTGAATTGCAGTGCCCCTGAGCTCCATTTTTCAACTCGCTTTCTTGGGAGCTGGCCGCAAAAGCGCAGGATTGCTTCAGGCCCTATTCTGGTCCCGGGCGGCAGGCTGAGCCTGTGGTTAATTCTTCTTCCTGATGGGGAAGTAGAGTGACCTGTGCCTGTCCCAACACCTAGAGCTAGTCTCTCATTGGTTCCCACTCTTCCCGTTCATCCTCAGGACAAATTGCAACCTGTACGGAACAGGAGGTTAAAGGTGCTGATTCTCCAAGGAGGGAGATTGCTACTAAAGCGGCTGGAATGGCGAACCCGAGCATAAGGAGATGAGAAATGAGGTGCGTTTTGGAAACCTTTCCCGATCACACGGTGTACCATTTCTGGGTTTCTCATGCATGTTTTCGATGTAGGAAGATGCCCTTGAACCTGGAGATTTGGGACCCATGGGATGGGAACCACGCAGTATTACTTTAAAGGGTCTGCGTTTCCTCACCCAACCTCACCAAACCTCTCAGCCCCAAGAGTGTCCACCCTTATGTCTCCATCAGCTGTGGGTCTAGATATGGTCAATCCAGGTGGCATCACAGCCCCTGAACGAATTTTGTAAGAATTTCCCTCTCTTTCACTGTCTTTGTTTCACGGGTTTTTAAAAGTAATTGATTTTTATAATGGGGTTTAGCTGCTTTTCACTGCTGTGTTTCTGCCGCTTTACACCCACTTGACTCACTTACAGAGAGATATCAAAACATAGGTTTTAAGATTCTTACTAGTCAGATATATTCTTGGGCGGTGAATAGGGGGTGTTGAGTCCAAATCACTGAGCAAGGAGGAGGTCTTGTCTATTACATATTGGGTTTATCGAACGGTATCTGAGATAATTTGAAACCCTTGTTTTATGCATCACCCCACCTCACCTTCCCCGTTAAGCAGCCATAGTGTGTTTTCTAAACGTGGGACTCTGTTCTGTTTTGTAATTCAGTTCAAGGGTAGCGGTTTTTACATTCCCTCTATAAGTGATATCTTATGATAAGTGTCTTTTTCTGTGTGATTTATTTCACTTAGAATCGTCGTACCTAAATCCACTCATCATGCTGCTACTAGCCTTATGACGTTGATTTCATGGCTGAGTGATATTCCATTGTACATAAGGACCACAACTTCTTTATCCATTTTTCTCTTTCCTGGGATATGTAAGGTGTAACGAAGTGGAGGTTCTTGTCAACAGAGCAGCCCTAAACTTTGGGGTGCCTGTGTCTTGCTGATTTTTAGTTTTCCCAATTTATACGCCCATGAGTGGAAGTGCCCTGTGCTCTCTAAGCTGAGTTTTTTAGATGTTTCAGGACACACCGTACACTTCTGCAGAGTGGCTGTTGGCAATTTACATCCCTCCCATCAGCGTAGCCAGGCTCCCGTTTCTCCATGGCCTGTCCTGCATTTCTGGTTTTGACACTTTATTCAGCATGGCCCTTTTGACCGATGGGAAGCGAGACTTCTTTGTAGCGCTGATTTGCCTTTCCAGGTTGCTTGGTTGGCCAAAAAGGGCGTATGCGTTTTTTCCTGAATATATTCAGGAAAAAACGCATACGCCCTTTTTGGCCAAGGGCATCATTGTCGAGGTTTTGCCGCTTTTCCTGTGCTTTAAAGGCGATTCGAATCTCCCTCCTGAAATCTGTTTCCTGCAATTCTGCCTTGCTTTTCAGTCCTCTTCGTTGCCTTCCCTCAATATATTTGTGGACGAGAGTTATCATTTATAAGTCTGCAGGTTTGTGAATTGCAGTGCCCCTGAGCTCCATTTTTCAACTCGCTTTCTTGGGAGCTGGCCGCAAAAGCGCAGGATTGCTTCAGGCCCTATTCTGGTCCCGGGCGGCAGGCTGAGCCTGTGGTTAATTCTTCTTCCTGATGGGGAAGTAGAGTGACCTGTGCCTGTCCCAACACCTAGAGCTAGTCTCTCATTGGTTCCCACTCTTCCCGTTCATCCTCAGGACAAATTGCAACCTGTACGGAACAGGAGGTTAAAGGTGCTGATTCTCCAAGGAGGGAGATTGCTACTAAAGCGGCTGGAATGGCGAACCCGAGCATAAGGAGATGAGAAATGAGGTGCGTTTTGGAAACCTTTCCCGATCACACGGTGTACCATTTCTGGGTTTCTCATGCATGTTTTCGATGTAGGAAGATGCCCTTGAACCTGGAGATTTGGGACCCATGGGATGGGAACCACGCAGTATTACTTTAAACGGTATGCGTTTCCTCACCCAACCTCACCAAACCTCTCAGCCCCAAGAGTGTCCACCCTTATGTCTCCATCAGCTGTGGGTCTAGATATGGTCAATCCAGGTGGCATCACAGCCCCTGAACGAATTTTGTAAGAATTTCCCTCTCTTTCACTGTCTTTGTTTCACGGGTTTTTAAAAGTAATTGATTTTTATAATGGGGTTTAGCTGCTTTTCACTGCTGTGTTTCTGCCGCTTTACACCCACTTGACTCACTTACAGAGAGATATCAAAACGTAGGTTTTACGATTCTTACTATTCAGATATATTCTTGGGCGGTGAATAGGGGGTGTTGAGTCCAATTCACTGATCAAGGAGGAGGTCTTGTCTAGTACATATTGGGTTTATGGAACGGTATCTGACCTAATTTGAAACCCTTGTTTTATGCATCACCCCACCTCACCTTTCCCGTTAAGCAGCCATAGTGTGTTTTCTAAACGTGGGACTCTGTTCTGTTTTGTAATTCAGTTCAAGGGTAGCGGTTTTTACATTCCCTCTATAAGTGATATCTTATGATAAGTGTCTTTTTCTGTGTGACTTATTTCACTTAGAATCGTCGTACCTAAATCCACTCATCATGCTGCTACTAGCCTTATGACGTTGATTTCATGGCTGAGTGATATTCCATTGTACATAAGGACCACAACTTCTTTATCCATTTTTCTCTTTCCTGGGATATGTAAGGTGTAACGAAGTGGAGGTTCTTGTCAACAGAGCAGCCCTAAACTTTGGGGTGCCTGTGTCTTGCTGATTTTTAGTTTTCCCAATTTATACGCCCATGAGTGGAAGTGCCCTGTGCTCTCTAAGCTGAGTTTTTTAGATGTTTCAGGACACACCATACACTTCTCCAGAGTGGCTGTTGGCAATTTACATCCCTCCCATCAGCGTAGCCAGGCTCCCGTTTCTCCATGGCCTGTCCTGCATTTCTGGTTTTGACACTTTATTCAGCATGGCCCTTTTGACCGATGGGAAGCGAGACTTCTTTGTAGCGCTGATTTGCCTTTCCAGGTTGCTTGGTTGGCCAAAAAGGGCGTATGCGTTTTTTTACTGAATATATTCAGGAAAAAACGCATACGCCCTTTTTGGCCAAGGGCATCATTGTCGAGGTTTTGCCGCTTTTCCTGTGCTTTAAAGGCGATTCGAATCTCCCTCCTGAAATCTGTTTCCTGCAATTCTGCCTTGCTTTCCAATCCTCTTCGTTGCCTTCCCTCAATATATTTGTGGACGAGAGTTATCATTTATAAGTCTGCAGGTTTGGAATTGCAGTGCCCCTGAGCTCCATTTTTCAACTCGCTTTCTTGGGAGCTGGCCGCAAAAGCGCAGGATTGCTTCAGGCCCTATTCTGGTCCCGGGCGGCAGGCTGAGCCTGTGGTTAATTCTTCTTCCTGATGGGGAAGTAGAGTGACCTGTGCCTGTCCCAACACCTAGAGCTAGTCTCTCATTGGTTCCCACTCTTCCCGTTCATCCTCAGGACAAATTGCAACCTGTACGGAACAGGAGGTTAAAGGTGCTGATTCTCCAAGGAGGGAGATTGCTACTAAAGGGGCTGGAATGGCGAACCCGAGCATAAGGAGATGAGAAATGAGGTGCGTTTTGGAAACCTTTCCCGATCACACGGTGTACCATTTCTGGGTTTCTCATGCATGTTTTCGATGTAGGAAGATGCCCTTGAACCTGGAGATTTGGGACCCATGGGATGGGAACCACGCAGTATTACTTTAAAGGGTCTGCGTTTCCTCACCCAACCTCACCCAACCTCTCAGCCCCAAGAGTGTCCACCCTTATGTCTCCATCAGCTGTGGGTCTAGATATGGTCAATCCAGGTGGCATCACAGCCCCTGAACGAATTTTGTAAGAATTTCCCTCTCTTTCACTGTCTTTGTTTCACGGGTTTTTAAAAGTAATTGATTTTTATAATGGGGTTTAGCTGCTTTTCACTGCTGTGTTTCTGCCGCTTTACACCCACTTGACTCACTTACAGAGAGATATCAAAACGTAGGTTTTACGATTCTTACTAGTCAGATATATTCTTGGGCGGTGAATAGGGGGTGTTGAGTCCAATTCACTGATCAAGGAGTAGGTCTTGTCTAGTACATATTGGGTTTATGGAACGGTATCTGACCTAATTTGAAACCCTTGTTTTATGCATCACCCCACCTCATCTTTCCCGTTAAGCAGCCATAGTGTGTTTTCTAAACGTGGGACTCTGTTCTGTTTTGTAATTCAGTTCAAGGGTAGCGGTTTTTACATTCCCTCTATAAGTGATATCTTATGATAAGTGTCTTTTTCTGTGTGACTTATTTCACTTAGAATCGTCGTACCTAAATCCACTCTTCATGCTGCTACTAGCCTTATGACGTTGATTTCATGGCTGAGTGATATTCCATTGTACATAAGGACCACAACTTCTTTATCCATTTTTCTCTTTCCTGGGATATTTAAGGTGTAACGAAGTGGAGGTTCTTGTCAACAGAGCAGCCCTAAACTTTGGGGTGCCTGTGTCTTGCTGATTTTTAGTTTTCCCAATTTATACGCCCATGAGTGGAAGTGCCCTGTGCTCTCTTAGCTGAGTTTTCTAGATGTTTCAGGACACACCGTACACTTCTCCAGAGTGGCTGTTGGCAATTTACATCCCTCCCATCAGCGTAGCCAGGCTCCCGTTTCTCCATGGCCTGTCCTGCATTTCTGGTTTTGACACTTTATTCAGCATGGCCCTTTTGACCGATGGGAAGCGAGACTTCTTTGTAGCGCTGATTTGCCTTTCCAGGTTGCTTGGTTGGCCAAAAAGGGCGTATGCGTTTTTTCCTGAATATATTCAGGAAAAAACGCATACGCCCTTTTTGGCCAAGGGCATCATTGTCGAGGTTTTGCCGCTTTTCCTGTGCTTTAAAGGCGATTCGAATCTCCCTCTTGAAATCTGTTTCCTGCAATTCTGCCTTGCTTTCCAATCCTCTTCGTTGCCTTCCCTCAATATATTTGTGGACGAGAGTTATCATTTATAAGTCTGCAGGTTTGTGAATTGCAGTGCCCCGAGCTCCATTTTTCAACTCGCTTTCTTGGGAGCTGGCCGCAAAAGCGCAGGATTGCTTCAGGCCCTATTCTGGTCCCGGGCGGCAGGCTGAGCCTGTGGTTAATTCTTCTTCCTGATGGAAATGTAGAGTGACCTGTGCCTGTCCCAACACCTAGAGCTAGTCTCTCATTGGTTCCCACTCTTCCCGTTCATCCTCAGGACAAATTGCAACCTGTACGGAACAGGAGGTTAAAGGTGCTGATTCTCCAAGGAGGGAGATTGCTACTAAAGCGGCTGGAATGGCGAACCCGAGCATAAGGAGATGAGAAATGAGGTGCGTTTTGGAAACCTTTCCCGATCACACGGTGTACCATCTTCTGGGTTTCTCATGCATGTTTTCGATGTAGGAAGATGCCCTTGAACCTGGAGATTTGGGACCCATGGGATGGGAACCACGCAGTATTACTTTAAAGGGTCTGCGTTTCCTCACCCAACCTCACCAAACCTCTCAGCCCCAAGAGTGTCCACCCTTATGTCTCCATCTTCTGTGGGTCTAGATATGGTCAATCCAGGTGGCATCACCGCCCCTGAACGAATTTTGTAAGAATTTCCCTCTCTTTCACTGTCTTTGTTTCACGGGTTTTTAAAAGTAATTGATTTTTATAATGGGGTTTAGATGCTTTTCACTGCTGTGTTTCTGCCGCTTTACACCCACTTGACTCACTTACAGAGAGATATCAAAACATAGGTTTTACGATTCTTACTAGTCAGATATATTCTTGGGCGGTGAATAGGGGGTGTTGAGTCCAATTCACTGATCAAGGAGTAGGTCTTGTCTAGTACATATTGGGTTTATGGAACGGTATCTGACCTAATTTGAAACCCTTGTTTTATGCATCACCCCACCTCACCTTTCCCGTTAAGCAGCCACAGTGTGTTTTCTAAACGTGGGACTCTGTTCTGTTTTGTAATTCAGTTCAAGGGTAGCGGTTTTTACATTCCCTCTATAAGTGATATCTTATGATAAGTGTCTTTTTCTGTGTGACTTATTTCACTTAGAATCGTCGTACCTAAATCCACTCATCATGCTGCTACTAGCCTTATGACGTTGATTTCATGGCTGAGTGATATTCCATTGTACATAAGGACCACAACTTCTTTATCCATTTTTCTCTTTCCTGGGATATGTAAGGTGTAACGAAGTGGAGGTTCTTGTCAACAGAGCAGCCCTAAACTTTGGGGTGCCTGTGTCTTGCTGATTTTTAGTTTTCCCAATTTATACGCCCATGAGTAGAAGTGCCCTGTGCTCTCTAAGCTGAGTTTTTTAGATGTTTCAGGACACACCGTACACTTCTCCAGAGTGGCTGTTGGCAATTTACATCCCTCCCATCAGCGTAGCCAGGCTCCCGTTTCTCCATGGCCTGTCCTGCATTTCTGGTTTTGACACTTTATTCAGCATGGCCCTTTTGACCGATGGGAAGCGAGACTTCTTTGTAGCGCTGATTTGCCTTTCCAGGTTGCTTGGTTGGCCAAAAAGGGCGTATGCGTTTTTTCCTGAATATATTCAGGAAAAAACGCATACGCCCTTTTTGGCCAAGGGCATCATTGTCGAGGTTTTGCCGCTTTTCCTGTGCTTTAAAGGCGATTCGAATCTCCCTCCTGAAATCTGTTTCCTGCAATTCTGCCTTGCTTTCCAGTCCTCTTCGTTGCCTTCCCTCAATATATTTGTGGACGAGAGTTATCATTTATAAGTCTGCAGGTTTGTGAATTGCAGTGCCCCTGAGCTCCATTTTTCAACTCGCTTTCTTGGGAGCTGGCCGCAAAAGCGCAGGATTGCTTCAGGCCCTATTCTCGTCCCGGGCGGCAGGCTGAGCCTGTGGTTAATTCTTCTTCCTGATGGGGAAGTAGAGTGACCTGTGCCTGTCCCAACACCTAGAGCTAGTCTCTCATTGGTTCCCACTCTTCCCGTTCATCCTCAGGACAAATTGCAACCTGTACGGAACAGGAGGTTAAAGGTGCTGATTCTCCAAGGAGGGAGATTGCTACTAAAGGGGCTGGAATGGCGAACCCGAGCATAAGGAGATGAGAAATGAGGTGCGTTTTGGAAACCTTTCCCGATCACACGGTGTACCATCTTCTGGGTTTCTCATGCATGTTTTCGATGTAGGAAGATGCCCTTGAACCTGGAGATTTGGGACCCATGGGATGGGAACCACGCAGTATTACTTTAAAGGGTCTGCGTTTCCTCACCCAACCTCACCAAACCTCTCAGCCCCAAGAGTGTCCACCCTTATGTCTCCATCAGCTGTGGGTCTAGATATGGTCAATCCAGGTGGCATCACAGCCCCTGAACGAATTTTGTAAGAATTTCCCTCTCTTTCCCTGTCTTTGTTTCACGGGTTTTTAAAAGTAATTGATTTTTATAATGGGGTTTAGCTGCTTTTCACTGCTGTGTTTCTGCCGCTTTACACCCACTTGACTCACTTACAGAGAGATATCAAAACGTAGGTTTTACGATTCTTACTAGTCAGATATATTCTTGGGCGGTGAATAGGGGGTGTTGAGTCCAATTCACTGATCAAGGAGTAGGTCTTGTCTAGTACATATTGGGTTTATGGAACGGTATCTGACCTAATTTGAAACCCTTGTTTTATGCATCACCCCACCTCACCTTTCCCGTTAAGCAGCCATAGTGTGTTTTCTAAACGTGGGACTCTGTTCTGTTTTGTAATTCAGTTCAAGGGTAGCGGTTTTTACATTCCCTCTATAAGTGATATCTTATGATAAGTGTCTTTTTCTGTGTGACTTATTTCACTTAGAATCGTCGTACCTAAATCCACTCATCATGCTGCTACTAGCCTTATGACGTTGATTTCATGGCTGAGTGATATTCCATTGTACATAAGGACCACAACTTCTTTATCCATTTTTCTCTTTCCTGGGATATTTAAGGTGTAACGAAGTGGAGGTTCTTGTCAACAGAGCAGCCCTAAACTTTGGGGTGCCTGTGTCTTGCTGATTTTTAGTTTTCCCAATTTATACGCCCATGAGTGGAAGTGCCCTGTGCTCTCTAAGCTGAGTTTTTTAGATGTTTCAGGACACACCGTACACTTCTCCAGAGTGGCTGTTGGCAATTTACATCCCTCCCATCAGCGTAGCCAGGCTCCCGTTTCTCCATGGCCTGTCCTGCATTTCTGGTTTTGACACTTTATTCAGCATGGCCCTTTTGACCGATGGGAAGCGAGACTTCTTTGTAGCGCTGATTTGCCTTTCCAGGTTGCTTGGTTGGCCAAAAAGGGCGTATGCGTTTTTTCCTGAATATATTCAGGAAAAAACGCATACGCCCTTTTTGGCCAAGGGCATCATTGTCGAGGTTTTGCCGCTTTTCCTGTGCTTTAAAGGCGATTCGAATCTCCCTCCTGAAATCTGTTTCCTGCAATTCTGCCTTGCTTTCCAATCCTCTTCGTTGCCTTCCCTCAATATATTTGTGGACGAGAGTTATCATTTATAAGTCTGCAGGTTTGTGAATTGCAGTGCCCCTTAGCTCCATTTTTCAACTCGCTTTCTTGGGAGCTGGCCGCAAAAGCGCAGGATTGCTTCAGGCCCTATTCTGGTCCCGGGCGGCAGGCTGAGCCTGTGGTTAATTCTTCTTCCTGATGGGAAAGTAGAGTGACCTGTGCCTGTCCCAACACCTAGAGCTAGTCTCTCATTGGTTCCCACTCTTCCCGTTCATCCTCAGGACACATTGCAACCTGTACGGAACAGGAGGTTAAAGGTGCTGATTCTCCAAGGAGGGAGATTGCTACTAAAGCGGCTGGAATGGCGAACCCGAGCATAAGGAGATGAGAAATGAGGTGCGTTTTGGAAACCTTTCCCGATCACACGGTGTACCATCTTCTGGGTTTCTCATGCATGTTTTCGATGTAGGAAGATGCCCTTGAACCTGGAGATTTGGGACCCATGGGATGGGAACCACGCAGTATTACTTTAAAGGGTCTGCGTTTCCTCACCCAACCTCACCAAACCTCTCAGCCCCAAGAGTGTCCACCCTTATGTCTCCATCAGCTGTGGGTCTAGATATGGTCAATCCAGGTGACATCACAGCCCCTGAACGAATTTTGTAAGAATTTCCCTCTCTTTCACTGTCTTTGTTTCACGGGTTTTTAAAAGTAATTGATTTTTATAATGGGGTTTAGCTGCTTTTCACTGCTGTGTTTCTGCCGCTTTACACCCACTTGACTCACTTACAGAGAGATATCAAAACGTAGGTTTTACGATTCTTACTAGTCAGATATATTCTTGGGCGGTGAATAGGGGGTGTTGAGTCCAATTCACTGATCAAGGAGTAGGTCTTGTCTAGTACATATTGGGTTTATGGAACGGTATCTGACCTAATTTGAAACCCTTGTTTTATGCATCACCCCACCTCACCTTTCCCGTTAAGCAGCCATAGTGTGTTTTCTAAACGTGGGACTCTGTTCTGTTTTGTAATTCAGTTCAAGGGTAGCGGTTTTTACATTCCCTCTATAAGTGATATCTTATGATAAGTGTCTTTTTCTGTGTGACTTATTTCACTTAGAATCGTCGTACCTAAATCCACTCATCATGCTGCTACTAGCCTTATGACGTTGATTTCATGGCTGAGTGATATTCCATTGTACATAAGGACCACAACTTCTTTATCCATTTTTCTCTTTCCTGGGATATGTAAGGTGTAACGAAGTGGAGGTTCTTGTCAACAGAGCAGCCCTAAACTTTGGGGTGCCTGAGTCTTGCTGATTTTTAGTTTTCCCAATTTATACGCCCATGAGTAGAAGTGCCCTGTGCTCTCTAAGCTGAGTTTTTTAGATGTTTCAGGACACACCGTACACTTCTCCAGAGTGGCTGTTGGCAATTTACATCCCTCCCATCAGCGTAGCCAGGCTCCCGTTTCTCCATGGCCTGTCCTGCATTTCTGGTTTTGACACTTTATTCAGCATGGCCCTTTTGACCGATGGGAAGCGAGACTTCTTTGTAGCGCTGATTTGCCTTTCCAGGTTGCTTGGTTGGCCAAAAAGGGCGTATGCGTTTTTTCCTGAATATATTCAGGAAAAAACGCATACGCCCTTTTTGGCCAAGGGCATCATTGTCGAGGTTTTGCCGCTTTTCCTGTGCTTTAAAGGCGATTCGAATCTCCCTCCTGAAATCTGTTTCCTGCAATTCTGCCTTGCTTTCCAATCCTCTTCGTTGCCTTCCCTCAATATATTTGTGGACGAGAGTTATCATTTATAAGTCTGCAGGTTTGTGAATTGCAGTGCCCCTTAGCTCCATTTTTCAACTCGCTTTCTTGGGAGCTGGCCGCAAAAGCGCAGGATTGCTTCAGGCCCTATTCTGGTCCCGGGCGGCAGGCTGAGCCTGTGGTTAATTCTTCTTCCTGATGGGAAAGTAGAGTGACCTGTGCCTGTCCCAACACCTAGAGCTAGTCTCTCATTGGTTCCCACTCTTCCCGTTCATCCTCAGGACACATTGCAACCTGTACGGAACAGGAGGTTAAAGGTGCTGATTCTCCAAGGAGGGAGATTGCTACTAAAGCGGCTGGAATGGCGAACCCGAGCATAAGGAGATGAGAAATGAGGTGCGTTTTGGAAACCTTTCCCGATCACACGGTGTACCATCTTCTGGGTTTCTCATGCATGTTTTCGATGTAGGAAGATGCCCTTGAACCTGGAGATTTGGGACCCATGGGATGGGAACCACGCAGTATTACTTTAAAGGGTCTGCGTTTCCTCACCCAACCTCACCAAACCTCTCAGCCCCAAGAGTGTCCACCCTTATGTCTCCATCAGCTGTGGGTCTAGATATGGTCAATCCAGGTGACATCACAGCCCCTGAACGAATTTTGTAAGAATTTCCCTCTCTTTCACTGTCTTTGTTTCACGGGTTTTTAAAAGTAATTGATTTTTATAATGGGGTTTAGCTGCTTTTCACTGCTGTGTTTCTGCCGCTTTACACCCACTTGACTCACTTACAGAGAGATATCAAAACGTAGGTTTTACGATTCTTACTAGTCAGATATATTCTTGGGCGGTGAATAGGGGGTGTTGAGTCCAATTCACTGATCAAGGAGTAGGTCTTGTCTAGTACATATTGGGTTTATGGAACGGTATCTGACCTAATTTGAAACCCTTGTTTTATGCATCACCCCACCTCACCTTTCCCGTTAAGCAGCCATAGTGTGTTTTCTAAACGTGGGACTCTGTTCTGTTTTGTAATTCAGTTCAAGGGTAGCGGTTTTTACATTCCCTCTATAAGTGATATCTTATGATAAGTGTCTTTTTCTGTGTGACTTATTTCACTTAGAATCGTCGTACCTAAATCCACTCATCATGCTGCTACTAGCCTTATGACGTTGATTTCATGGCTGAGTGATATTCCATTGTACATAAGGACCACAACTTCTTTATCCATTTTTCTCTTTCCTGGGATATGTAAGGTGTAACGAAGTGGAGGTTCTTGTCAACAGAGCAGCCCTAAACTTTGGGGTGCCTGAGTCTTGCTGATTTTTAGTTTTCCCAATTTATACGCCCATGAGTAGAAGTGCCCTGTGCTCTCTAAGCTGAGTTTTTTAGATGTTTCAGGACACACCGTACACTTCTCCAGAGTGGCTGTTGGCAATTTACATCCCTCCCATCAGCGTAGCCAGGCTCCCGTTTCTCCATGGCCTGTCCTGCATTTCTGGTTTTGACACTTTATTCAGCATGGCCCTTTTGACCGATGGGAAGCGAGACTTCTTTGTAGCGCTGATTTGCCTTTCCAGGTTGCTTGGTTGGCCAAAAAGGGCGTATGCGTTTTATCCTGAATATATTCAGGAAAAAACGCATACGCCCTTTTTGGCCAAGGGCATCATTGTCGAGGTTTTGCCGCTTTTCCTGTGCTTTAAAGGCGATTCGAATCTCCCTCCTGAAATCTGTTTCCTGCAATTCTGCCTTGCTTTCCAGTCCTCTTCGTTGCCTTCCCTCAATATATTTGTGGACGAGAGTTATCATTTATAAGTCTGCAGGTTTGTGAATTGCAGTGCCCCTGAGCTCCATTTTTCAACTCGCTTTCTTGGGAGCTGGCCGCAAAAGCGCAGGATTGCTTCAGGCCCTATTCTGGTCCCGGGCGGCAGGCTGAGCCTGTGGTTAATTCTTCTTCCTGATGGGGAAGTAGAGTGACCTGTGCCTGTCCCAACACCTAGAGCTAGTCTCTCATTGGTTCCCACTCTTCCCGTTCATCCTCAGGACAAATTGCAACCTGTACGGAACAGGAGGTTAAAGGTGCTGATTCTCCAAGGAGGGAGATTGCTACTAAAGCGGCTGGAATGGCGAACCCGAGCATAAGGAGATGAGAAATGAGGTGCGTTTTGGAAACCTTTCCCGATCACACGGTGTACCATCTTCTGGGTTTCTCATGCATGTTTTCGATGTAGGAAGATGCCCTTGAACCTGGAGATTTGGGACCCATGGGATGGGAACCACGCAGTATTACTTTAAAGGGTCTGCGTTTCCTCACCCAACCTCACCAAACCTCTCAGCCCCAAGAGTGTCCACCCTTATGTCTCCATCAGCTGTGGGTCTAGATATGGTCAATCCAGGTGGCATCACAGCCCTTGAACGAATTTTGTAAGAATTTCCCTCTCTTTCACTGTCTTTGTTTCACGGGTTTTTAAAAGTAATTGATTTTTATAATGGGGTTTAGCTGCTTTTCACTGCTGTGTTTCTGCCGCTTTACACCCACTTGACTCACTTACAGAGAGATATCAAAACGTAGGTTTTACGATTCTTACTAGTCAGATATATTCTTGGGCGGTGAATAGGGGGTGTTGAGTCCAATTCACTGATCAAGGAGTAGGTCTTGTCTAGTACATATTGGGTTTATGGAACGGTATCTGACCTAATTTGAAACCCTTGTTTTATGCATCACCCCACCTCACCTTTCCCGTTAAGCAGCCATAGTGTGTTTTCTAAACGTGGGACTCTGTTCTGTTTTGTAATTCAGTTCAAGGGTAGCGGTTTTTACATTCCCTCTATAAGTGATATCTTATGATAAGTGTCTTTTTCTGTGTGACTTATTTCACTTAGAATCGTCGTACCTAAATCCACTCATCATGCTGCTACTAGCCTTATGACGTTGATTTCATGGCTGAGTGATATTCCATTGTACATAAGGACCACAACTTCTTTATCCATTTTTCTCTTTCCTGGGATATTTAAGGTGTAACGAAGTGGAGGTTCTTGTCAACAGAGCAGCCCTAAACTTTGGGGTGCCTGTGTCTTGCTGATTTTTAGTTTTCCCAATTTATACGCCCATGAGTGGAAGTGCCCTGTGCTCTCTAAGCTGAGTTTTTTAGATGTTTCAGGACACACCGTACACTTCTCCAGAGTGGCTGTTGGCAATTTACATCCCTCCCATCAGCGTAGCCAGGCTCCCGTTTCTCCATGGCCTGTCCTGCATTTCTGGTTTTGACACTTTATTCAGCATGGCCCTTTTGACCGATGGGAAGCGAGACTTCTTTGTAGCGCTGATTTGCCTTTCCAGGTTGCTTGGTTGGCCAAAAAGGGCGTATGCGTTTTTTCCTGAATATATTCAGGAAAAAACGCATACGCCCTTTTTGGCCAAGGGCATCATTGTCGAGGTTTTGCCGCTTTTCCTGTGCTTTAAAGGCGATTCGAATCTCCCTCCTGAAATCTGTTTCCTGCAATTCTGCCTTGCTTTCCAATCCTCTTCGTTGCCTTCCCTCAATATATTTGTGGACGAGAGTTATCATTTATAAGTCTGCAGGTTTGTGAATTGCAGTGCCCCTGAGCTCCATTTTTCAACTCGCTTTCTTGGGAGCTGGCCGCGAAAGCGCAGGATTGCTTCAGGCCCTATTCTGGTCCCGGGCGGCAGGCTGAGCCTGTGGTTAATTCTTCTTCCTGATGGGAAAGTAGAGTGACCTGTGCCTGTCCCAACACCTAGAGCTAGTCTCTCATTGGTTCCCACTCTTCCCGTTCATCCTCAGGACACATTGCAACCTGTACGGAACAGGAGGTTAAAGGTGCTGATTCTCCAAGGAGGGAGATTGCTACTAAAGCGGCTGGAATGGCGAACCCGAGCATAAGGAGATGAGAAATGAGGTGCGTTTTGGAAACCTTTCCCGATCACACGGTGTACCATCTTCTGGGTTTCTCATGCATGTTTTCGATGTAGGAAGATGCCCTTGAACCTGGAGATTTGGGACCCATGGGATGGGAACCACGCAGTATTACTTTAAAGGGTCTGCGTTTCCTCACCCAACCTCACCAAACCTCTCAGCCCCAAGAGTGTCCACCCTTATGTCTCCATCAGCTGTGGGTCTAGATATGGTCAATCCAGGTGGCATCACAGCCCCTGAACGAATTTTGTAAGAATTTCCCTCTCTTTCACTGTCTTTGTTTCACGGGTTTTTAAAAGTAATTGATTTTTATAATGGGGTTTAGCTGCTTTTCACTGCTGTGTTTCTGCCGCTTTACACCCACTTGACTCACTTACAGAGAGATATCAAAACGTAGGTTTTACGATTCTTACTAGTCAGATATATTCTTGGGCGGTGAATAGGGGGTGTTGAGTCCAATTCACTGATCAAGGAGTAGGTCTTGTCTAGTACATATTGGGTTTATGGAACGGTATCTGACCTAATTTGAAACCCTTGTTTTATGCATCACCCCACCTCACCTTTCCCGTTAAGCAGCCATAGAGTGTTTTCTCAACGTGGGACTCTGTTCTGTTTTGTAATTCAGTTCAAGGGTAGCGGTTTTTACATTCCCTCTATAAGTGATATCTTATGATAAGTGTCTTTTTCTGTGTGACTTATTTCACTTAGAATCGTCGTACCTAAATCCACTCATCATGCTGCTACTAGCCTTATGACGTTGATTTCATGGCTGAGTGATATTCCATTGTACATAAGGACCACAACTTCTTTATCCATTTTTCTCTTTCCTGGGATATTTAAGGTGTAACGAAGTGGAGGTTCTTGTCAACAGAGCAGCCCTAAACTTTGGGGTGCCTGTGTCTTGCTGATTTTTAGTTTTCCCAATTTATACGCCCATGAGTGGAAGTGCCCTGTGCTCTCTAAGCTGAGTTTTTTAGATGTTTCAGGACACACCGTACACTTCTCCAGAGTGGCTGTTGGCAATTTACATCCCTCCCATCAGCGTAGCCAGGCTCCCGTTTCTCCATGGCCTGTCCTGCATTTCTGGTTTTGACACTTTATTCAGCATGGCCCTTTTGACCGATGGGAAGCGAGACTTCTTTGTAGCGCTGATTTGCCTTTCCAGGTTGCTTGGTTGGCCAAAAAGGGCGTATGCGTTTTTTCCTGAATATATTCAGGAAAAAACGCATACGCCCTTTTTGGCCAAGGGCATCATTGTCGAGGTTTTGCCGCTTTTCCTGTGCTTTAAAGGCGATTCGAATCTCCCTCCTGAAATCTGTTTCCTGCAATTCTGCCTTGCTTTCCAATCCTCTTCGTTGCCTTCCCTCAATATATTTGTGGACGAGAGTTATCATTTATAAGTCTGCAGGTTTGTGAATTGCAGTGCCCCTGAGCTCCATTTTTCAACTCGCTTTCTTGGGAGCTGGCCGCAAAAGCGCAGGATTGCTTCAGGCCCTATTCTGGTCCCGGGCGGCAGGCTGAGCCTGTGGTTAATTCTTCTTCCTGATGGGAAAGTAGAGTGACCTGTGCCTGTCCCAACACCTAGAGCTAGTCTCTCATTGGTTCCCACTCTTCCCGTTCATCCTCAGGACACATTGCAACCTGTACGGAACAGGAGGTTAAAGGTGCTGATTCTCCAAGGAGGGAGATTGCTACTAAAGCGGCTGGAATGGCGAACCCGAGCATAAGGAGATGAGAAATGAGGTGCGTTTTGGAAACCTTTCCCGATCACACGGTGTACCATCTTCTGGGTTTCTCATGCATGTTTTCGATGTAGGAAGATGCCCTTGAACCTGGAGATTTGGGACCCATGGGATGGGAACCACGCAGTATTACTTTAAAGGGTCTGCGTTTCCTCACCCAACCTCACCAAACCTCTCAGCCCCAAGAGTGTCCACCCTTATGTCTCCATCAGCTGTGGGTCTAGATATGGTCAATCCAGGTGGCATCACAGCCCCTGAACGAATTTTGTAAGAATTTCCCTCTCTTTCACTGTCTTTGTTTCACGGGTTTTTAAAAGTAATTGATTTTTATAATGGGGTTTAGCTGCTTTTCACTGCTGTGTTTCTGCCGCTTTACACCCACTTGACTCACTTACAGAGAGATATCAAAACGTAGGTTTTACGATTCTTACTAGTCAGATATATTCTTGGGCGGTGAATAGGGGGTGTTGAGTCCAATTCACTGATCAAGGAGTAGGTCTTGTCTAGTACATATTGGGTTTATGGAACGGTATCTGACCTAATTTGAAACCCTTGTTTTATGCATCACCCCACCTCACCTTTCCCGTTAAGCAGCCATAGAGTGTTTTCTAAACGTGGGACTCTGTTCTGTTTTGTAATTCAGTTCAAGGGTAGCGGTTTTTACATTCCCTCTATAAGTGATATCTTATGATAAGTGTCTTTTTCTGTGTGACTTATTTCACTTAGAATCGTCGTACCTAAATCCACTCATCATGCTGCTACTAGCCTTATGACGTTGATTTCATGGCTGAGTGATATTCCATTGTACATAAGGACCACAACTTCTTTATCCATTTTTCTCTTTCCTGGGATATGTAAGGTGTAACGAAGTGGAGGTTCTTGTCAACAGAGCAGCCCTAAACTTTGGGGTGCCTGTGTCTTGCTGATTTTTAGTTTTCCCAATTTATACGCCCATGAGTAGAAGTGCCCTGTGCTCTCTAAGCTGAGTTTTTTAGATGTTTCAGGACACACCGTACACTTCTCCAGAGTGGCTGTTGGCAATTTACATCCCTCCCATCAGCGTAGCCAGGCTCCCGTTTCTCCATGGCCTGTCCTGCATTTCTGGTTTTGACACTTTATTCAGCATGGCCCTTTTGACCGATGGGAAGCGAGACTTCTTTGTAGCGCTGATTTGCCTTTCCAGGTTGCTTGGTTGGCCAAAAAGGGCGTATGCGTTTTTTCCTGAATATATTCAGGAAAAAACGCATACGCCCTTTTTGGCCAAGGGCATCATTGTCGAGGTTTTGCCGCTTTTCCTGTGCTTTAAAGGCGATTCGAATCTCCCTCCTGAAATCTGTTTCCTGCAATTCTGCCTTGCTTTCCAGTCCTCTTCGTTGCCTTCCCTCAATATATTTGTGGACGAGAGTTATCATTTATAAGTCTGCAGGTTTGTGAATTGCAGTGCCCCTGAGCTCCATTTTTCAACTCGCTTTCTTGGGAGCTGGCCGCAAAAGCGCAGGATTGCTTCAGGCCCTATTCTGGTCCCGGGCGGCAGGGTGAGCCTGTGGTTAATTCTTCTTCCTGATGGGGAAGTAGAGTGACCTGTGCCTGTCCCAACACCTAGAGCTAGTCTCTCATTGGTTCCCACTCTTCCCGTTCATCCTCAGGACACATTGCAACCTGTACGGAACAGGAGGTTAAAAGTGCTGATTCTCCAAGGAGGGAGATTGCTACTAAAGCGGCTGGAATGGCGAACCCGAGCATAAGGAGATGAGAAATGAGGTGCGTTTTGGAAACTTTTCCCGATCACACGGTGTACCATCTTCTGGGTTTCTCATGCATGTTTTCGATGTAGGAAGATGCCCTTGAACCTGGAGATTTGGGACCCATGGGATGGGAACCACGCAGTATTACTTTAAAGGGTCTGCGTTTCCTCACCCAACCTCACCAAACCTCTCAGGCCCAAGAGTGTCCACCCTTATGTCTCCATCTTCTGTGGGTCTAGATATGGTCAATCCAGGTGGCATCACCGCCCCTGAACGAATTTTGTAAGAATTTCCCTCTCTTTCACTGTCTTTGTTTCACGGGTTTTTAAAAGTAATTGATTTTTATAATGGGGTTTAGCTGCTTTTCACTGCTGTGTTTCTGCCGCTTTACACCCACTTGACTCACTTACAGAGAGATATCAAAACGTAGGTTTTACGATTCTTACTAGTCAGATATATTCTTGGGCGGTGAATAGGGGGTGTTGAGTCCAATTCACTGATCAAGGAGTAGGTCTTGTCTAGTACATATTGGGTTTATGGAACGGTATCTGACCTAATTTGAAACCCTTGTTTTATGCATCACCCCACCTCAACATTCCCGTTAAGCAGCCATAGTGTGTTTTCTAAACGTGGGACTCTGTTCTGTTTTGTAATTCAGTTCAAGGGTAGCGGTTTTTACATTCCCTCTATAAGTGATATCTTATGATAAGTGTCTTTTTCTGTGTGACTTATTTCACTTAGAATCGTCGTACCTAAATCCACTCATCATGCTGCTACTAGCCTTATGACGTTGATTTCATGGCTGAGTGATATTCCATTGTACATAAGGACCACAACTTCTTTATCCATTTTTCTCTTTCCTGGGATATGTAAGGTGTAACGAAGTGGAGGTTCTTGTCAACAGAGCAGCCCTAAACTTTGGGGTGCCTGTGTCTTGCTGATTTTTAGTTTTCCCAATTTATACGCCCATGAGTAGAAGTGCCCTGTGCTCTCTAAGCTGAGTTTTTTAGATGTTTCAGGACACACCGTACACTTCTCCAGAGTGGCTGTTGGCAATTTACATCCCTCCCATCAGCGTAGCCAGGCTCCCGTTTCTCCATGGCCTGTCCTGCATTTCTGGTTTTGACACTTTATTCAGCATGGCCCTTTTGACCGATGGGAAGCGAGACTTCTTTGTAGCGCTGATTTGCCTTTCCAGGTTGCTTGGTTGGCCAAAAAGGGCGTATGCGTTTTTTCCTGAATATATTCAGGAAAAAACGCATACGCCCTTTTTGGCCAAGGGCATCATTGTCGAGGTTTTGCCGCTTTTCCTGTGCTTTAAAGGCGATTCGAATCTCCCTCCTGAAATCTGTTTCCTGCAATTCTGCCTTGCTTTCCAGTCCTCTTCGTTGCCTTCCCTCAATATATTTGTGGACGAGAGTTATCATTTATAAGTCTGCAGGTTTGTGAATTGCAGTGCCCCTGAGCTCCATTTTTCAACTCGCTTTCTTGGGAGCTGGCCGCAAAAGCGCAGGATTGCTTCAGGCCCTATTCTGGTCCCGGGCGGCAGGCTGAGCCTGTGGTTAATTCTTCTTCCTGATGGGGAAGTAGAGTGACCTGTGCCTGTCCCAACACCTAGAGCTAGTCTCTCATTGGTTCCCACTCTTCCCGTTCATCCTCAGGACAAATTGCAACCTGTACGGAACAGGAGGTTAAAGGTGCTGATTCTCCAAGGAGGGAGATTGCTACTAAAGGGGCTGGAATGGCGAACCCGAGCATAAGGAGATGAGAAATGAGGTGCGTTTTGGAAACCTTTCCCGATCACACGGTGTACCATCTTCTGGGTTTCTCATGCATGTTTTCGATGTAGGAAGATGCCCTTGAACCTGGAGATTTGGGACCCATGGGATAGGAACCACGCAGTATTACTTTAAAGGGTCTGCGTTTCCTCACCCAACCTCACCAAACCTCTCAGCCCCAAGAGTGTCCACCCTTATGTCTCCATCAGCTGTGGGTCTAGATATGGTCAATCCAGGTGGCATCACAGCCCCTGAACGAATTTTGTAAGAATTTCCCTCTCTTTCCCTGTCTTTGTTTCACGGGTTTTTAAAAGTAATTGATTTTTATAATGGGGTTTAGCTGCTTTTCACTGCTGTTTTTCTGCCGCTTTACACCCACTTGACTCACTTACAGAGAGATATCAAAACGTAGGTTTTACGATTCTTACTAGTCAGATATATTCTTGGGCGGTGAATAGGGGGTGTTGAGTCCAATTCACTGATCAAGGAGTAGGTCTTGTCTAGTACATATTGGGTTTATGGAACGGTATCTGACCTAATTTGAAACCCTTGTTTTATGCATCACCCCACCTCATCTTTCCCGTTAAGCAGCCATAGTGTGTTTTCTAAACGTGGGACTCTGTTCTGTTTTGTAATTCAGTTCAAGGGTAGCGGTTTTTACATTCCCTCTATAAGTGATATCTTATGATAAGTGTCTTTTTCTGTGTGACTTATTTCACTTAGAATCGTCGTACCTAAATCCACTCTTCATGCTGCTACTAGCCTTATGACGTTGATTTCATGGCTGAGTGATATTCCATTGTACATAAGGACCACAACTTCTTTATCCATTTTTCTCTTTCCTGGGATATTTAAGGTGTAACGAAGTGGAGGTTCTTGTCAACAGAGCAGCCCTAAACTTTGGGGTGCCTGTGTCTTGCTGATTTTTAATTTTCCCAATTTATACGCCCATGAGTGGAAGTGCCCTGTGCTCTCTTAGCTGAGTTTTCTAGATGTTTCAGGACACACCGTACACTTCTCCAGAGTGGCTGTTGGCAATTTACATCCCTCCCATCAGCGTAGCCAGGCTCCCGTTTCTCCATGGCCTGTCCTGCATTTCTGGTTTTGACACTTTATTCAGCATGGCCCTTTTGACCGATGGGAAGCGAGACTTCTTTGTAGCGCTGATTTGCCTTTCCAGGTTGCTTGGTTGGCCAAAAAGGGCGTATGCGTTTTTTCCTGAATATATTCAGGAAAAAACGCATACGCCCTTTTTGGCCAAGGGCATCATTGTCGAGGTTTTGCCGCTTTTCCTGTGCTTTAAAGGCGATTCGAATCTCCCTCCTGAAATCTGTTTCCTGCAATTCTGCCTTGCTTTCCAGTCCTCTTCGTTGCCTTCCCTCAATATATTTGTGGACGAGAGTTATCATTTATAAGTCTGCAGGTTTGTGAATTGCAGTGCCCCTGAGCTCCATTTTTCAACTCGCTTTCTTGGGAGCTGGCCGCAAAAGCGCAGGATTGCTTCAGGCCCTATTCTGGTCCCGGGCGGCAGGCTGAGCCTGTGGTTAATTCTTCTTCCTGATGGGGAAGTAGAGTGACCTGTGCCTGTCCCAACACCTAGAGCTAGTCTCTCATTGGTTCCCACTCTTCCCGTTCATCCTCAGGACACATTGCAACCTGTACGGAACAGGAGGTTAAAGGTGCTGATTCTCCAAGGAGGGAGATTGCTACTAAAGGGGCTGGAATGGCGAACCCGAGCATAAGGAAATGAGAAATGAGGTGCGTTTTGGAAACCTTTCCCGATCACACGGTGTACCATCTTCTGGGTTTCTCATGCATGTTTTCGATGTAGGAAGATGCCCTTGAACCTGGAGATTTGGGACCCATGGGATGGGAACCATGCAGTATTACTTTAAAGGGTCTGCGTTTCCTCACCCAACCTCACCAAACCTCTCAGCCCCAAGAGTGTCCACCCTTATGTCTCCATCAGCTGTGGGTCTAGATATGGTCAATCCAGGTGGCATCACAGCCCCTGAACGAATTTTGTAAGAATTTCCCTCTCTTTCACTGTCTTTGTTTCACGGGTTTTTAAAAGTAATTGATTTTTATAATGGGGTTTAGCTGCTTTTCACTGCTGTGTTTCTGCCGCTTTACACCCACTTGACTCACTTACAGAGAGATATCAAAACGTAGGTTTTACGATTCTTACTAGTCAGATATATTCTTGGGCGGTGAATAGGGGGTGTTGAGTCCAATTCACTGATCAAGGAGTAGGTCTTGTCTAGTACATATTGGGTTTATGGAACGGTATCTGACCTAATTTGAAACCCTTGTTTTATGCATCACCCCACCTCACCTTCCCCGTTAAGCAGCCATAGTGTGTTTTCTAAACGTGGGACTCTGTTCTGTTTTGTAATTCAGTTCAAGGGTAGCGGTTTTTACATTCCCTCTATAAGTGATATCTTATGATAAGTGTCTTTTTCTGTGTGACTTATTTCACTTAGAATCGTCGTACCTAAATCCACTCATCATGCTGCTACTAGCCTTATGACGTTGATTTCATGGCTGAGTGATATTCCATTGTACATAAGGACCACAACTTCTTTATCCATTTTTCTCTTTCCTGGGATATTTAAGGTGTAACGAAGTGGAGGTTCTTGTCAACAGAGCAGCCCTAAACTTTGGGGTGCCTGTGTCTTGCTGATTTTTAGTTTTCCCAATTTATACGCCCATGAGTGGAAGTGCCCTGTGCTCTCTAAGCTGAGTTTTTTAGATGTTTCAGGACACACCGTACACTTCTCCAGAGTGGCTGTTGGCAATTTACATCCCTCCCATCAGCGTAGCCAGGCTCCCGTTTCTCCATGGCCTGTCCTGCATTTCTGGTTTTGACACTTTATTCAGCATGGCCCTTTTGACCTATGGGAAGCGAGACTTCTTTGTAGCGCTGATTTGCCTTTCCAGGTTGCTTGGTTGGCCAAAAAGGGCGTATGCGTTTTTTCCTGAATATATTCAGGAAAAAACGCATACGCCCTTTTTGGCCAAGGGCATCATTGTCGAGGTTTTGCCGCTTTTCCTGTGCTTTAAAGGCGATTCGAATCTCCCTCCTGAAATCTGTTTCCTGCAATTCTGCCTTGCTTTCCAGTCCTCTTCGTTGCCTTCCCTCAATATATTTGTGGACGAGAGTTATCATTTATAAGTCTGCAGGTTTGTGAATTGCAGTGCCCCTGAGCTCCATTTTTCAACTCGCTTTCTTGGGAGCTGGCCGCAAAAGCGCAGGATTGCTTCAGGCCCTATTCTGGTCCCGGGCGGCAGGCTGAGCCTGTGGTTAATTCTTCTTCCTGATGGGGAAGTAGAGTGACCTGTGCCTGTCCCAACACCTAGAGCTAGTCTCTCATTGGTTCCCACTCTTCCCGTTCATCCTCAGGACAAATTGCAACCTGTACGGAACAGGAGGTTAAAGGTGCTGATTCTCCAAGGAGGGAGATTGCTACTAAAGGGGCTGGAATGGCGAACCCGAGCATAAGGAGATGAGAAATGAGGTGCGTTTTGGAAACCTTTCCCGATCACACGGTGTACCATCTTCTGGGTTTCTCATGCATGTTTTCGATGTAGGAAGATGCCCTTGAACCTAGAGATTTGGGACCCATGGGATGGGAACCACGCAGTTTTAATTTAAAGGGTCTGCGTTTCCTCACCCAACCTCACCAAACCTCTCAGCCCCAAGAGTGTCCACCCTTATGTCTCCATCAGCTGTGGGTCTAGATATGGTCAATCCAGGTGGCATCACAGCCCCTGAACGAATTTTGTAAGAATTTCCCTCTCTTTCACTGTCTTTGTTTCACGGGTTTTTAAAAGTAATTGATTTTTATAATGGGGTTTAGCTGCTTTTCACTGCTGTGTTTCTGCCGCTTTACACCCACTTGACTCACTTACAGAGAGATATCAAAACATAGGTTTTACGATTCTTACTAGTCAGATATATTCTTGGGCGGTGAATAGGGGGTGTTGAGTCCAATTCACTGATCAAGGAGTAGGTCTTGTCTATTACATATTGGGTTTATGGAACGGTATCTGACCTAATTTGAAACCCTTGTTTTATGCATCACCCCACCTCACCTTTCCCGTTAAGCAGCCATAGTGTGTTTTCTAAACGTGGGACTCTGTTCTGTTTTGTAATTCAGTTCAAGGGTAGCGGTTTTTACATTCCCTCTATAAGTGATATCTTATGATAAGTGTCTTTTTCTGTGTGACTTATTTCACTTAGAATCGTCGTACCTAAATCCACTCATCATGCTGCTACTAGCCTTATGACGTTGATTTCATGGCTGAGTGATATTCCATTGTACATAAGGACCACAAGTTCTTTATCCATTTTTCTCTTTCCTGGGATATGTAAGGTGTAACGAAGTGGAGGTTCTTGTCAACAGAGCAGCCCTAAACTTTGGGGTGCCTGTGTCTTGCTGATTTTTAGTTTTCCCAATTTATACGCCCATGAGTGGAAGTGCCCTGTGCTGTCTAAGCTGAGTTTTTTAGATGTTTCAGGACACACCGTACACTTCTCCAGAGTGGCTGTTGGCAATTTACATCCCTCCCATCAGCGTAGCCAGGCTCCCGTTTCTCCATGGCCTGTCCTGCATTTCTGTTTTTGACACTTTATTCAGCATGGCCCTTTTGACCGATGGGAAGCGAGACTTCTTTGTAGCGCTGATTTGCCTTTCCAGGTTGCTTGGTTGGCCAAAAAGGGCGTATGCGTTTTTTCCTGAATATATTCAGGAAAAAACGCATACGCCCTTTTTGGCCAAGGGCATCATTGTCGAGGTTTTGCCGATTTTCCTGTGCTTTAAAGGCGATTCGAATCTCCCTCCTGAAATCTGTTTCCTGCAATTCTGCCTTGCTTTCCAGTCCTCTTCGTTGCCTTCCCTCAATATATTTGTGGATGAGAGTTATCATTTATAAGTCTGCAGGTTTGTGAATTGCAGTGCCCCTGAGCTCCATTTTTCAACTCGCTTTCTTGGGAGCTGGCCGCAAAAGCGCAGGATTGCTTCAGGCCCTATTCTGGTCCCGGGCGGCAGGCTGAGCCTGTGGTTAATTCTTCTTCCTGATGGGGAAGTAGAGTGACCTGTGCCTGTCCCAACACCTAGAGCTAGTCTCTCATTGGTTCCCACTCTTCCCGTTCATCCTCAGGACAAATTGCAACCTGTACGGAACAGGAGGTTAAAGGTGCTGATTCTCCAAGGAGGGAGATTGCTACTAAAGGGGCTGGAATGGCGAACCCGAGCATAAGGAGATGAGAAATGAGGTGCGTTGTGGAAACCTTTCCCGATCACACGGTGTACCATCTTCTGAGTTTCTCATGCATGTTTTCGATGTAGGAAGATGCCCTTGAACCTGGAGATTTGGGACCCATGGGATGGGAACCACGCAGTATTACTTTAAAGGGTCTGCATTTCCTCACCCAACCTCACCAAACCTCTCAGCCCCAAGAGTGTCCACCCTTATGTCTCCATCAGCTGTGGGTCTAGATATGGTCAATCCAGGTGGCATCACAGCCCCTGAACGAATTTTGTAAGAATTTCCCTCTCTTTCCCTGTCTTTGTTTCACGGGTTTTTAAAAGTAATTGATTTTTATAATGGGGTTTAGCTGCTTTTCACTGCTGTGTTTCTGCCGCTTTACACCCACTTGACTCACTTACAGAGAGATATCAAAACGTAGGTTTTACGATTCTTACTAGTCAGATATATTCTTGGGCAGTGAATAGGGGGTGTTGAGTCCAATTCACTGATCAAGGAGTAGGTCTTGTCTAGTACATATTGGGTTTATGGAACGGTATCTGACCTAATTTGAAACCCTTGTTTTATGCATCACCCCACCTCACCTTTCCCGTTAAGCAGCCATAGTGTGTTTTCTAAACGTGGGACTCTGTTCTGTTTTGTAATTCAGTTCAAGGGTAGCGGTTTTTACATTCCCTCTATAAGTGATATCTTATGATAAGTGTCTTTTTCTGTGTGACTTATTTCACTTAGAATCGTCGTACCTAAATCCACTCATCATGCTGCTACTAGCCTTATGACGTTGATTTCATGGCTGAGTGATATTCCATTGTACATAAGGACCACAACTTCTTTATCCATTTTTCTCTTTCCTGGGATATTTAAGGTGTAACGAAGTGGAGGTTCTTATCAACAGAGCAGCCCTAAACTTTGGGGTGCCTGTGTCTTGCTGATTTTTAGTTTTCCCAATTTATACGCCCATGAGTGGAAGTGCCCTGTGCTGTCTAAGCTGAGTTTTTTAGATGTTTCAGGACACACCGTACACTTCTCCAGAGTGGCTGTTGGCAATTTACATCCCTCCCATCAGCGTAGCCAGGCTCCCGTTTCTCCATGGCCTGTCCTGCATTTCTGGTTTTGACACTTTATTCAGCATGGCCCTTTTGACCGATGGGAAGCGAGACTTCTTTGTAGCGCTGATTTGCCTTTCCAGGTTGCTTGGTTGGCCAAAAAGGGCGTATGCGTTTTTTCCTGAATATATTCAGGAAAAAACGCATACGCCCTTTTTGGCCAAGGGCATCATTGTCGAGGTTTTGCCGCTTTTCCTGTGCTTTAAAGGCGATTCGAATCTCCCTCCTGAAATCTGTTTCCTGCAATTCTGCCTTGCTTTCCAATCCTCTTCGTTGCCTTCCCTCAATATATTTGTGGACGAGAGTTATCATTTATAAGTCTGCAGGTTTGTGAATTGCAGTGCCCCTGAGCTCCATTTTTCAACTCGCTTTCTTGGGAGCTGGCCGCAAAAGCGCAGGATTGCTTCAGGCCCTATTCTGGTCCCGGGCGGCAGGCTGAGCCTGTGGTTAATTCTTCTTCCTGATGGGAAAGTAGAGTGACCTGTGCCTGTCCCAACACCTAGAGCTAGTCTCTCATTGGTTCAAACTCTTCCCGTTCATCCTCAGGACAAATTGCAACCTGTACGGAACAGGAGGTTAAAGGTGCTGATTCTCCAAGGAGGGAGATTGCTACTAAAGCGGCTGGAATGGCGAACCCGAGCATAAGGAGATGAGAAATGAGGTGCGTTTTGGAAACCTTTCCCGATCACACGGTGTACCATCTTCTGGGTTTCTCATGCATGTTTTCGATGTAGGAAGATGCCCTTGAACCTGGAGATTTGGGACCCATGGGATGGGAACCACGCAGTATTACTTTAAAGGGTCTGCATTTCCTCACCCAACCTCACCAAACCTCTCAGCCCCAAGAGTGTCCACCCTTATGTCTCCATCTTCTGTGGGTCTAGATATGGTCAATCCAGGTGGCATCACCGCCCCTGAACGAATTTTGTAAGAATTTCCCTCTCTTTCACTGTCTTTGTTTCACGGGTTTTTAAAAGTAATTGATTTTTATAATGGTGTTTAGCTGCTTTTCACTGCTGTGTTTCTGCCGCTTTACACCCACTTGACTCACTTACAGAGAGATATCAAAACATAGGTTTTACGATTCTTACTAGTCAGATATATTCTTGGGCGGTGAATAGGGGGTGTTGAGTCCAATTCACTGATCAAGGAGTAGGTCTTGTCTAGTACATATTGGGTTTATGGAACGGTATCTGACCTAATTTGAAACCCTTGTTTTATGCATCACCCCACCTCAACTTTCCCGTTAAGCAGCCATAGTGTGTTTTCTAAACGTGGGACTCTGTTCTGTTTTGTAATTCAGTTCAAGGGTAGCGGTTTTTACATTCCCTCTATAAGTGATATCTTATGATAAGTGTCTTTTTCTGTGTGACTTATTTCACTTAGAATCGTCGTACCTAAATCCACTCATCATGCTGCTACTAGCCTTATGACGTTGATTTCATGGCTGAGTGATATTCCATTGTACATAAGGACCACAACTTCTTTATCCATTTTTCTCTTTCCTGGGATATTTAAGGTGTAACGAAGTGGAGGTTCTTGTCAACAGAGCAGCCCTAAACTTTGGGGTGCCTGTGTCTTGCTGATTTTTAGTTTTCCCAATTTATACGCCCATGAGTGGAAGTGCCCTGTGCTGTCTAAGCTGAGTTTTTTAGATGTTTCAGGACACACCGTACACTTCTCCAGAGTGGCTGTTGGCAATTTACATCCCTCCCATCAGCGTAGCCAGGCTCCCGTTTCTCCATGGCCTGTCCTGCATTTCTGGTTTTGACACTTTATTCAGCATGGCCCTTTTGACCGATGGGAAGCGAGACTTCTTTGTAGCGCTGATTTGCCTTTCCAGGTTGCTTGGTTGGCCAAAAAGGGCGTATGCGTTTTTTCCTGAATATATTCAGGAAAAAACGCATACGCCCTTTTTGGCCAAGGTTATCATTGTCGAGGTTTTGCCGCTTTTCCTGTGCTTTAAAGGCGATTCGAATCTCCCTCCTGAAATCTGTTTCCTGCAATTCTGCCTTGCTTTCCAGTCCTCTTCGTTGCCTTCCCTCAATATATTTGTGGACGAGAGTTATCATTTATAAGTCTGCAGGTTTGTGAATTGCAGTGCCCCTGAGCTCCATTTTTCAACTCGCTTTCTTGGGAGCTGGCCGCAAAAGCGCAGGATTGCTTCAGGCCCTATTCTGGTCCCGGGCGGCAGGCTGAGCCTGTGGTTAATTCTTCTTCCTGATGGGGAAGTAGAGTGACCTGTGCCTGTCCCAACACCTAGAGCTAGTCTCTCATTGGTTCCCACTCTTCCCGTTCATCCTCAGGACAAATTGCAACCTGTACGGAACAGGAGGTTAAAGGTGCTGATTCTCCAAGGAGGGAGATTGCTACTAAAGGGGCTGGAATGGCGAACCCGAGCATAAGGAGATGAGAAATGAGGTGCGTTTTGGAAACCTTTCCCGATCACACGGTGTACCATCTTCTGGGTTTCTCATGCATGTTTTCGATGTAGGAAGATGCCCTTGAACCTGGAGATTTGGGACCCATGGGATGGGAACCACGCAGTATTACTTTAAAGGGTCTGCGTTTCCTCACCCAACCTCACCAAACCTCTCAGCCCCAAGAGTGTCCACCCTTATGTCTCCATCAGCTGTGGGTCTAGATATGGTCAATCCAGGTGGCATCACAGCCCCTGAACGAATTTTGTAAGAATTTCCCTCTCTTTCACTGTCTTTGTTTAACGGGTTTTTAAAAGTAATTGATTTTTATAATGGGGTTTAGCTGCTTTTCACTGCTGTGTTTCTGCCGCTTTACACCCACTTGACTCACTTACAGAGAGATATCAAAACATAGGTTTTACGATTCTTACTAGTCAGATATATTCTTGGGCGGTGAATAGGGGGTGTTGAGTCCAATTCACTGATCAAGGAGTAGGTCTTGTCTATTACATATTGGGTTTATGGAACGGTATCTGACCTAATTTGAAACCCTTGTTTTATGCATCACCCCACCTCACCTTTCCCCTTAAGCAGCCATAGTGTGTTTTCTAAACGTGGGACTCTGTTCTGTTTTGTAATTCAGTTCAAGGGTAGCGGTTTTTACATTCCCTCTATAAGTGATATCTTATGATAAGTGTCTTTTTCTGTGTGACTTATTTCACTTAGAATCGTCGTACCTAAATCCACTCATCATGCTGCTACTAGCCTTATGACGTTGATTTCATGGCTGAGTGATATTCCATTGTACATAAGGACCACAAGTTCTTTATCCATTTTTCTCTTTCCTGGGATATGTAAGGTGTAACGAAGTGGAGGTTCTTGTCAACAGAGCAGCCCTAAACTTTGGGGTGCCTGTGTCTTGCTGATTTTTAGTTTTCCCAATTTATACGCCCATGAGTGGAAGTGCCCTGTGCTGTCTAAGCTGAGTTTTTTAGATGTTTCAGGACACACCGTACACTTCTGCAGAGTGGCTGTTGGCAATTTACATCCCTCCCATCAGCGTAGCCAGGCTCCCGTTTCTCCATGGCCTGTCCTGCATTTCTGGTTTTGACACTTTATTCAGCATGGCCCTTTTGACCGATGGGAAGCGAGACTTCTTTGTAGCGCTGATTTGCCTTTCCAGGTTGCTTGGTTGGCCAAAAAGGGCGTATGCGTTTTTTCCTGAATATATTCAGGAAAAAACGCATACGCCCTTTTTGGCCAAGGGCATCATTGTCGAGGTTTTGCCGCTTTTCCTGTGCTTTAAAGGCGATTCGAATCTCCCTCCTGAAATCTGTTTCCTGCAATTCTGCCTTGCTTTCCAGTCCTCTTCGTTGCCTTCCCTCAATATATTTGTGGACGAGAGTTATCATTTATAAGTCTGCAGGTTTGTGAATTGCAGTGCCCCTGAGCTCCATTTTTCAACTCGCTTTCTTGGGAGCTGGCCGCAAAAGCGCAGGATTGCTTCAGGCCCTATTCTGGTCCCGGGCGGCAGGCTGAGCCTGTGGTTAATTCTTCTTCCTGATGGGGAAGTAGAGTGACCTGTGCCTGTCCCAACACCTAGAGCTAGTCTCTCATTGGTTCCCACTCTTCCCGTTCATCCTCAGGACAAATTGCAACCTGTACGGAACAGGAGGTTAAAGGTGCTGATTCTCCAAGGAGGGAGATTGCTACTAAAGGGGCTGGAATGGCGAACCCGAGCATAAGGAGATGAGAAATGAGGTGCGTTTTGGAAACCTTTCCCGATCACACGGTGTACCATTTCTGGGTTTCTCATGCATGTTTTCGATGTAGGAAGATGCCCTTGAACCTGGAGATTTGGGACCCATGGGATGGGAACCACGCAGTATTACTTTAAAGGGTCTGCGTTTCCTCACCCAACCTCACCCAACCTCTCAGCCCCAAGAGTGTCCACCCTTATGTCTCCATCAGCTGTGGGTCTAGATATGGTCAATCCAGGTGGCATCACAGCCCCTGAACGAATTTTGTAAGAATTTCCCTCTCTTTCACTGTCTTTGTTTCACGGGTTTTTAAAAGTAATTGATTTTTATAATGGGGTTTAGCTGCTTTTCACTGCTGTGTTTCTGCCGCTTTACACCCACTTGACTCACTTACAGAGAGATATCAAAACGTAGGTTTTACGATTCTTACTAGTCAGATATATTCTTGGGCGGTGAATAGGGGGTGTTGAGTCCAATTCACTGATCAAGGAGTAGGTCTTGTCTAGTACATATTGGGTTTATGGAACGGTATCTGACCTAATTTGAAACCCTTGTTTTATGCATCACCCCACCTCACCTTTCCCGTTAAGCAGCCATAGTGTGTTTTCTAAACGTGAGACTCTGTTCTGTTTTGTAATTCAGTTCAAGGGTAGCGGTTTTTACATTCCCTCTATAAGTGATATCTTATGATAAGTGTCTTTTTCTGTGTGACTTATTTCACTTAGAATCGTCGTACCTAAATCCACTCATCATGCTGCTACTAGCCTTATGACGTTGATTTCATGGCTGAGTGATATTCCATTGTACATAAGGACCACAACTTCTTTATCCATTTTTCTCTTTCCTGGGATATTTAAGGTGTAACGAAGTGGAGGTTCTTGTCAACAGAGCAGCCCTAAACTTTGGGGTGCCTGTGTCTTGCTGATTTTTAGTTTTCCCAATTTATACGCCCATGAGTGGAAGTGCCCTGTGCTCTCTAAGCTGAGTTTCTTAGATGTTTCAGGACACACCGTACACTTCTCCAGAGTGGCTGTTGGCAATTTACATCCCTCCCATCAGCGTAGCCAGGCTCCCGTTTCTCCATGGCCTGTCCTGCATTTCTGGTTTTGACACTTTATTCAGCATGGCCCTTTTGACCGATGGGAAGCGAGACTTCTTTGTAGCGCTGATTTGCCTTTCCAGGTTGCTTGGTTGGCCAAAAAGGGCGTATGCGTTTTTTCCTGAATATATTCAGGAAAAAACGCATACGCCCTTTTTGGCCAAGGGCATCATTGTCGAGGTTTTGCCGCTTTTCCTGTGCTTTAAAGGCGATTCGTATCTCCCTCCTGAAATCTGTTTCCTGCAATTCTGCCTTGCTTTCCAATCCTCTTCGTTGCCTTCCCTCAATATATTTGTGGACGAGAGTTATCATTTATAGGTCTGCAGGTTTGTGAATTGCAGTGCCCCTGAGCTCCATTTTTCAACTCGCTTTCTTGGGAGCTGACCGGAAAAGCGCAGGATTGCTTCAGGCCCTATTCTGGTCCCGGGCGGCAGGCTGAGCCTGTGGTTAATTCTTCTTCCTGATGGGAAAGTAGAGTGACCTGTGCCTGTCCCAACACCTAGAGCTAGTCTCTCATTGGTTCCCACTCTTCCCGTTCATCCTCAGGACAAATTGCAACCTGTACGGAACAGGAGATTAAAGGTGCTGATTCTCCAAGGAGGGAGATTGCTACTAAAGCGGCTGGAATGGCGAACCCGAGCATAAGGAGATGAGAAATGAGGTGCGTTTTGGAAACCTTTCCCGATCACACGGTGTACCATCTTCTGGGTTTCTCATGCATGTTTTCGATGTAGGAAGATGCCCTTGAACCTGGAGATTTGGGACCCATGGGATGGGAACCACGCAGTATTACTTTAAAGGGTCTGCGTTTCCTCACCCAACCTCACCAAACCTCTCAGCCCCAAGAGTGTCCACCCTTATGTCTCCATCTTCTGTGGGTCTAGATATGGTCAATCCAGGTGGCATCACCGCCCCTGAACGAATTTTGTAAGAATTTCCCTCTCTTTCACTGTCTTTGTTTCACGGGTTTTTAAAAGTAATTGATTTTTATAATGGGGTTTAGCTGCTTTTCACTGCTGTGTTTCTGCCGCTTTACACCCACTTGACTCACTTACAGAGAGATATCAAAACATAGGTTTTAAGATTCTTACTAGTCAGATATATTGTTGGGCGGTGAATAGGGGGTGTTGAGTCCAAATCACTGTGCAAGGAGTAGGTCTTGTCTATTACATATTGGGTTTATGGAACGGTATCTGAGATAATTTGAAACCCTTGTTTTATGCATCACCCCACCTCACCTTCCCCGTTAAGCAGCCATAGTGTGTTTTCTAAACGTGGGACTCTGTTCTGTTTTGTAATTCAGTTCAAGGGTAGCGGTTTTTACATTCCCTCTATAAGTGATATCTTATGATAAGTGTCTTTTTCTGTGTGACTTATTTCACTTAGAATCGTCGTACCTAAATCCACTCATCATGCTGCTACTAGCCTTATGACGTTGATTTCATGGCTGAGTGATATTCCATTGTACATAAGGACCACAACTTCTTTATCCATTTTTCTCTTTCCTGGGATATGTAAGGTGTAACGAAGTGGAGGTTCTTGTCAACAGAGCAGCCGTAAACTTTGGGGTGCCTGTGTCTTGCTGATTTTTAGTTTTCCCAATTTATACGCCCATGAGTGGAAGTGCCCTGTGCTCTCTAAGCTGAGTTTTTTAGATGTTTCAGGACACACCGTACACTTCTCCAGAGTGGCTGTTGGCAATTTACATCCCTCCCATCAGCGTAGCCAGGCTCCCGTTTCTCCATGGCCTGTCCTGCATTTCTGGTTTTGACACTTTATTCAGCATGGCCCTTTTGACCGATGGGAAGCGAGACTTCTTTGTAGCGCTGATTTGCCTTTCCAGGTTGCTTGGTTGGCCAAAAAGGGCGTATGCGTTTTTTCCTGAATATATTCAGGAAAAAACGCATACGCCCTTTTTGGCCAAGGGCATCATTGTCGAGGTTTTGCCGCTTTTCCTGTGCTTTAAAGGCGATTCGAATCTCCCTCCTGAAATCTGTTTCCTGCAATTCTGCCTTGCTTTCCAGTCCTCTTCGTTGCCTTCCCTCAATATATTTGTGGACGAGAGTTATCATTTATAAGTCTGCAGGTTTGTGAATTGCAGTGCCCCTGAGCTCCATTTTTCAACTCGCTTTCTTGGGAGCTGGCCGCAAAAGCGCAGGATTGCTTCAGGCCCTATTCTGGTCCCGGGCGGCAGGCTGAGCCTGTGGTTAATTCTTCTTCCTGATGGGGAAGTAGAGTGACCTGTGCCTGTCCCAACACCTAGAGCTAGTCTCTCATTGGTTCCCACTCTTCCCGTTCATCCTCAGGACAAATTGCAACCTGTACGGAACAGGAGGTTAAAGGTGCTGATTCTCCAAGGAGGGAGATTGCTACTAAAGGGGCTGGAATGGCGAACCCGAGCATAAGGAGATGAGAAATGAGGTGCGTTTTGGAAACCTTTCCCGATCACACGGTGTACCATCTTCTGGGTTTCTCATGCATGTTTTCGATGTAGGAAGATGCCCTTGAACCTGGAGATTTGGGACCCATGGGATGGGAACCACGCAGTATTACTTTAAAGGGTCTGCGTTTCCTCACCCAACCTCACCAAACCTCTCAGCCCCAAGAGTGTCCACCCTTATGTCTCCATCTTCTGTGGGTCTAGATATGGTCAATCCAGGTGGCATCACCGCCCCTGAACGAATTTTGTAAGAATTTCCCTCTCTTTCACTGTCTTTGTTTCACGGGTTTTTAAAAGTAATTGATTTTTATAATGGGGTTTAGCTGCTTTTCACTGCTGTGTTTCTTCCGCTTTACACCCACTTGACTCACTTACAGAGAGATATCAAAACATAGGTTTTAAGATTCTTACTAGTCAGATATATTCTTGGGCGGTGAATAGGGGGCGTTGAGTCCAAATCACTGAGCAAGGAGGAGGTCTTGTCTATTACATATTGGGTTTATGGAACGGTATCTGAGATAATTTGAAACCCTTGTTTTATGCATCACCCCACCTCACCTTCCCCGTTAAGCAGCCATAGTGTGTTTTCTAAACGTGGGACTCTGTTCTGTTTTGTAATTCAGTTCAAGGGTAGCGGTTTTTACATTCCCTCTATAAGTGATATCGTATGATAAGTGTCTTTTTCTGTGTGACTTATTTCACTTAGAATCGTCGTACCTAAATCCACTCATCATGCTGCTACTAGCCTTATGACGTTGATTTCATGGCTGAGTGATATTCCATTGTACATAAGGACCACAACTTCTTTATCCATTTTTCTCTTTCCTGGGATATTTAAGGTGTAACGAAGTGGAGGTTCTTGTCAACAGAGCAGCCCTAAACTTTGGGGTGCCTGTGTCTTGCTGATTTTTAGTTTTCCCAATTTATACGCCCATGAGTGGAAGTGCCCTGTGCTCTCTAAGCTGAGTTTTTTAGATGTTTCAGGACACACCGTACACTTCTCCAGAGTGGCTGTTGGCAATTTACATCCCTCCCATCAGCGTAGCCAGGCTCCCGTTTCTCCATGGCCTGTCCTGCATTTCTGGTTTTGACACTTTATTCAGCATGGCCCTTTTGACCGATGGGAAGCGAGACTTCTTTGTAGCGCTGATTTGCCTTTCCAGGTTGCTTGGTTGGCCAAAAAGGGCGTATGCGTTTTTTCCTGAATATATTCAGGAAAAAACGCATACGCCCTTTTTGGCCAAGGGCATCATTGTCGAGGTTTTGCCGCTTTTCCTGTGCTTTAAAGGCGATTCGTATCTCCCTCCTGAAATCTGTTTCCTGCAATTCTGCCTTGCTTTCCAATCCTCTTCGTTGCCTTCCCTCAATATATTTGTGGACGAGAGTTATCATTTATAGGTCTGCAGGTTTGTGAATTGCAGTGCCCCTGAGCTCCATTTTTCAACTCGCTTTCTTGGGAGCTGACCGGAAAAGCGCAGGATTGCTTCAGGCCCTATTCTGGTCCCGGGCGGCAGGCTGAGCCTGTGGTTAATTCTTCTTCCTGATGGGAAAGTAGAGTGACCTGTGCCTGTCCCAACACCTAGAGCTAGTCTCTCATTGGTTCCCACTCTTCCCGTTCATCCTCAGGACAAATTGCAACCTGTACGGAACAGGAGATTAAAGGTGCTGATTCTCCAAGGAGGGAGATTGCTACTAAAGCGGCTGGAATGGCGAACCCGAGCATAAGGAGATGAGAAATGAGGTGCGTTTTGGAAACCTTTCCCGATCACACGGTGTACCATCTTCTGGGTTTCTCATGCATGTTTTCGATGTAGGAAGATGCCCTTGAACCTGGAGATTTGGGACCCATGGGATGGGAACCACGCAGTATTACTTTAAAGGGTCTGCGTTTCCTCACCCAACCTCACCAAACCTCTCAGCCCCAAGAGTGTCCACCCTTATGTCTCCATCTTCTGTGGGTCTAGATATGGTCAATCCAGGTGGCATCACCGCCCCTGAACGAATTTTGTAAGAATTTCCCTCTCTTTCACTGTCTTTGTTTCACGGGTTTTTAAAAGTAATTGATTTTTATAATGGGGTTTAGCTGCTTTTCACTGCTGTGTTTCTGCCGCTTTACACCCACTTGACTCACTTACAGAGAGATATCAAAACATAGGTTTTAAGATTCTTACTAGTCAGATATATTGTTGGGCGGTGAATAGGGGGTGTTGAGTCCAAATCACTGTGCAAGGAGTAGGTCTTGTCTATTACATATTGGGTTTATGGAACGGTATCTGAGATAATTTGAAACCCTTGTTTTATGCATCACCCCACCTCACCTTCCCCGTTAAGCAGCCATAGTGTGTTTTCTAAACGTGGGACTCTGTTCTGTTTTGTAATTCAGTTCAAGGGTAGCGGTTTTTACATTCCCTCTATAAGTGATATCTTATGATAAGTGTCTTTTTCTGTGTGACTTATTTCACTTAGAATCGTCGTACCTAAATCCACTCATCATGCTGCTACTAGCCTTATGACGTTGATTTCATGGCTGAGTGATATTCCATTGTACATAAGGACCACAACTTCTTTATCCATTTTTCTCTTTCCTGGGATATGTAAGGTGTAACGAAGTGGAGGTTCTTGTCAACAGAGCAGCCCTAAACTTTGGGGTGCCTGTGTCTTGCTGATTTTTAGTTTTCCCAATTTATACGCCCATGAGTGGAAGTGCCCTGTGCTCTCTAAGCTGAGTTTTTTAGATGTTTCAGGACACACCGTACACTTCTCCAGAGTGGCTGTTGGCAATTTACATCCCTCCCATCAGCGTAGCCAGGCTCCCGTTTCTCCATGGCCTGTCCTGCATTTCTGGTTTTGACACTTTATTCAGCATGGCCCTTTTGACCGATGGGAAGCGAGACTTCTTTGTAGCGCTGATTTGCCTTTCCAGGTTGCTTGGTTGGCCAAAAAGGGCGTATGCGTTTTTTCCTGAATATATTCAGGAAAAAACGCATACGCCCTTTTTGGCCAAGGGCATCATTGTCGAGGTTTTGCCGCTTTTCCTGTGCTTTAAAGGCGATTCGAATCTCCCTCCTGAAATCTGTTTCCTGCAATTCTGCCTTGCTTTCCAGTCCTCTTCGTTGCCTTCCCTCAATATATTTGTGGACGAGAGTTATCATTTATAAGTCTGCAGGTTTGTGAATTGCAGTGCCCCTGAGCTCCATTTTTCAACTCGCTTTCTTGGGAGCTGGCCGCAAAAGCGCAGGATTGCTTCAGGCCCTATTCTGGTCCCGGGCGGCAGGCTGAGCCTGTGGTTAATTCTTCTTCCTGATGGGGAAGTAGAGTGACCTGTGCCTGTCCCAACACCTAGAGCTAGTCTCTCATTGGTTCCCACTCTTCCCGTTCATCCTCAGGACAAATTGCAACCTGTACGGAACAGGAGGTTAAAGGTGCTGATTCTCCAAGGAGGGAGATTGCTACTAAAGGGGCTGGAATGGCGAACCCGAGCATAAGGAGATGAGAAATGAGGTGCGTTTTGGAAACCTTTCCCGATCACACGGTGTACCATCTTCTGGGTTTCTCATGCATGTTTTCGATGTAGGAAGATGCCCTTGAACCTGGAGATTTGGGACCCATGGGATGGGAACCACGCAGTATTACTTTAAAGGGTCTGCGTTTCCTCACCCAACCTCACCAAACCTCTCAGCCCCAAGAGTGTCCACCCTTATGTCTCCATCTTCTTTGGGTCTAGATATGGTCAATCCAGGTGGCATCACCGCCCCTGAACGAATTTTGTAAGAATTTCCCTCTCTTTCACTGTCTTTGTTTCACGGGTTTTTAAAAGTAATTGATTTTTATAATGGGGTTTAGCTGCTTTTCACTGCTGTGTTTCTGCCGCTTTACACCCACTTGACTCACTTATAGAGAGATATCAAAACATAGGTTTTAAGATTCTTACTAGTCAGATATATTCTTGGGCGGTGAATAGGGGGCGTTGAGTCCAAATCACTGAGCAAGGAGTAGGTCTTGTCTATTACATATTGGGTTTATGGAACGGTATCTGAGATAATTTGAAACCCTTGTTTTATGCATCACCCCACCTCACCTTCCCCGTTAAGCAGCCATAGTTTGTTTTCTAAACGTGGGACTCTGTTCTGTTTTGTAATTCAGTTCAAGGGTAGCGGTTTTTACATTCCCTCTATAAGTGATATCTTATGATAAGTGTCTTTTTCTGTGTGACTTATTTCACTTAGAATCGTCGTACCTAAATCCACTCATCATGCTGCTACTAGCCTTATGACGTTGATTTCATGGCTGAGTGATATTCCATTGTACATAAGGACCACAACTTCTTTATCCATTTTTCTCTTTCCTGGGATATGTAAGGTGTAACGAAGTGGAGGTTCTTGTCAACAGAGCAGCCGTAAACTTTGGGGTGCCTGTGTCTTGCTGATTTTTAGTTTTCCCAATTTATACGCCCATGAGTGGAAGTGCCCTGTGCTCTCTAAGCTGAGTTTTTTAGATGTTTCAGGACACACCGTACACTTCTCCAGAGTGGCTGTTGGCAATTTACATCCCTCCCATCAGCGTAGCCAGGCTCCCGTTTCTCCATGGCCTGTCCTGCATTTCTGGTTTTGACACTTTATTCAGCATGGCCCTTTTGACCGATGGGAAGCGAGACTTCTTTGTAGCGCTGATTTGCCTTTCCAGGTTGCTTGGTTGGCCAAAAAGGGCGTATGCGTTTTTTCCTGAATATATTCAGGAAAAAACGCATTCGCCCTTTTTGGCCAAGGGCATCATTGTCGAGGTTTTGCCGCTTTTCCTGTGCTTTAAAGGCGATTCGAATCTCCCTCCTGAAATCTGTTTCCTGCAATTCTGCCTTGCTTTCCAGTCCTCTTCGTTGCCTTCCCTCAATATATTTGTGGACGAGAGTTATCATTTATAAGTCTGCAGGTTTGTGAATTGCAGTGCCCCTGAGCTCCATTTTTCAACTCGCTTTCTTGGGAGCTGGCCGCAAAAGCGCAGGATTGCTTCAGGCCCTATTCTGGTCCCGGGCGGCAGGCTGAGCCTGTGGTTAATTCTTCTTCCTGATGGGGAAGTAGAGTGACCTGTGCCTGTCCCAACACCTAGAGCTAGTCTCTCATTGGTTCCCACTCTTCCCGTTCATCCTCAGGACAAATTGCAACCTGTACGGAACAGGAGGTTAAAGGTGCTGATTCTCCAAGGAGGGAGATTGGTACTAAAGGGGCTGGAATGGCGAACCCGAGCATAAGGAGATGAGAAATGAGGTGCGTTTTGGAAACCTTTCCCGATCACACGGTGTACCATCTTCTGGGTTTCTCATGCATGTTTTCGATGTAGGAAGATGCCCTTGAACCTGGAGATTTGGGACCCATGGGATGGGAACCACGCAGTATTACTTTAAAGGGTCTGCGTTTCCTCACCCAACCTCACCAAACCTCTCAGCCCCAAGAGTGTCCACCCTTATGTCTCCATCAGCTGTGGGTCTAGATATGGTCAATCCAGGTGGCATCACAGCCCCTGAACGAATTTTGTAAGAATTTCCCTCTCTTTCACTGTCTTTGTTTCACGGGTTTTTAAAAGTAATTGATTTTTATAATGGGGTTTAGCTGCTTTTCACTGCTGTGTTTCTGCCGCTTTACACCCACTTGACTCACTTACAGAGAGATATCAAAACATAGGTTTTACGATTCTTACTAGTCAGATATATTCTTGGGCGGTGAATAGGGGGTGTTGAGTCCAATTCACTGATCAAGGAGGAGGTCTTGTCTATTACATATTGGGTTTATGGAACGGTATCTGACCTAATTTGAAACCCTTGTTTTATGCATCACCCCACCTCACCTTTCCCCTTAAGCAGCCATAGTGTGTTTTCTAAACGTGGGACTCTGTTCTGTTTTGTAATTCAGTTCAAGGGTAGCGGTTTTTACATTCCCTCTATAAGTGATATCGTATGATAAGTGTCTTTTTCTGTGTGACTTATTTCACTTAGAATCGTCGTACCTAAATCCACTCATCATGCTGCTACTAGCCTTATGACGTTGATTTCATGGCTGAGTGATATTCCATTGTACATAAGGACCACAACTTCTTTATCCATTTTTCTCTTTCCTGGGATATTTAAGGTGTAACGAAGTGGAGGTTCTTGTCAACAGAGCAGCCCTAAACTTTGGGGTGCCTGTGTCTTGCTGATTTTTAGTTTTCCCAATTTATACGCCCATGAGTGGAAGTGCCCTGTGCTCTCTAAGCTGAGTTTTTTAGATGTTTCAGGACACACCGTACACTTCTGCAGAGTGGCTGTTGGCAATTTACATCCCTCCCATCAGCGTAGCCAGGCTCCCGTTTCTCCATGGCCTGTCCTGCATTTCTGGTTTTGACACTTTATTCAGCATGGCCCTTTTGACCGATGGGAAGCGAGACTTCTTTGTAGCGCTGATTTGCCTTTCCAGGTTGCTTGGTTGGCCAAAAAGGGCGTATGCGTTTTTTCCTGAATATATTCAGGAAAAAACGCATACGCCCTTTTTGGCCAAGGGCATCATTGTCGAGGTTTTGCCGCTTTTCCTGTGCTTTAAAGGCGATTCGAATCTCCCTCCTGAAATCTGTTTCCTGCAATTCTGCCTTGCTTTCCAGTCCTCTTCGTTGCCTTCCCTCAATATATTTGTGGACGAGAGTTATCATTTATAAGTCTGCAGGTTTGTGAATTGCAGTGCCCCTGAGCTCCATTTTTCAACTCGCTTTCTTGGGAGCTGGCCGCAAAAGCGCAGGATTGCTTCAGGCCCTATTCTGGTCCCGGGCGGCAGGCTGAGCCTGTGGTTAATTCTTCTTCCTGATGGGGAAGTAGAGTGACCTGTGCCTGTCCCAACACCTAGAGCTAGTCTCTCATTGGTTCCCACTCTTCCCGTTCATCCTCAGGACAAATTGCAACCTGTACGGAACAGGAGGTTAAAGGTGCTGATTCTCCAAGGAGGGAGATTGCTACTAAAGCGGCTGGAATGGCGAACCCGAGCATAAGGAGATGAGAAATGAGGTGCGTTTTGGAAACCTTTCCCGATCACACGGTGTACCATCTTCTGGGTTTCTCATGCATGTTTTCGATGTAGGAAGATGCCCTTGAACCTGGAGATTTGGGACCCATGGGATGGGAACCACGCAGTATTACTTTAAAGGGTCTGCGTTTCCTCACCCAACCTCACCAAACCTCTCAGCCCCAAGAGTGTCCACCCTTATGTCTCCATCTTCTGTGGGTCTAGATATGGTCAATCCAGGTGGCATCACCGCCCCTGAACGAATTTTGTAAGAATTTCCCTCTCTTTCACTGTCTTTGTTTCACGGGTTTTTAAAAGTAATTGATTTTTATAATGGGGTTTAGCTGCTTTTCACTGCTGTGTTTCTGCCGCTTTACACCCACTTGACTCACTTACAGAGAGATATCAAAACATAGGTTTTAAGATTCTTACTAGTCAGATATATTGTTGGGCGGTGAATAGGGGGTGTTGAGTCCAAATCACTGTGCAAGGAGTAGGTCTTGTCTATTACATATTGGGTTTATGGAACGGTATCTGAGATAATTTGAAACCCTTGTTTTATGCATCACCCCACCTCACCTTCCCCGTTAAGCAGCCATAGTGTGTTTTCTAAACGTGGGACTCTGGTCTGTTTTGTAATTCAGTTCAAGGGTAGCGGTTTTTACATTCCCTCTATAAGTGATATCTTATGATAAGTGTCTTTTTCTGTGTGACTTATTTCACTTAGAATCGTCGTACCTAAATCCACTCATCATGCTGCTACTAGCCTTATGACGTTGATTTCATGGCTGAGTGATATTCCATTGTACATAAGGACCACAACTTCTTTATCCATTTTTCTCTTTCCTGGGATATGTAAGGTGTAACGAAGTGGAGGTTCTTGTCAACAGAGCAGCCCTAAACTTTGGGGTGCCTGTGTCTTGCTGATTTTTAGTTTTCCCAATTTATACGCCCATGAGTGGAAGTGCCCTGTGCTCTCTAAGCTGAGTTTTTTAGATGTTTCAGGACACACCGTACACTTCTCCAGAGTGGCTGTTGGCAATTTACATCCCTCCCATCAGCGTAGCCAGGCTCCCGTTTCTCCATGGCCTGTCCTGCATTTCTGGTTTTGACACTTTATTCAGCATGGCCCTTTTGACCGATGGGAAGCGAGACTTCTTTGTAGCGCTGATTTGCCTTTCCAGGTTGCTTGGTTGGCCAAAAAGGGCGTATGCGTTTTTTCCTGAATATATTCAGGAAAAAACGCATACGCCCTTTTTGGCCAAGGGCATCATTGTCGAGGTTTTGCCGCTTTTCCTGTTCTTTAAAGGCGATTCGAATCTCCCTCCTGAAATCTGTTTCCTGCAATTCTGCCTTGCTTTCCAGTCCTCTTCGTTGCCTTCCCTCAATATATTTGTGGACGAGAGTTATCATTTATAAGTCTGCAGGTTTGTGAATTGCAGTGCCCCTGAGCTCCATTTTTCAACTCGCTTTCTTGGGAGCTGGCCGCAAAAGCGCAGGATTGCTTCAGGCCCTATTCTGGTCCCGGGCGGCAGGCTGAGCCTGTGGTTAATTCTTCTTCCTGATGGGGAAGTAGAGTGACCTGTGCCTGTCCCAACACCTAGAGCTAGTCTCTCATTGGTTCCCACTCTTCCCGTTCATCCTCAGGACAAATTGCAACCTGTACGGAACAGGAGGTTAAAGGTGCTGATTCTCCAAGGAGGGAGATTGCTACTAAAGGGGCTGGAATGGCGAACCCGAGCATAAGGAGATGAGAAATGAGGTGCGTTTTGGAAACCTTTCCCGATCACACGGTGTACCATCTTCTGGGTTTCTCATGCATGTTTTCGATGTAGGAAGATGCCCTTGAACCTGGAGATTTGGGACCCATGGGATGGGAACCACGCAGTATTACTTTAAAGGGTCTGCGTTTCCTCACCCAACCTCACCAAACCTCTCAGCCCCAAGAGTGTCCACCCTTATGTCTCCATCTTCTGTGGGTCTAGATATGGTCAATCCAGGTGGCATCACCGCCCCTGAACGAATTTTGTAAGAATTTCCCTCTCTTTCACTGTCTTTGTTTCACGGGTTTTTAAAAGTAATTGATTTTTATAATGGGGTTTAGCTGCTTTTCACTGCTGTGTTTCTGCCGCTTTACACCCACTTGACTCACTTACAGAGAGATATCAAAACATAGGTTTTAAGATTCTTACTAGTCAGATATATTCTTGGGCGGTGAATAGGGGGCGTTGAGTCCAAATCACTGAGCAAGGAGTAGGTCTTGTCTATTACATATTGGGTTTATGGAACGGTATCTGAGATAATTTGAAACCCTTGTTTTATGCATCACCCCACCTCACCTTCCCCGTTAAGCAGCCATAGTGTGTTTTCTAAACGTGGGACTCTGTTCTGTTTTGTAATTCAGTTCAAGGGTAGCGGTTTTTACATTCCCTCTATAAGTGATATCTTATGATAAGTGTCTTTTTCTGTGTGACTTATTTCACTTAGAATCGTCGTACCTAAATCCACTCATCTTGCTGCTACTAGCCTTATGACGTTGATTTCATGGCTGAGTGATATTCCATTGTACATAAGGACCACAACTTCTTTATCCATTTTTCTCTTTCCTGGGATATGTAAGGTGTAACGAAGTGGAGGTTCTTGTCAACAGAGCAGCCCTAAACTTTGGGGTGCCTGTGTCTTGCTGATTTTTAGTTTTCCCAATTTATACGCCCATGAGTGGAAGTGCCCTGTGCTCTCTAAGCTGAGTTTTTTAGATGTTTCAGGACACACCGTACACTTCTCCAGAGTGGCTGTTGGCAATTTACATCCCTCCCATCAGCGTAGCCAGGCTCCCGTTTCTCCATGGCCTGTCCTGCATTTCTGGTTTTGACACTTTATTCAGCATGGCCCTTTTGACCGATGGGAAGCGAGACTTCTTTGTAGCGCTGATTTGCCTTTCCAGGTTGCTTGGTTGGCCAAAAAGGGCGTATGCGTTTTTTCCTGAATATATTCAGGAAAAAACGCATACGCTCTTTTTGGCCAAGGGCATCATTGTCGAGGTTTTGCCGCTTTTCCTGTGCTTTAAAGGCGATTCGAATCTCCCTCCTGAAATCTGTTTCCTGCAATTCTGCCTTGCTTTCCAGTCCTCTTCGTTGCCTTCCCTCAATATATTTGTGGACGAGAGTTATCATTTATAAGTCTGCAGGTTTGTGAATTGCAGTGCCCCTGAGCTCCATTTTTCAACTCGCTTTCTTGGGAGCTGGCCGCAAAAGCGCAGGATTGCTTCAGGCCCTATTCTGGTCCCGGGCGGCAGGCTGAGCCTGTGGTTAATTCTTCTTCCTGATGGGGAAGTAGAGTGACCTGTGCCTGTCCCAACACCTAGAGCTAGTCTCTCATTGGTTCCCACTCTTCCCGTTCATCCTCAGGACAAATTGCAACCTGTACGGAACAGGAGGTTAAAGGTGCTGATTCTCCAAGGAGGGAGATTGCTACTAAAGCGGCTGGAATGGCGAACCCGAGCATAAGGAGATGAGAAATGAGGTGCGTTTTGGAAACCTTTCCCGATCACACGGTGTACCATCTTCTGGGTTTCTCATGCATGTTTTCGATGTAGGAAGATGCCCTTGAACCTGGAGATTTGGGACCCATGGGATGGGAACCACGCAGTATTACTTTAAAGGGTCTGCGTTTCCTCACCCAACCTCACCAAACCTCTCAGCCCCAAGAGTGTCCACCCTTATGTCTCCATCAGCTGTGGGTCTAGATATGGTCAATCCAGGTGGCATCACAGCCCCTGAACGAATTTTGTAAGAATTTCCCTCTCTTTCACTGTCTTTGTTTCACGGGTTTTTAAAAGTAATTGATTTTTATAATGGGGTTTAGCTGCTTTTCACTGCTGTGTTTCTGCCGCTTTACACCCACTTGACTCACTTACAGAGAGATATCAAAACGTAGGTTTTACGATTCTTACTAGTCAGATATATTCTTGGGCGGTGAATAGGGGGTGTTGAGTCCAATTCACTGATCAAGGAGTATGTCTTGTCTAGTACATATTGGGTTTATGGAACGGTATCTGACCTAATTTGAAACCCTTGTTTTATGCATCACCCCACCTCACCTTTCCCGTTAAGCAGCCATAGTGTGTTTTCTAAACGTGGGACTCTGTTCTGTTTTGTAATTCAGTTCAAGGGTAGCGGTTTTTACATTCCCTCTATAAGTGATATCTTATGATAAGTGTCTTTTTCTGTGTGACTTATTTCACTTAGAATCGTCGTACCTAAATCCACTCATCATGCTGCTACTAGCCTTATGACGTTGATTTCATGGCTGAGTGATATTCCATTGTACATAAGGACCACAACTTCTTTATCCGTTTTTCTCTTTCCTGGGATATGTAAGGTGTAACGAAGTGGAGGTTCTTGTCAACAGAGCAGCCGTCAACTTTGGGGTGCCTGTGTCTTGCTGATTTTTAGTTTTCCCAATTTATACGCCCATGAGTGGAAGTGCCCTGTGCTCTCTAAGCTGAGTTTTTTAGATGTTTCAGGACACACCGTACACTTCTCCAGAGTGGCTGTTGGCAATTTACATCCCTCCCATCAGCGTAGCCAGGCTCCCGTTTCTCCATGGCCTGTCCTGCATTTCTGGTTTTGACACTTTATTCAGCATGGCCCTTTTGACCGATGGGAAGCGAGACTTCTTTGTAGCGCTGATTTGCCTTTCCAGGTTGCTTGGTTGGCCAAAAAGGGCTTATGCGTTTTTTCCTGAATATATTCAGGAAAAAACGCATACGCCCTTTTTGGCCAAGGGCATCATTGTCGAGGTTTTGCCGCTTTTCCTGTGCTTTAAAGGCGATTCGAATCTCCCTCCTGAAATCTGTTTCCTGCAATTCTGCCTTGCTTTCCAGTCCTCTTCGTTGCCTTCCCTCAATATATTTGTGGACGAGAGTTATCATTTATAAGTCTGCAGGTTTGTGAATTGCAGTGCCCCTGAGCTCCATTTTTCAACTCGCTTTCTTGGGAGCTGGCCGCAAAAGCGCAGGATTGCTTCAGGCCCTATTCTGGTCCCGGGCGGCAGGCTGAGCCTGTGGTTAATTCTTCTTCCTGATGGGGAAGTAGAGTGACCTGTGCCTGTCCCAACACCTAGAGCTAGTCTCTCATTGGTTCCCACTCTTCCCGTTCATCCTCAGGACAAATTGCAACCTGTACGGAACAGGAGGTTAAAGGTGCTGATTCTCCAAGGAGGGAGATTGCTACTAAAGCGGCTGGAATGGCGAACCCGAGCATAAGGAGATGAGAAATGAGGTGCGTTTTGGAAACCTTTCCCGATCACACGGTGTACCATCTTCTGGGTTTCTCATGCATGTTTTCGATGTAGGAAGATGCCCTTGAACCTGGAGATTTGGGACCCATGCGATGGGAACCACGCAGTATTACTTTAAAGGGTCTGCGTTTCCTCACCCAACCTCACCAAACCTCTCAGCCCCAAGAGTGTCCACCCTTATGTCTCCATCAGCTGTGGGTCTAGATATGGTCAATCCAGGTGGCATCACAGCCCCTGAACGAATTTTGTAAGAATTTCCCTCTCTTTCACTGTCTTTGTTTCACGGGTTTTTAAAAGTAATTGATTTTTATAATGGGGTTTAGCTGCTTTTCACTGCTGTGTTTCTGCCGCTTTACACCCACTTGACTCACTTACAGAGAGATATCAAAACATAGGTTTTACGATTCTTACTAGTCAGATATATTCTTGGGAATTGGATAGGGGGTGTTGAGTCCAATTCACTGATCAAGGAGTAGGTCTTGTCTATTACATATTGGGTTTATGGAACGGTATCTGACCTAATTTGAAACCCTTGTTTTATGCATCACCCCACCTCACCTTTCCCGTTAAGCAGCCATAGTGTGTTTTCTAAACGTGGGACTCTGTTCTGTTTTGTAATTCAGTTCAAGGGTAGCGGTTTTTACATTCCCTCTATAAGTGATATCTTATGATAAGTGTCTTTTTCTGTGTGACTTATTTCACTTAGAATCGTCGTACCTAAATCCACTCATCATGCTGCTACTAGCCTTATGACGTTGATTTCATGGCTGAGTGATATTCCATTGTACATAAGGACCACAACTTCTTTATCCATTTTTCTCTTTCCTGGGATATTTAAGGTGTAACGAAGTGGAGGTTCTTGTCAACAGAGCAGCCCTAAACTTTGGGGTGCCTGTGTCTTGCTGATTTTTAGTTTTCCCAATTTATACGCCCATGAGTGGAAGTGCCCTGTGCTCTCTAAGCTGAGTTTTTTAGATGTTTCAGGACACACCGTACACTTCTCCAGAGTGGCTGTTGGCAATTTACATCCCTCCCATCAGCGTAGCCAGGCTCCCGTTTCTCCATGGCCTGTCCTGCATTTCTGGTTTTGACACTTTATTCAGCATGGCCCTTTTGACCGATGGGAAGCGAGACTTCTTTGTAGCGCTGATTTGCCTTTCCAGGTTGCTTGGTTGGCCAAAAAGGGCGTATGCGTTTTTTCCTGAATATATTCAGGAAAAAACGCATACGCCCTTTTTGGCCAAGGGCATCATTGTCGAGGTTTTGCCGCTTTTCCTGTGCTTTAAAGGCGATTCGAATCTCCCTCCTGAAATCTGTTTCCTGCAATTCTGCCTTGCTTTCCAATCCTCTTCGTTGCCTTCCCTCAATATATTTGTGGACGAGAGTTATCATTTATAAGTCTGCAGGTTTGTGAATTGCAGTGCCCCTGAGCTCCATTTTTCAACTCGCTTTCTTGGGAGCTGGCCGCAAAAGCGCAGGATTGCTTCAGGCCCTATTCTGGTCCTGGGCGGCAGGCTGAGCCTGTGGTTAATTCTTCTTCCTGATGGGGAAGTAGAGTGACCTGTGCCTGTCCCAACACCTAGAGCTAGTCTCTCATTGGTTCCCACTCTTCCCGTTCATCCCCAGGACAAATTGCAACCTGTACGGAACAGGAGGTTAAAGGTGCTGATTCTCCAAGGAGGGAGATTGCTACTAAAGGGGCTGGAATGGCGAACCCGAGCATAAGGAGATGAGAAATGAGGTGCGTTTTGGAAACCATTCCCGATCACACGGTGTACCATCTTCTGGGTTTCTCATGCATGTTTTCGATGTAGGAAGATGCCCTTGAACCTGGAGATTTGGGACCCATGCGATGGGAACCACGCAGTATTACTTTAAAGGGTCTGCGTTTCCTCACCCAACCTCACCAAACCTCTCAGCCCCAAGAGTGTCCACCCTTATGTCTCCATCAGCTGTGGGTCTAGATATGGTCAATCCAGGTGGCATCACAGCCCCTGAACGAATTTTGTAAGAATTTCCCTCTCTTTCACTGTCTTTGTTTCACGGGTTTATAAAAGTAATTGATTTTTATAATGGGGTTTAGCTGCTTTTCACTGCTGTGTTTCTGCCGCTTTACACCCACTTGACTCACTTACAGAGAGATATCAAAACATAGGTTTTACGATTCTTACTAGTCAGATATATTCTTGGGCAGTGAATAGGGGGTGTTGAGTCCAATTCACTGATCAAGGAGTAGGTCTTGTCTATTACATATTGGGTTTATGGAACGGTATCTGAGCTAATTTGAAACCCTTGTTTTATGCATCACCCCACCTCACCTTTCCCCTTAAGCAGCCATAGTGTGTTTTCTAAACGTGGGACTCTGTTCTGTTTTGTAATTCAGTTCAAGGGTAGCGGTTTTTACATTCCCTCTATAAGTGATATCTTATGATAAGTGTCTTTTTCTGTGTGACTTATTTCACTTAGAATCGTCGTACCTAAATCCACTCATCATGCTGCTACTAGCCTTATGACGTTGATTTCATGGCTGAGTGATATTCCATTGTACATAAGGACCACAACTTCTTTATCCATTTTTCTCTTTCCAGGGATATTTAAGGTGTAACGAAGTGGAGGTTCTTGTCAACAGAGCAGCCCTAAACTTTGGGGTGCCTGTGTCTTGCTGATTTTTAGTTTTCCCAATTTATACGCCCATGAGTGGAAGTGCCCTGTGCTCTCTAAGCTGAGTTTTTTAGATGTTTCAGGACACACCGTACACTTCTCCAGAGTGGCTGTTGGCAATTTACATCCCTCCCATCAGCGTAGCCAGGCTCCCGTTTCTCCATGGCCTGTACTGCATTTCTGGTTTTGACACTTTATTCAGCATGGCCCTTTTGACCGATGGGAAGCGAGACTTCTTTGTAGCGCTGATTTGCCTTTCCAGGTTGCTTGGTTGGCCAAAAAGGGCGTATGCGTTTTTTCCTGAATATATTCAGGAAAAAACGCATACGCCCTTTTTGGCCAAGGGCATCATTGTCGAGGTTTTGCCGCTTTTCCTGTGCTTTAAAGGCGATTCGAATCTCCCTCCTGAAATCTGTTTCCTGCAATTCTGCCTTGCTTTCCAGTCCTCTTCGTTGCCTTCCCTCAATATATTTGTGGACGAGAGTTATCATTTATAAGTCTGCAGGTTTGTGAATTGCAGTGCCCCTGAGCTCCATTTTTCAACTCGCTTTCTTGGGAGCTGGCCGCAAAAGCGCAGGATTGCTTCAGGCCCTATTCTGGTCCCGGGCGGCAGGCTGAGCCTGTGGTTAATTCTTCTTCCTGATGGGAAAGTAGAGTGACCTGTGCCTGTCCCAACACCTAGAGCTAGTCTCTCATTGGTTCCCACTCTTCCCGTTCATCCTCAGGACAAATTGCAACCTGTACGGAACAGGAGGTTAAAGGTGCTGATTCTCCAAGGAGGGAGATTGCTACTAAAGCGGCTGGAATGGCGAACCCGAGCATAAGGAGATGAGAAATGAGGTGCGTTTTGGAAACCTTTCCCGATCACACGGTGTACCATCTTCTGGGTTTCTCATGCATGTTTTCGATGTAGGAAGATGCCCTTGAACCTGGAGATTTGGGACCCATGGGATGGGAACCACGCAGTATTACTTTAAAGGGTCTGCGTTTCCTCACCCAACCTCACCAAACCTCTCAGCCCCAAGAGTGTCCACCCTTATGTCTCCATCAGCTGTGGGTCTAGATATGGTCAATCCAGGTGGCATCACAGCCCCTGAACGAATTTCCCTCTCTTTCACTGTCTTTGTTTCACGGGTTTTTAAAAGTAATTGATTTTTATAATGGGGTTTAGCTGCTTTTCACTGCTGTGTTTCTGCCGCTTTACACCCACTTGACTCACTTACAGAGAGATATCAAAACATAGGTTTTACGATTCTTACTAGTCAGATATATTCTTGGGCGGTGAATAGGGGGTGTTGAGTCCAATTCACTGATCAAGGAGTAGGTCTTGTCTATTACATATTGGGTTTATGGAACGGTATCTGAGCTAATTTGAAACCCTTGTTTTATGCATCACCCCACCTCACCTTTCCCCTTAAGCAGCCATAGTGTGTTTTCTAAACGTGGGACTCTGTTCTGTTTTGTAATTCAGTTCAAGGGTAGCGGTTTTTACATTCCCTCTAAAAGTGATATCTTATGATAAGTGTCTTTTTCTGTGTGACTTATTTCACTTAGAATCGTCGTACCTAAATCCACTCATCATGCTGCTACTAGCCTTATGACGTTGATTTCATGGCTGAGTGATATTCCATTGTACATAAGGACCACAACTTCTTTATCCATTTTTCTCTTTCCAGGGATATTTAAGGTGTAACGAAGTGGAGGTTCTTGTCAACAGAGCAGCCCTAAACTTTGGGGTGCCTGTGTCTTGCTGATTTTTAGTTTTCCCAATTTATACGCCCATGAGTGGAAGTGCCCTGTGCTCTCTAAGCTGAGTTTTTTAGATGTTTCAGGACACACCGTACACTTCTCCAGAGTGGCTGTTGGCAATTTACATCCCTCCCATCAGCGTAGCCAGGCTCCCGTTTCTCCATGGCCTGTACTGCATTTCTGGTTTTGACACTTTATTCAGCATGGCCCTTTTGACCGATGGGAAGCGAGACTTCTTTGTAGCGCTGATTTGCCTTTCCAGGTTGCTTGGTTGGCCAAAAAGGGCGTATGCGTTTTTTCCTGAATATATTCAGGAAAAAACGCATACGCCCTTTTTGGCCAAGGGCATCATTGTCGAGGTTTTGCCGCTTTTCCTGTGCTTTAAAGGCGATTCGAATCTCCCTCCTGAAATCTGTTTCCTGCAATTCTGCCTTGCTTTCCAGTCCCCTTCGTTGCCTTCCCTCAATATATTTGTGGACGAGAGTTATCATTTATAAGTCTGCAGGTTTGTGAATTGCAGTGCCCCTGAGCTCCATTTTTCAACTCGCTTTCTTGGGAGCTGGCCGCAAAAGCGCAGGATTGCTTCAGGCCCTATTCTGGTCCCGGGCGGCAGGCTGAGCCTGTGGTTAATTCTTCTTCCTAATGGGAAAGTAGAGTGACCTGTGCCTGTCCCAACACCTAGAGCTAGTCTCTCATTGGTTCCCACTCTTCCCGTTCATCCTCAGGACAAATTGCAACCTGTACGGAACAGGAGGTTAAAGGTGCTGATTCTCCAAGGAGGGAGATTGCTACTAAAGCGGCTGGAATGGCGAACCCGAGCATAAGGAGATGAGAAATGAGGTGCGTTTTGGAAACCTTTCCCGATCACACGGTGTACCATCTTCTGGGTTTCTCATGCATGTTTTCGATGTAGGAAGATGCCCTTGAACCTGGAGATTTGGGACCCATGCGATGGGAACCACGCAGTATTACTTTAAAGGGTCTGCGTTTCCTCACCCAACCTCACCAAACCTCTCAGCCCCAAGAGTGTCCACCCTTATGTCTCCATCAGCTGTGGGTCTAGATATGGTCAATCCAGGTGGCATCACAGCCCCTGAACGAATTTTGTAAGAATTTCCCTCTCTTTCACTGTCTTTGTTTCACGGGTTTTTAAAAGTAATTGATTTTTATAATGGGGTTTAGCTGCTTTTCACTGCTGTGTTTCTGCCGCTTTACACCCACTTGACTCACTTACAGAGAGATATCAAAACATAGGTTTTACGATTCTTACTAGTCAGATATATTCTTGGGCGGTGAATAGGGGGTGTTGAGTCCAATTCACTGATCAAGGATTAGGTCTTGTCTATTACATATTGGGTTTATGGAACGGTATCTGACCTAATTTGAAACCCTTGTTTTATGCATCACCCCACCTCACCTTTCCCGTTAAGCAGCCATAGTGTGTTTTCTAAACGTGGGACTCTGTTCTGTTTTGTAATTCAGTTCAAGGGTAGCGGTTTTTACATTCCCTCTATAAGTGATATCTTATGATAAGTGTCTTTTTCTGTGTGACTTATTTCACTTAGAATCGTCGTACCTAAATCCACTCATCATGCTGCTACTAGCCTTATGACGTTGATTTCATGGCTGAGTGATATTCCATTGTACATAAGGACCACAACTTCTTTATCCATTTTTCTCTTTCCTGGGATATTTAAGGTGTAACGAAGTGGAGGTTCTTGTCAACAGAGCAGCCCTAAACTTTGGGGTGCCTGTGTCTTGCTGATTTTTAGTTTTCCCAATTTATACGCCCATGAGTGGAAGTGCCCTGTGCTCTCTAAGCTGAGTTTTTTAGATGTTTCAGGACACACCGTACACTTCTCCAGAGTGGCTGTTGGCAATTTACATCCCTCCCATCAGCGTAGCCAGGCTCCCGTTTCTCCATGGCCTGTCCTGCATTTCTGGTTTTGACACTTTATTCAGCATGGCCCTTTTGACCGATGGGAAGCGAGACTTCTTTGTAGCGCTGATTTGCCTTTCCAGGTTGCTTGGTTGGCCAAAAAGGGCGTATGCGTTTTTTCCTGAATATATTCAGGAAAAAACGCATACGCCCTTTTTGGCCAAGGGCATCATTGTCGAGGTTTTGCCGCTTTTCCTGTGCTTTAAAGGCGATTCGAATCTCCCTCCTGAAATCTGTTTCCTGCAATTCTGCCTTGCTTTCCAATCCTCTTCGTTGCCTTCCCTCAATATATTTGTGGACGAGAGTTATCATTTATAAGTCTGCAGGTTTGTGAATTGCAGTGCCCCTGAGCTCCATTTTTCAACTCGCTTTCTTGGGAGCTGGCCGCAAAAGCGCAGGATTGCTTCAGGCCCTATTCTGGTCCTGGGCGGCAGGCTGAGCCTGTGGTTAATTCTTCTTCCTGATGGGGAAGTAGAGTGACCTGTGCCTGTCCCAACACCTAGAGCTAGTCTCTCATTGGTTCCCACTCTTCCCGTTCATCCCCAGGACAAATTGCAACCTGTACGGAACAGGAGGTTAAAGGTGCTGATTCTCCAAGGAGGGAGATTGCTACTAAAGGGGCTGGAATGGCGAACCCGAGCATAAGGAGATGAGAAATGAGGTGCGTTTTGGAAACCATTCCCGATCACACGGTGTACCATCTTCTGGGTTTCTCATGCATGTTTTCGATGTAGGAAGATGCCCTTGAACCTGGAGATTTGGGACCCATGCGATGGGAACCACGCAGTATTACTTTAAAGGGTCTGCGTTTCCTCACCCAACCTCACCAAACCTCTCAGCGCCAAGAGTGTCCACCCTTATGTCTCCATCAGCTGTGGGTCTAGATATGGTCAATCCAGGTGGCATCACAGCCCCTGAACGAATTTTGTAAGAATTTCCCTCTCTTTCACTGTCTTTGTTTCACGGGTTTATAAAAGTAATTGATTTTTATAATGGGGTTTAGCTGCTTTTCACTGCTGTGTTTCTGCCGCTTTACACCCACTTGACTCACTTACAGAGAGATATCAAAACATAGGTTTTACGATTCTTACTAGTCAGATATATTCTTGGGCGGTGAATAGGGGGTGTTGAGTCCAATTCACTGATCAAGGAGTAGGTCTTGTCTATTACATATTGGGTTTATGGAACGGTATCTGACCTAATTTGAAACCCTTGTTTTATGCATCACCCCACCTCACCTTTCCCCTTAAGCAGCCATAGTGTGTTTTCTAAACGTGGGACTCTGTTCTGTTTTGTAATTCAGTTCAAGGGTAGCGGTTTTTACATTCCCTCTATAAGTGATATCTTATGATAAGTGTCTTTTTCTGTGTGACTTATTTCACTTAGAATCGTCGTACCTAAATCCACTCATCATGCTGCTACTAGCCTTATGACGTTGATTTCATGGCTGAGTGATATTCCATTGTACATAAGGACCACAACTTCTTTATCCATTTTTCTCTTTCCAGGGATATTTAAGGTGTAACGAAGTGGAGGTTCTTGTCAACAGAGCAGCCCTAAACTTTGGGGTGCCTGTGTCTTGCTGATTTTTAGTTTTCCCAATTTATACGCCCATGAGTGGAAGTGCCCTGTGCTCTCTAAGCTGAGTTTTTTAGATGTTTCAGGACACACCGTACACTTCTCCAGAGTGGCTGTTGGCAATTTACATCCCTCCCATCAGCGTAGCCAGGCTCCCGTTTCTCCATGGCCTGTCCTGCATTTCTGGTTTTGACACTTTATTCAGCATGGCCCTTTTGACCGATGGGAAGCGAGACTTCTTTGTAGCGCTGATTTGCCTTTCCAGGTTGCTTGGTTGGCCAAAAAGGGCGTATGCGTTTCTTCCTGAATATATTCAGGAAAAAACGCATACGCCCTTTTTGGCCAAGGGCCTCATTGTCGAGGTTTTGCCGCTTTTCCTGTGCTTTAAAGGCGATTCGAATCTCCCTCCTGAAATCTGTTTCCTGCAATTCTGCCTTGCTTTCCAGTCCTCTTCGTTGCCTTCCCTCAATATATTTGTGGACGAGAGTTATCATTTATAAGTCTGCAGGTTTGTGAATTGCAGTGCCCCTGAGCTCCATTTTTCAACTCGCTTTCTTGGGAGCTGGCCGCAAAAGCGCAGGATTGCTTCAGGCCCTATTCTGGTCCCGGGCGGCAGGCTGAGCCTGTGGTTAATTCTTCTTCCTGATGGGGAAGTAGAGTGACCTGTGCCTGTCCCAACACCTAGAGCTAGTCTCTCATTGGTTCCCACTCTTCCCGTTCATCCTCAGGACAAATTGCAACCTGTACGGAACAGGAGGTTAAAGGTGCTGATTCTCCAAGGAGGGAGATTGCTACTAAAGGGGCTGGAATGGCGAACCCGAGCATAAGGAGATGAGAAATGAGGTGCGTTTTGGAAACCTTTCCCGATCACACGGTGTACCATTTCTGGGTTTCTCATGCATGTTTTCGATGTAGGAAGATGCCCTTGAACCTGGAGATTTGGGACCCATGGGATGGGAACCACGCAGTATTACTTTAAAGGGTCTGCGTTTCCTCACCCAACCTCACCCAACCTCTCAGCCCCAAGAGTGTCCACCCTTATGTCTCCATCAGCTGTGGGTCTAGATATGGTCAATCCAGGTGGCATCACAGCCCCTGAACGAATTTTGTAAGAATTTCCCTCTCTTTCACTGTCTTTGTTTCACGGGTTTTTAAAAGTAATTGATTTTTATAATGGGGTTTAGCTGCTTTTCACTGCTGTGTTTCTGCCGCTTTACACCCACTTGACTCACTTACAGAGAGATATCAAAACGTAGGTTTTACGATTCTTACTAGTCAGATATATTCTTGGGCGGTGAATAGGGGGTGTTGAGTCCAATTCACTGATCAAGGAGTAGGTCTTGTCTAGTACATATTGGGTTTATGGAACGGTATCTGACCTAATTTGAAACCCTTGTTTTATGCATCACCCCACCTCACCTTTCCCGTTAAGCAGCCATAGTGTGTTTTCTAAACGTGAGACTCTGTTCTGTTTTGTAATTCAGTTCAAGGGTAGCGGTTTTTACATTCCCTCTATAAGTGATATCTTATGATAAGTGTCTTTTTCTGTGTGACTTATTTCACTTAGAATCGTCGTACCTAAATCCACTCATCATGCTGCTACTAGCCTTATGACGTTGATTTCATGGCTGAGTGATATTCCATTGTACATAAGGACCACAACTTCTTTATCCATTTTTCTCTTTCCTGGGATATTTAAGGTGTAACGAAGTGGAGGTTCTTGTCAACAGAGCAGCCCTAAACTTTGGGGTGCCTGTGTCTTGCTGATTTTTAGTTTTCCCAATTTATACGCCCATGAGTGGAAGTGCCCTGTGCTCTCTAAGCTGAGTTTTTTAGATGTTTCAGGACACACCGTACACTTCTCCAGAGTGGCTGTTGGCAATTTACATCCCTCCCATCAGCGTAGCCAGGCTCCCGTTTCTCCATGGCCTGTCCTGCATTTCTGGTTTTGACACTTTATTCAGCATGGCCCTTTTGACCGATGGGAAGCGAGACTTCTTTGTAGCGCTGATTTGCCTTTCCAGGTTGCTTGGTTGGCCAAAAAGGGCGTATGCGTTTTTTCCTGAATATATTCAGGAAAAAACGCATACGCCCTTTTTGGCCAAGGGCATCATTGTCGAGGTTTTGCCGCTTTTCCTGTGCTTTAAAGGCGATTCGTATCTCCCTCCTGAAATCTGTTTCCTGCAATTCTGCCTTGCTTTCCAATCCTCTTCGTTGCCTTCCCTCAATATATTTGTGGACGAGAGTTATCATTTATAGGTCTGCAGGTTTGTGAATTGCAGTGCCCCTGAGCTCCATTTTTCAACTCGCTTTCTTGGGAGCTGACCGGAAAAGCGCAGGATTGCTTCAGGCCCTATTCTGGTCCCGGGCGGCAGGCTGAGCCTGTGGTTAATTCTTCTTCCTGATGGGAAAGTAGAGTGACCTGTGCCTGTCCCAACACCTAGAGCTAGTCTCTCATTGGTTCCCACTCTTCCCGTTCATCCTCAGGACAAATTGCAACCTGTACGGAACAGGAGATTAAAGGTGCTGATTCTCCAAGGAGGGAGATTGCTACTAAAGCGGCTGGAATGGCGAACCCGAGCATAAGGAGATGAGAAATGAGGTGCGTTTTGGAAACCTTTCCCGATCACACGGTGTACCATCTTCTGGGTTTCTCATGCATGTTTTCGATGTAGGAAGATGCCCTTGAACCTGGAGATTTGGGACCCATGGGATGGGAACCACGCAGTATTACTTTAAAGGGTCTGCGTTTCCTCACCCAACCTCACCAAACCTCTCAGCCCCAAGAGTGTCCACCCTTATGTCTCCATCTTCTGTGGGTCTAGATATGGTCAATCCAGGTGGCATCACCGCCCCTGAACGAATTTTGTAAGAATTTCCCTCTCTTTCACTGTCTTTGTTTCACGGGTTTTTAAAAGTAATTGATTTTTATAATGGGGTTTAGCTGCTTTTCACTGCTGTGTTTCTGCCGCTTTACACCCACTTGACTCACTTACAGAGAGATATCAAAACATAGGTTTTAAGATTCTTACTAGTCAGATATATTGTTGGGCGGTGAATAGGGGGTGTTGAGTCCAAATCACTGTGCAAGGAGTAGGTCTTGTCTATTACATATTGGGTTTATGGAACGGTATCTGAGATAATTTGAAACCCTTGTTTTATGCATCACCCCACCTCACCTTCCCCGTTAAGCAGCCATAGTGTGTTTTCTAAACGTGGGACTCTGGTCTGTTTTGTAATTCAGTTCAAGGGTAGCGGTTTTTACATTCCCTCTATAAGTGATATCTTATGATAAGTGTCTTTTTCTGTGTGACTTATTTCACTTAGAATCGTCGTACCTAAATCCACTCATCATGCTGCTACTAGCCTTATGACGTTGATTTCATGGCTGAGTGATATTCCATTGTACATAAGGACCACAACTTCTTTATCCATTTTTCTCTTTCCTGGGATATGTAAGGTGTAACGAAGTGGAGGTTCTTGTCAACAGAGCAGCCCTAAACTTTGGGGTGCCTGTGTCTTGCTGATTTTTAGTTTTCCCAATTTATACGCCCATGAGTGGAAGTGCCCTGTGCTCTCTAAGCTGAGTTTTTTAGATGTTTCAGGACACACCGTACACTTCTCCAGAGTGGCTGTTGGCAATTTACATCCCTCCCATCAGCGTAGCCAGGCTCCCGTTTCTCCATGGCCTGTCCTGCATTTCTGGTTTTGACACTTTATTCAGCATGGCCCTTTTGACCGATGGGAAGCGAGACTTCTTTGTAGCGCTGATTTGCCTTTCCAGGTTGCTTGGTTGGCCAAAAAGGGCGTATGCGTTTTTTCCTGAATATATTCAGGAAAAAACGCATACGCCCTTTTTGGCCAAGGGCATCATTGTCGAGGTTTTGCCGCTTTTCCTGTTCTTTAAAGGCGATTCGAATCTCCCTCCTGAAATCTGTTTCCTGCAATTCTGCCTTGCTTTCCAGTCATCTTCGTTGCCTTCCCTCAATATATTTGTGGACGAGAGTTATCATTTATAAGTCTGCAGGTTTGTGAATTGCAGTGCCCCTGAGCTCCATTTTTCAACTCGCTTTCTTGGGAGCTGGCCGCAAAAGCGCAGGATTGCTTCAGGCCCTATTCTGGTCCCGGGCGGCAGGCTGAGCCTGTGGTTAATTCTTCTTCCTGATGGGGAAGTAGAGTGACCTGTGCCTGTCCCAACACCTAGAGCTAGTCTCTCATTGGTTCCCACTCTTCCCGTTCATCCTCAGGACAAATTGCAACCTGTACGGAACAGGAGGTTAAAGGTGCTGATTCTCCAAGGAGGGAGATTGCTACTAAAGGGGCTGGAATGGCGAACCCGAGCATAAGGAGATGAGAAATGAGGTGCGTTTTGGAAACCTTTCCCGATCACACGGTGTACCATCTTCTGGGTTTCTCATGCATGTTTTCGATGTAGGAAGATGCCCTTGAACCTGGAGATTTGGGACCCATGGGATGGGAACCACGCAGTATTACTTTAAAGGGTCTGCGTTTCCTCACCCAACCTCACCAAACCTCTCAGCCCCAAGAGTGTCCACCCTTATGTCTCCATCTTCTGTGGGTCTAGATATGGTCAATCCAGGTGGCATCACCGCCCCTGAACGAATTTTGTAAGAATTTCCCTCTCTTTCACTGTCTTTGTTTCACGGGTTTTTAAAAGTAATTGATTTTTATAATGGGGTTTAGCTGCTTTTCACTGCTGTGTTTCTGCCGCTTTACACCCACTTGACTCACTTACAGAGAGATATCAAAACATAGGTTTTAAGATTCTTACTAGTCAGATATATTCTTGGGCGGTGAATAGGGGGCGTTGAGTCCAAATCACTGAGCAAGGAGTAGGTCTTGTCTATTACATATTGGGTTTATGGAACGGTATCTGAGATAATTTGAAACCCTTGTTTTATGCATCACCCCACCTCACCTTCCCCGTTAAGCAGCCATAGTGTGTTTTCTAAACGTGGGACTCTGTTCTGTTTTGTAATTCAGTTCAAGGGTAGCGGTTTTTACATTCCCTCTATAAGTGATATCTTATGATAAGTGTCTTTTTCTGTGTGACTTATTTCACTTAGAATCGTCGTACCTAAATCCACTCATCTTGCTGCTACTAGCCTTATGACGTTGATTTCATGGCTGAGTGATATTCCATTGTACATAAGGACCACAACTTCTTTATCCATTTTTCTCTTTCCTGGGATATGTAAGGTGTAACGAAGTGGAGGTTCTTGTCAACAAAGCAGCCGTAAACTTTGGGGTGCCTGTGTCTTGCTGATTTTTAGTTTTCCCAATTTATACGCCCATGAGTGGAAGTGCCCTGTGCTCTCTAAGCTGAGTTTTTTAGATGTTTCAGGACACACCGTACACTTCTCCAGAGTGGCTGTTGGCAATTTACATCCCTCCCATCAGCGTAGCCAGGCTCCCGTTTCTCCATGGCCTGTCCTGCATTTCTGGTTTTGACACTTTATTCAGCATGGCCCTTTTGACCGATGGGAAGCGAGACTTCTTTGTAGCGCTGATTTGCCTTTCCAGGTTGCTTGGTTGGCCAAAAAGGGCGTATGCGTTTTTTCCTGAATATATTCAGGAAAAAACGCATACGCCCTTTTTGGCCAAGGGCATCATTGTCGAGGTTTTGCCGCTTTTCCTGTGCTTTAAAGGCGATTCGAATCTCCCTCCTGAAATCTGTTTCCTGCAATTCTGCCTTGCTTTCCAGTCCTCTTCGTTGCCTTCCCTCAATATATTTGTGGACGAGAGTTATCATTTATAAGTCTGCAGGTTTGTGAATTGCAGTGCCCCTGAGCTCCATTTTTCAACTCGCTTTCTTGGGAGCTGGCCGCAAAAGCGCAGGATTGCTTCAGGCCCTATTCTGGTCCCGGGCGGCAGGCTGAGCCTGTGGTTAATTCTTCTTCCTGATGGGGAAGTAGAGTGACCTGTGCCTGTCCCAACACCTAGAGCTAGTCTCTCATTGGTTCCCACTCTTCCCGTTCATCCTCAGGACAAATTGCAACCTGTACGGAACAGGAGGTTAAAGGTGCTGATTCTCCAAGGAGGGAGATTGCTACTAAAGGGGCTGGAATGGCGAACCCGAGCATAAGGAGATGAGAAATGAGGTGCGTTTTGGAAACCTTTCCCGATCACACGGTGTACCATCTTCTGGGTTTCTCATGCATGTTTTCGATGTAGGAAGATGCCCTTGAACCTGGAGATTTGGGACCCATGGGATGGGAACCACGCAGTATTACTTTAAAGGGTCTGCGTTTCCTCACCCAACCTCACCAAACCTCTCAGCCCCAAGAGTGTCCACCCTTATGTCTCCATCAGCTGTGGGTCTAGATATGGTCAATCCAGGTGGCATCACAGCCCCTGAACGAATTTTGTAAGAATTTCCCTCTCTTTCACTGTCTTTGTTTCACGTGTTTTTAAAAGTAATTGATTTTTATAATGGGGTTTAGCTGCTTTTCACTGCTGTGTTTCTGCCGCTTTACACCCACTTGACTCACTTACAGAGAGATATCAAAACATAGGTTTTAAGATTCTTACTAGTCAGATATATTCTTGGGCGGTGAATAGGGGGCGTTGAGTCCAAATCACTGAGCAAGGAGGAGGTCTTGTCTATTACATATTGGGTTTATGGAACGGTATCTGAGATAATTTGAAACCCTTGTTTTATGCATCACCCCACCTCACCTTCCCCGTTAAGCAGCCATAGTGTGTTTTCTAAACGTGGGACTCTGTTCTGTTTTGTAATTCAGTTCAAGGGTAGCGGTTTTTACATTCCCTCTATAAGTGATATCTTATGATAAGTGTCTTTTTCTGTGTGACTTATTTCACTTAGAATCGTCGTACCTAAATCCACTCATCATGCTGCTACTAGCCTTATGACGTTGATTTCATGGCTGAGTGATATTCCATTGTACATAAGGACCACAACTTCTTTATCCATTTTTCTCTTTCCTGGGATATGTAAGGTGTAACGAAGTGGAGGTTCTTGTCAACAGAGCAGCCCTAAACTTTGGGGTGCCTGTGTCTTGCTGATTTTTAGTTTTCCCAATTTATACGCCCATGAGTGGAAGTGCCCTGTGCTCTCTAAGCTGAGTTTTTTAGATGTTTCAGGACACACCGTACACTTCTCCAGAGTGGCTGTTGGCAATTTACATCCCTCCCATCAGCGTAGCCAGGCTCCCGTTTCTCCATGGCCTGTCCTGCATTTCTGGTTTTGACACTTTATTCAGCATGGCCCTTTTGACCGATGGGAAGCGAGACTTCTTTGTAGCGCTGATTTGCCTTTCCAGGTTGCTTGGTTGGCCAAAAAGGGCGTATGCGTTTTTTCCTGAATATATTCAGGAAAAAACGCATACGCCCTTTTTGGCCAAGGGCATCATTGTCGAGGTTTTGCCGCTTTTCCTGTGCTTTAAAGGCGATTCGAATCTCCCTCCTGAAATCTGTTTCCTGCAATTCTGCCTTGCTTTCCAGTCCTCTTCGTTGCCTTCCCTCAATATATTTGTGGACGAGAGTTATCATTTATAAGTCTGCAGGTTTGTGAATTGCAGTGCCCCTGAGCTCCATTTTTCAACTCGCTTTCTTGGGAGCTGGCCGCAAAAGCGCAGGATTGCTTCAGGCCCTATTCTGGTCCCGGGCGGCAGGCTGAGCCTGTGGTTAATTCTTCTTCCTGATGGGGAAGTAGAGTGACCTGTGCCTGTCCCAACACCTAGAGCTAGTCTCTCATTGGTTCCCACTCTTCCCGTTCATCCTCAGGACAAATTGCAACCTGTACGGAACAGGAGGTTAAAGGTGCTGATTCTCCAAGGAGGGAGATTGCTACTAAAGCGGCTGGAATGGCGAACCCGAGCATAAGGAGATGAGAAATGAGGTGCGTTTTGGAAACCTTTCCCGATCACACGGTGTACCATCTTCTGGGTTTCTCATGCATGTTTTCGATGTAGGAAGATGCCCTTGAACCTGGAGATTTGGGACCCATGGGATGGGAACCACGCAGTATTACTTTAAAGGGTCTGCGTTTCCTCACCCAACCTCACCAAACCTCTCAGCCCCAAGAGTGTCCACCCTTATGTCTCCATCAGCTGTGGGTCTAGATATGGTCAATCCAGGTGGCATCACAGCCCCTGAACGAATTTTGTAAGAATTTCCCTCTCTTTCACTGTCTTTGTTTCACGGGTTTTTAAAAGTAATTGATTTTTATAATGGGGTTTAGCTGCTTTTCACTGCTGTGTTTCTGCCGCTTTACACCCACTTGACTCACTTACAGAGAGATATCAAAACGTAGGTTTTACGATTCTTACTAGTCAGATATATTCTTGGGCGGTGAATAGGGGGTGTTGAGTCCAATTCACTGATCAAGGAGTATGTCTTGTCTAGTACATATTGGGTTTATGGAACGGTATCTGACCTAATTTGAAACCCTTGTTTTATGCATCACCCCACCTCACCTTTCCCGTTAAGCAGCCATAGTGTGTTTTCTAAACGTGGGACTCTGTTCTGTTTTGTAATTCAGTTCAAGGGTAGCGGTTTTTACATTCCCTCTATAAGTGATATCTTATGATAAGTGTCTTTTTCTGTGTGACTTATTTCACTTAGAATCGTCGTACCTAAATCCACTCATCATGCTGCTACTAGCCTTATGACGTTGATTTCATGGCTGAGTGATATTCCATTGTACATAAGGACCACAACTTCTTTATCCATTTTTCTCTTTCCTGGGATATGTAAGGTGTAACGAAGTGGAGGTTCTTCTCAACAGAGCAGCCGTAAACTTTGGGGTGCCTGTGTCTTGCTGATTTTTAGTTTTCCCAATTTATACGCCCATGAGTGGAAGTGCCCTGTGCTCTCTAAGCTGAGTTTTTTAGATGTTTCAGGACACACCGTACACTTCTCCAGAGTGGCTGTTGGCAATTTACATCCCTCCCATCAGCGTAGCCAGGCTCCCGTTTCTCCATGGCCTGTCCTGCATTTCTGGTTTTGACACTTTATTCAGCATGGCCCTTTTGACCGATGGGAAGCGAGACTTCTTTGTAGCGCTGATATGCCTTTCCAGGTTGCTTGGTTGGCCAAAAAGGGCGTATGCGTTTTTTCCTGAATATATTCAGGAAAAAACGCATACGCCCTTTTTGGCCAAGGGCATCATTGTCGAGGTTTTGCCGCTTTTCCTGTGCTTTAAAGGCGATTCGAATCTCCCTCCTGAAATCTGTTTCCTGCAATTCTGCCTTGCTTTCCAGTCCTCTTCGTTGCCTTCCCTCAATATATTTGTGGACGAGAGTTATCATTTATAAGTCTGCAGGTTTGTGAATTGCAGTGCCCCTGAGCTCCATTTTTCAACTCGCTTTCTTGGGAGCTGGCCGCAAAAGCGCAGGATTGCTTCAGGCCCTATTCTGGTCCCGGGCGGCAGGCTGAGCCTGTGGTTAATTCTTCTTCCTGATGGGGAAGTAGAGTGACCTGTGCCTGTCCCAACACCTAGAGCTAGTCTCTCATTGGTTCCCACTCTTCCCGTTCATCCTCAGGACAAATTGCAACCTGTACGGAACAGGAGGTTAAAGGTGCTGATTCTCCAAGGAGGGAGATTGCTACTAAAGCGGCTGGAATGGCGAACCCGAGCATAAGGAGATGAGAAATGAGGTGCGTTTTGGAAACCTTTCCCGATCACACGGTGTACCATTTCTGGGTTTCTCATGCATGTTTTCGATGTAGGAAGATGCCCTTGAACCTGGAGATTTGGGACCCATGGGATGGGAACCACGCAGTATTACTTTAAAGGGTCTGCGTTTCCTCACCCAACCTCACCAAACCTCTCAGCCCCAAGAGTGTCCACCCTTATGTCTCCATCAGCTGTGGGTCTAGATATGGTCAATCCAGGTGGCATCACAGCCCCTGAACGAATTTTGTAAGAATTTCCCTCTCTTTCACTGTCTTTGTTTCACGGGTTTTTAAAAGTAATTGATTTTTATAATGGGGTTTAGCTGCTTTTCACTGCTGTGTTTCTGCCGCTTTACACCCACTTGACTCACTTACAGAGAGATATCAAAACATAGGTTTTAAGATTCTTACTAGTCAGATATATTCTTGGGCGGTGAATAGGGGGTGTTGAGTCCAAATCACTGAGCAAGGAGTAGGTCTTGTCTAGTACATATTGGGTTTATGGAACGGTATCTGAGATAATTTGAAACCCTTGTTTTATGCATCACCCCACCTCACCTTCCCCGTTAAGCAGCCATAGTGTGTTTTCTAAACGTGGGACTCTGTTCTGTTTTGTAATTCAGTTCAAGGGTAGCGGTTTTTACATTCCCTCTATAAGTGATATCTTATGATAAGTGTCTTTTTCTGTGTGACTTATTTCACTTAGAATCGTCGTACCTAAATCCACTCATCATGCTGCTACTAGCCTTATGACGTTGATTTCATGGCTGAGTGATATTCCATTGTACATAAGGACCACAACTTCTTTATCCATTTTTCTCTTTCCTGGGATATGTAAGGTGTAACGAAGTGGAGGTTCTTGTCAACAGAGCAGCCGTCAACTTTGGGGTGCCTGTGTCTTGCTGATTTTTAGTTTTCCCAATTTATACGCCCATGAGTGGAAGTGCCCTGTGCTCTCTAAGCTGAGTTTTTTAGATGTTTCAGGACACACCGTACACTTCTCCAGAGTGGCTGTTGGCAATTTACATCCCTCCCATCAGCGTAGCCAGGCTCCCGTTTCTCCATGGCCTGTCCTGCATTTCTGGTTTTGACACTTTATTCAGCATGGCCCTTTTGACCGATGGGAAGCGAGACTTCTTTGTAGCGCTGATTTGCCTTTCCAGGTTGCTTGGTTGGCCAAAAAGGGCGTATGCGTTTTTTCCTGAATATATTCAGGAAAAAACGCATACGCCCTTTTTGGCCAAGGGCATCATTGTCGAGGTTTTGCCGCTTTTCCTGTGCTTTAAAGGCGATTCGAATCTCCCTCCTGAAATCTGTTTCCTGCAATTCTGCCTTGCTTTCCAGTCCTCTTCGTTGCCTTCCCTCAATATATTTGTGGACGAGAGTTATCATTTATAAGTCTGCAGGTTTGTGAATTGCAGTGCCCCTGAGCTCCATTTTTCAACTCGCTTTCTTGGGAGCTGACCGGAAAAGCGCAGGATTGCTTCAGGCCCTATTCTGGTCCCGAACGGCAGGCTGAGCCTGTGGTTAATTCTTCTTCCTGATGGGAAAGTAGAGTGACCTGTGCCTGTCCCAACACCTAGAGCTAGTCTCTCATTGGTTCCCACTCTTCCCGTTCATCCTCAGGACAAATTGCAACCTGTACGGAACAGGAGGTTAAAGGTGCTGATTCTCCAAGGAGGGAGATTGCTACTAAAGCGGCTGGAATGGCGAACCCGAGCATAAGGAGATGAGAAATGAGGTGCGTTTTGGAAACCTTTCCCGATCACACGGTGTACCATCTTCTGGGTTTCTCATGCATGTTTTCGATGTAGGAAGATGCCCTTGAACCTGGAGATTTGGGACCCATGCGATGGGAACCACGCAGTATTACTTTAAAGGGTCTGCGTTTCCTCACCCAATCTCACCAAACCTCTCAGCCCCAAGAGTGTCCACCCTTATGTCTCCATCTTCTGTGGGTCTAGATATGGTCAATCCAGGTGGCATCACCGCCCCTGAACGAATTTTGTAAGAATTTCCCTCTCTTTCACTGTCTTTGTTTCACGGGTTTTTAAAAGTAATTGATTTTTATAATGGGGTTTAGCTGCTTTTCACTGCTGTGTTTCTGCCGCTTTACACCCACTTGACTCACTTACAGAGAGATATCAAAACATAGGTTTTAAGATTCTTACTAGTCAGATATATTGTTGGGCGGTGAATAGGGGGTGTTGAGTCCAAATCACTGTGCAAGGAGTAGGTCTTGTCTATTACATATTGGGTTTATGGAACGGTATCTGAGATAATTTGAAACCCTTGTTTTATGCATCACCCCACCTCACCTTCCCCGTTAAGCAGCCATAGTGTGTTTTCTAAACGTGGGACTCTGTTCTGTTTTGTAATTCAGTTCAAGGGTAGCGGTTTTTACATTCCCTCTATAAGTGATATCTTATGATAAGTGTCTTTTTCTGTGTGACTTATTTCACTTAGAATCGTCGTACCTAAATCCACTCATCATGCTGCTACTAGCCTTATGACGTTGATTTCATGGCTGAGTGATATTCCATTGTACATAAGGACCACAACTTCTTTATCCGTTTTTCTCTTTCCTGGGATATGTAAGGTGTAACGAAGTGGAGGTTCTTGTCAACAGAGCAGCCGTCAACTTTGGGGTGCCTGTGTCTTGCTGATTTTTAGTTTTCCCAATTTATACGCCCATGAGTGGAAGTGCCCTGTGCTCTCTAAGCTGAGTTTTTTAGATGTTTCAGGACACACCGTACACTTCTCCAGAGTGGCTGTTGGCAATTTACATCCCTCCCATCAGCGTAGCCAGGCTCCCGTTTCTCCATGGCCTGTCCTGCATTTCTGGTTTTGACACTTTATTCAGCATGGCCCTTTTGACCGATGGGAAGCGAGACTTCTTTGTAGCGCTGATTTGCCTTTCCAGGTTGCTTGGTTGGCCAAAAAGGGCGTATGCGTTTTTTCCTGAATATATTCAGGAAAAAACGCATACGCCCTTTTTGGCCAAGGGCATCATTGTCGAGGTTTTGCCGCTTTTCCTGTGCTTTAAAGGCGATTCGAATCTCCCTCCTGAAATCTGTTTCCTGCAATTCTGCCTTGCTTTCCAGTCCTCTTCGTTGCCTTCCCTCAATATATTTGTGGACGAGAGTTATCATTTATAAGTCTGCAGGTTTGTGAATTGCAGTGCCCCTGAGCTCCATTTTTCAACTCGCTTTCTTGGGAGCTGGCCGCAAAAGCGCAGGATTGCTTCAGGCCCTATTCTGGTCCCGGGCGGCAGGCTGAGCCTGTGGTTAATTCTTCTTCCTGATGGGGAAGTAGAGTGACCTGTGCCTGTCCCAACACCTAGAGCTAGTCTCTCATTGGTTCCCACTCTTCCCGTTCATCCTCAGGACAAATTGCAACCTGTACGGAACAGGAGGTTAAAGGTGCTGATTCTCCAAGGAGGGAGATTGCTACTAAAGTGGCTGGAATGGCGAACCCGAGCATAAGGAGATGAGAAATGAGGTGCGTTTTGGAAACCTTTCCCGATCACACGGTGTACCATCTTCTGGGTTTCTCATGCATGTTTTCGATGTAGGAAGATGCCCTTGAACCTGGAGATTTGGGACCCATGCGATGGGAACCACGCAGTATTACTTTAAAGGGTCTGCGTTTCCTCACCCAACCTCACCAAACCTCTCAGCCCCAAGAGTGTCCACCCTTATGTCTCCATCAGCTGTGGGTCTAGATATGGTCAATCCAGGTGGCATCACAGCCCCTGAACGAATTTTGTAAGAATTTCCCTCTCTTTCACTGTCTTTGTTTCACGGGTTTTTAAAAGTAATTGATTTTTATAATGGGGTTTAGCTGCTTTTCACTGCTGTGTTTCTGCCGCTTTACACCCACTTGACTCACTTACAGAGAGATATCAAAACATAGGTTTTACGATTCTTACTAGTCAGATATATTCTTGGGAATTGGATAGGGGGTGTTGAGTCCAATTCACTGATCAAGGAGTAGGTCTTGTCTATTACATATTGGGTTTATGGAACGGTATCTGACCTAATTTGAAACCCTTGTTTTATGCATCACCCCACCTCACCTTTCCCGTTAAGCAGCCATAGTGTGTTTTCTAAACGTGGGACTCTGTTCTGTTTTGTAATTCAGTTCAAGGGTAGCGGTTTTTACATTCCCTCTATAAGTGATATCTTATGATAAGTGTCTTTTTCTGTGTGACTTATTTCACTTAGAATCGTCGTACCTAAATCCACTCATCATGCTGCTACTAGCCTTATGACGTTGATTTCATGGCTGAGTGATATTCCATTGTACATAAGGACCACAACTTCTTTATCCATTTTTCTCTTTCCTGGGATATTTAAGGTGTAACGAAGTGGAGGTTCTTGTCAACAGAGCAGCCCTAAACTTTGGGGTGCCTGTGTCTTGCTGATTTTTAGTTTTCCCAATTTATACGCCCATGAGTGGAAGTGCCCTGTGCTCTCTAAGCTGAGTTTTTTAGATGTTTCAGGACACACCGTACACTTCTCCAGAGTGGCTGTTGGCAATTTACATCCCTCCCATCAGCGTAGCCAGAATCCCGTTTCTCCATGGCCTGTCCTGCATTTCTGGTTTTGACACTTTATTCAGCATGGCCCTTTTGACCGATGGGAAGCGAGACTTCTTTGTAGCGCTGATTTGCCTTTCCAGGTTGCTTGGTTGGCCAAAAAGGGCGTATGCGTTTTTTCCTGAATATATTCAGGAAAAAACGCATACGCCCTTTTTGGCCAAGGGCATCATTGTCGAGGTTTTGCCGCTTTTCCTGTGCTTTAAAGGCGATTCGAATCTCCCTCCTGAAATCTGTTTCCTGCAATTCTGCCTTGCTTTCCAGTCCTCTTCGTTGCCTTCCCTCAATATATTTGTGGACGAGAGTTATCATTTATAAGTCTGCAGGTTTGTGAATTGCAGTGCCCCTGAGCTCCATTTTTCAACTCGCTTTCTTGGGAGCTGGCCGCAAAAGCGCAGGATTGCTTCAGGCCCTATTCTGGTCCCGGGCGGCAGGCTGAGCCTGTGGTTAATTCTTCTTCCTGATGGGGAAGTAGAGTGACCTGTGCCTGTCCCAACACCTAGAGCTAGTCTCTCATTGGTTCCCACTCTTCCCGTTCATCCTCAGGACAAATTGCAACCTGTACGGAACAGGAGGTTAAAGGTGCTGATTCTCCAAGGAGGGAGATTGCTACTAAAGCGGCTGGAATGGCGAACCCGAGCATAAGGAGATGAGAAATGAGGTGCGTTTTGGAAACCTTTCCCGATCACACGGTGTACCATCTTCTGGGTTTCTCATGCATGTTTTCGATGTAGGAAGATGCCCTTGAACCTGGAGATTTGGGACCCATGGGATGGGAACCACGCAGTATTACTTTAAAGGGTCTGCGTTTCCTCACCCAACCTCACCAAACCTCTCAGCCCCAAGAGTGTCCACCCTTATGTCTCCATCAGCTGTGGGTCTAGATATGGTCAATCCAGGTGGCATCACAGCCCCTGAACGAATTTTGTAAGAATTTCCCTCTCTTTCACTGTCTTTGTTTCACGGGTTTTTAAAAGTAATTGATTTTTATAATGGGGTTTAGCTGCTTTTCACTGCTGTGTTTCTGCCGCTTTACACCCACTTGACTCACTTACAGAGAGATATCAAAACGTAGGTTTTACGATTCTTACTAGTCAGATATATTCTTGGGCGGTGAATAGGGGGTGTTGAGTCCAATTCACTGATCAAGGAGTATGTCTTGTCTAGTACATATTGGGTTTATGGAACGGTATCTGACCTAATTTGAAACCCTTGTTTTATGCATCACCCCACCTCACCTTTCCCGTTAAGCAGCCATAGTGTGTTTTCTAAACGTGGGACTCTGTTCTGTTTTGTAATTCAGTTCAAGGGTAGCGGTTTTTACATTCCCTCTATAAGTGATATCTTATGATAAGTGTCTTTTTCTGTGTGACTTATTTCACTTAGAATCGTCGTACCTAAATCCACTCATCATGCTGCTACTAGCCTTATGACGTTGATTTCATGGCTGAGTGATATTCCATTGTACATAAGGACCACAACTTCTTTATCCATTTTTCTCTTTCCTGGGATATGTAAGGTGTAACGAAGTGGAGGTTCTTCTCAACAGAGCAGCCGTAAACTTTGGGGTGCCTGTGTCTTGCTGATTTTTAGTTTTCCCAATTTATACGCCCATGAGTGGAAGTGCCCTGTGCTCTCTAAGCTGAGTTTTTTAGATGTTTCAGGACACACCGTACACTTCTCCAGAGTGGCTGTTGGCAATTTACATCCCTCCCATCAGCGTAGCCAGGCTCCCGTTTCTCCATGGCCTGTCCTGCATTTCTGGTTTTGACACTTTATTCAGCATGGCCCTTTTGACCGATGGGAAGCGAGACTTCTTTGTAGCGCTGATATGCCTTTCCAGGTTGCTTGGTTGGCCAAAAAGGGCGTATGCGTTTTTTCCTGAATATATTCAGGAAAAAACGCATACGCCCTTTTTGGCCAAGGGCATCATTGTCGAGGTTTTGCCGCTTTTCCTGTGCTTTAAAGGCGATTCGAATCTCCCTCCTGAAATCTGTTTCCTGCAATTCTGCCTTGCTTTCCAGTCCTCTTCGTTGCCTTCCCTCAATATATTTGTGGACGAGAGTTATCATTTATAAGTCTGCAGGTTTGTGAATTGCAGTGCCCCTGAGCTCCATTTTTCAACTCGCTTTCTTGGGAGCTGGCCGCAAAAGCGCAGGATTGCTTCAGGCCCTATTCTGGTCCCGGGCGGCAGGCTGAGCCTGTGGTTAATTCTTCTTCCTGATGGGGAAGTAGAGTGACCTGTGCCTGTCCCAACACCTAGAGCTAGTCTCTCATTGGTTCCCACTCTTCCCGTTCATCCTCAGGACAAATTGCAACCTGTACGGAACAGGAGGTTAAAGGTGCTGATTCTCCAAGGAGGGAGATTGCTACTAAAGCGGCTGGAATGGCGAACCCGAGCATAAGGAGATGAGAAATGAGGTGCGTTTTGGAAACCTTTCCCGATCACACGGTGTACCATTTCTGGGTTTCTCATGCATGTTTTCGATGTAGGAAGATGCCCTTGAACCTGGAGATTTGGGACCCATGGGATGGGAACCACGCAGTATTACTTTAAAGGGTCTGCGTTTCCTCACCCAACCTCACCAAACCTCTCAGCCCCAAGAGTGTCCACCCTTATGTCTCCATCAGCTGTGGGTCTAGATATGGTCAATCCAGGTGGCATCACAGCCCCTGAACGAATTTTGTAAGAATTTCCCTCTCTTTCACTGTCTTTGTTTCACGGGTTTTTAAAAGTAATTGATTTTTATAATGGGGTTTAGCTGCTTTTCACTGCTGTGTTTCTGCCGCTTTACACCCACTTGACTCACTTACAGAGAGATATCAAAACATAGGTTTTAAGATTCTTACTAGTCAGATATATTCTTGGGCGGTGAATAGGGGGTGTTGAGTCCAAATCACTGAGCAAGGAGTAGGTCTTGTCTAGTACATATTGGGTTTATGGAACGGTATCTGAGATAATTTGAAACCCTTGTTTTATGCATCACCCCACCTCACCTTCCCCGTTAAGCAGCCATAGTGTGTTTTCTAAACGTGGGACTCTGTTCTGTTTTGTAATTCAGTTCAAGGGTAGCGGTTTTTACATTCCCTCTATAAGTGATATCTTATGATAAGTGTCTTTTTCTGTGTGACTTATTTCACTTAGAATCGTCGTACCTAAATCCACTCATCATGCTGCTACTAGCCTTATGACGTTGATTTCATGGCTGAGTGATATTCCATTGTACATAAGGACCACAACTTCTTTATCCATTTTTCTCTTTCCTGGGATATGTAAGGTGTAACGAAGTGGAGGTTCTTGTCAACAGAGCAGCCGTCAACTTTGGGGTGCCTGTGTCTTGCTGATTTTTAGTTTTCCCAATTTATACGCCCATGAGTGGAAGTGCCCTGTGCTCTCTAAGCTGAGTTTTTTAGATGTTTCAGGACACACCGTACACTTCTCCAGAGTGGCTGTTGGCAATTTACATCCCTCCCATCAGCGTAGCCAGGCTCCCGTTTCTCCATGGCCTGTCCTGCATTTCTGGTTTTGACACTTTATTCAGCATGGCCCTTTTGACCGATGGGAAGCGAGACTTCTTTGTAGCGCTGATTTGCCTTTCCAGGTTGCTTGGTTGGCCAAAAAGGGCGTATGCGTTTTTTCCTGAATATATTCAGGAAAAAACGCATACGCCCTTTTTGGCCAAGGGCATCATTGTCGAGGTTTTGCCGCTTTTCCTGTGCTTTAAAGGCGATTCGAATCTCCCTCCTGAAATCTGTTTCCTGCAATTCTGCCTTGCTTTCCAGTCCTCTTCGTTGCCTTCCCTCAATATATTTGTGGACGAGAGTTATCATTTATAAGTCTGCAGGTTTGTGAATTGCAGTGCCCCTGAGCTCCATTTTTCAACTCGCTTTCTTGGGAGCTGACCGGAAAAGCGCAGGATTGCTTCAGGCCCTATTCTGGTCCCGAACGGCAGGCTGAGCCTGTGGTTAATTCTTCTTCCTGATGGGAAAGTAGAGTGACCTGTGCCTGTCCCAACACCTAGAGCTAGTCTCTCATTGGTTCCCACTCTTCCCGTTCATCCTCAGGACAAATTGCAACCTGTACGGAACAGGAGGTTAAAGGTGCTGATTCTCCAAGGAGGGAGATTGCTACTAAAGCGGCTGGAATGGCGAACCCGAGCATAAGGAGATGAGAAATGAGGTGCGTTTTGGAAACCTTTCCCGATCACACGGTGTACCATCTTCTGGGTTTCTCATGCATGTTTTCGATGTAGGAAGATGCCCTTGAACCTGGAGATTTGGGACCCATGGGATGGGAACCACGCAGTATTACTTTAAAGGGTCTGCGTTTCCTCACCCAACCTCACCAAACCTCTCAGCCCCAAGAGTGTCCACCCTTATGTCTCCATCTTCTGTGGGTCTAGATATGGTCAATCCAGGTGGCATCACCGCCCCTGAACGAATTTTGTAAGAATTTCCCTCTCTTTCACTGTCTTTGTCTCACGGGTTTTTAAAAGTAATTGATTTTTATAATGGGGTTTAGCTGCTTTTCACTGCTGTGTTTCTGCCGCTTTACACCCACTTGACTCACTTACAGAGAGATATCAAAACATAGGTTTTATGATTCTTACTAGTCAGATATATTCTTGGGCGGTGAATAGGGGGCGTTGAGTCCAATTCACTGATCAAGGAGTAGGTCTTGTCTATTACATATTGGGTTTATGGAACGGTATCTGACCTAATTTGAAACCCTTGTTTTATGCATCACCCCACCTCACCTTTCCCGTTAAGCAGCCATAGTGTGTTTTCTAAACGTGGGACTCTGTTCTGTTTTGTAATTCAGTTCAAGGGTAGCGGTTTTTACATTCCCTCTATAAGTGATATCTTATGATAAGTGTCTTTTTCTGTGTGACTTATTTCACTTAGAATCGTCGTACCTAAATCCACTCATCATGCTGCTACTAGCCTTATGACGTTGATTTCATGGCTGAGTGATATTCCATTGTACATAAGGACCACAACTTCTTTATCCATTTTTCTCTTTCCTGGGATATGTAAGGTGTAACGAAGTGGAGGTTCTTGTCAACAGAGCAGCCCTAAACTTTGGGGTGCCTGTGTCTTGCTGATTTTTAGTTTTCCCAATTTATACACCCATGAGTGGAAGTGCCCTGTGCTCTCTAAGCTGAGTTTTTTAGATGTTTCAGGACACACCGTACACTTCTCCAAAGTGGCTGTTGGCAATTTACATCCCTCCCATCAGCGTAGCCAGGCTCCCGTTTCTCCATGGCCTGTCCTGCATTTCTGGTTTTGACACTTTATTCAGCATGGCCCTTTTGACCGATGGGAAGCGAGACTTCTTTGTAGCGCTGATTTGCCTTTCCAGGTTGCTTGGTTGGCCAAAAAGGGCGTATGCGTTTTTTCCTGAATATATTCAGGAAAAAACGCATACGCCCTTTTTGGCCAAGGGCATCATTGTCGAGGTTTTGCCGCTTTTCCTGTGCTTTAAAGGCGATTCGTATCTCCCTCCTGAAATCTGTTTCCTGCAATTCTGCCTTGCTTTCCAATCCTCTTCGTTGCCTTCCCTCAATATATTTGTGGACGAGAGTTATCATTTATAAGTCTGCAGGTTTGTGAATTGCAGTGCCCCTGAGCTCCATTTTTCAACTCGCTTTCTTGGGAGCTGACCGGAAAAGCGCAGGATTGCTTCAGGCCCTATTCTGGTCCCGGGCGGCAGGCTGAGCCTGTGGTTAATTCTTCTTCCTGATGGGAAAGTAGAGTGACCTGTGCCTGTCCCAACACCTAGAGCTAGTCTCTCATTGGTTCCCACTCTTCCCGTTCATCCTCAGGACAAATTGCAACCTGTACGGAACAGGAGGTTAAAGGTGCTGATTCTCCAAGGAGGGAGATTGCTACTAAAGCGGCTGGAATGGCGAACCCGAGCATAAGGAGATGAGAAATGAGGTGCGTTTTGGAAACCTTTCCCGATCACACGGTGTACCATCTTCTGGGTTTCTCATGCATGTTTTCGATGTAGGAAGATGCCCTTGAACCTGGAGATTTGGGACCCATGCGATGGGAACCACGCAGTATTACTTTAAAGGGTCTGCGTTTCCTCACCCAATCTCACCAAACCTCTCAGCCCCAAGAGTGTCCACCCTTATGTCTCCATCTTCTGTGGGTCTAGATATGTTCAATCCAGGTGGCATCACCGCCCCTGAACGAATTTTGTAAGAATTTCCCTCTCTTTCACTGTCTTTGTTTCACGGGTTTTTAAAAGTAATTGATTTTTATAATGGGGTTTAGCTGCTTTTCACTGCTGTGTTTCTGCCGCTTTACACCCACTTGACTCACTTACAGAGAGATATCAAAACATAGGTTTTAAGATTCTTACTAGTCAGATATATTGTTGGGCGGTGAATAGGGGGTGTTGAGTCCAAATCACTGTGCAAGGAGTAGGTCTTGTCTATTACATATTGGGTTTATGGAACGGTATCTGAGATAATTTGAAACCCTTGTTTTATGCATCACCCCACCTCACCTTCCCCGTTAAGCAGCCATAGTGTGTTTTCTAAACGTGGGACTCTGTTCTGTTTTGTAATTCAGTTCAAGGGTAGCGGTTTTTACATTCCCTCTATAAGTGATATCTTATGATAAGTGTCTTTTTCTGTGTGACTTATTTCACTTAGAATCGTCGTACCTAAATCCACTCATCATGCTGCTACTAGCCTTATGACGTTGATTTCATGGCTGAGTGATATTCCATTGTACATAAGGACCACAACTTCTTTATCCGTTTTTCTCTTTCCTGGGATATGTAAGGTGTAACGAAGTGGAGGTTCTTGTCAACAGAGCAGCCGTCAACTTTGGGGTGCCTGTGTCTTGCTGATTTTTAGTTTTCCCAATTTATACGCCCATGAGTGGAAGTGCCCTGTGCTCTCTAAGCTGAGTTTTTTAGATGTTTCAGGACACACCGTACACTTCTCCAGAGTGGCTGTTGGCAATTTACATCCCTCCCATCAGCGTAGCCAGGCTCCCGTTTCTCCATGGCCTGTCCTGCATTTCTGGTTTTGACACTTTATTCAGCATGGCCCTTTTGACCGATGGGAAGCGAGACTTCTTTGTAGCGCTGATTTGCCTTTCCAGGTTGCTTGGTTGGCCAAAAAGGGCGTATGCGTTTTTTCCTGAATATATTCAGGAAAAAACGCATACGCCCTTTTTGGCCAAGGGCATCATTGTCGAGGTTTTGCCGCTTTTCCTGTGCTTTAAAGGCGATTCGAATCTCCCTCCTGAAATCTGTTTCCTGCAATTCTGCCTTGCTTTCCAGTCCTCTTCGTTGCCTTCCCTCAATATATTTGTGGACGAGAGTTATCATTTATAAGTCTGCAGGTTTGTGAATTGCAGTGCCCCTGAGCTCCATTTTTCAACTCGCTTTCTTGGGAGCTGGCCGCAAAAGCGCAGGATTGCTTCAGGCCCTATTCTGGTCCCGGGCGGCAGGCTGAGCCTGTGGTTAATTCTTCTTCCTGATGGGGAAGTAGAGTGACCTGTGCCTGTCCCAACACCTAGAGCTAGTCTCTCATTGGTTCCCACTCTTCCCGTTCATCCTCAGGACAAATTGCAACCTGTACGGAACAGGAGGTTAAAGGTGCTGATTCTCCAAGGAGGGAGATTGCTACTAAAGCGGCTGGAATGGCGAACCCGAGCATAAGGAGATGAGAAATGAGGTGCGTTTTGGAAACCTTTCCCGATCACACGGTGTACCATCTTCTGGGTTTCTCATGCATGTTTTCGATGTAGGAAGATGCCCTTGAACCTGGAGATTTGGGACCCATGCGATGGGAACCACGCAGTATTACTTTAAAGGGTCTGCGTTTCCTCACCCAACCTCACCAAACCTCTCAGCCCCAAGAGTGTCCACCCTTATGTCTCCATCAGCTGTGGGTCTAGATATGGTCAATCCAGGTGGCATCACAGCCCCTGAACGAATTTTGTAAGAATTTCCCTCTCTTTCACTGTCTTTGTTTCACGGGTTTTTAAAAGTAATTGATTTTTATAATGGGGTTTAGCTGCTTTTCACTGCTGTGTTTCTGCCGCTTTACACCCACTTGACTCACTTACAGAGAGATATCAAAACATAGGTTTTACGATTCTTACTAGTCAGATATATTCTTGGGAATTGGATAGGGGGTGTTGAGTCCAATTCACTGATCAAGGAGTAGGTCTTGTCTATTACATATTGGGTTTATGGAACGGTATCTGACCTAATTTGAAACCCTTGTTTTATGCATCACCCCACCTCACCTTTCCCGTTAAGCAGCCATAGTGTGTTTTCTAAACGTGGGACTCTGTTCTGTTTTGTAATTCAGTTCAAGGGTAGCGGTTTTTACATTCCCTCTATAAGTGATATCTTATGATAAGTGTCTTTTTCTGTGTGACTTATTTCACTTAGAATCGTCGTACCTAAATCCACTCATCATGCTGCTACTAGCCTTATGACGTTGATTTCATGGCTGAGTGATATTCCATTGTACATAAGGACCACAACTTCTTTATCCATTTTTCTCTTTCCTGGGATATTTAAGGTGTAACGAAGTGGAGGTTCTTGTCAACAGAGCAGCCCTAAACTTTGGGGTGCCTGTGTCTTGCTGATTTTTAGTTTTCCCAATTTATACGCCCATGAGTGGAAGTGCCCTGTGCTCTCTAAGCTGAGTTTTTTAGATGTTTCAGGACACACCGTACACTTCTCCAGAGTGGCTGTTAGCAATTTACATCCCTCCCATCAGCGTAGCCAGGCTCCCGTTTCTCCATGGCCTGTCCTGCATTTCTGGTTTTGACACTTTATTCAGCATGGCCCTTTTGACCGATGGGAAGCGAGACTTCTTTGTAGCGCTGATTTGCCTTTCCAGGTTGCTTGGTTGGCCAAAAAGGGCGTATGCGTTTTTTCCTGAATATATTCAGGAAAAAACGCATACGCCCTTTTTGGCCAAGGGCATCATTGTCGAGGTTTTGCCGCTTTTCCTGTGCTTTAAAGGCGATTCGAATCTCCCTCCTGAAATCTGTTTCCTGCAATTCTGCCTTGCTTTCCAATCCTCTTCGTTGCCTTCCCTCAATATATTTGTGGACGAGAGTTATCATTTATAAGTCTGCAGGTTTGTGAATTGCAGTGCCCCTGAGCTCCATTTTTCAACTCGCTTTCTTGGGAGCTGGCCGCAAAAGCGCAGGATTGCTTCAGGCCCTATTCTGGTCCTGGGCGGCAGGCTGAGCCTGTGGTTAATTCTTCTTCCTGATGGGGAAGTAGAGTGACCTGTGCCTGTCCCAACACCTAGAGCTAGTCTCTCATTGGTTCCCACTCTTCCCGTTCATCCCCAGGACAAATTGCAACCTGTACGGAACAGGAGGTTAAAGGTGCTGATTCTCCAAGGAGGGAGATTGCTACTAAAGGGGCTGGAATGGCGAACCCGAGCATAAGGAGATGAGAAATGAGGTGCGTTTTGGAAACCATTCCCGATCACACGGTGTACCATCTTCTGGGTTTCTCATGCATGTTTTCGATGTAGGAAGATGCCCTTGAACCTGGAGATTTGGGACCCATGCGATGGGAACCACGCAGTATTACTTTAAAGGGTCTGCGTTTCCTCACCCAACCTCACCAAACCTCTCAGCCCCAAGAGTGTCCACCCTTATGTCTCCATCAGCTGTGGGTCTAGATATGGTCAATCCAGGTGGCATCACAGCCCCTGAACGAATTTTGTAAGAATTTCCCTCTCTTTCACTGTCTTTGTTTCACGGGTTTATAAAAGTAATTGATTTTTATAATGGGGTTTAGCTGCTTTTCACTGCTGTGTTTCTGCCGCTTTACACCCACTTGACTCACTTACAGAGAGATATCAAAACATAGGTTTTACGATTCTTACTAGTCAGATATATTCTTGGGCAGTGAATAGGGGGTGTTGAGTCCAATTCACTGATCAAGGAGTAGGTCTTGTCTATTACATATTGGGTTTATGGAACGGTATCTGAGCTAATTTGAAACCCTTGTTTTATGCATCACCCCACCTCACCTTTCCCCTTAAGCAGCCATAGTGTGTTTTCTAAACGTGGGACTCTGTTCTGTTTTGTAATTCAGTTCAAGGGTAGCGGTTTTTACATTCCCTCTATAAGTGATATCTTATGATAAGTGTCTTTTTCTGTGTGACTTATTTCACTTAGAATCGTCGTACCTAAATCCACTCATCATGCTGCTACTAGCCTTATGACGTTGATTTCATGGCTGAGTGATATTCCATTGTACATAAGGACCACAACTTCTTTATCCATTTTTCTCTTTCCAGGGATATTTAAGGTGTAACGAAGTGGAGGTTCTTGTCAACAGAGCAGCCCTAAACTTTGGGGTGCCTGTGTCTTGCTGATTTTTAGTTTTCCCAATTTATACGCCCATGAGTGGAAGTGCCCTGTGCTCTCTAAGCTGAGTTTTTTAGATGTTTCAGGACACACCGTACACTTCTCCAGAGTGGCTGTTGGCAATTTACATCCCTCCCATCAGCGTAGCCAGGCTCCCGTTTCTCCATGGCCTGTACTGCATTTCTGGTTTTGACACTTTATTCAGCATGGCCCTTTTGACCGATGGGAAGCGAGACTTCTTTGTAGCGCTGATTTGCCTTTCCAGGTTGCTTGGTTGGCCAAAAAGGGCGTATGCGTTTTTTCCTGAATATATTCAGGAAAAAACGCATACGCCCTTTTTGGCCAAGGGCATCATTGTCGAGGTTTTGCCGCTTTTCCTGTGCTTTAAAGGCGATTCGAATCTCCCTCCTGAAATCTGTTTCCTGCAATTCTGCCTTGCTTTCCAGTCCTCTTCGTTGCCTTCCCTCAATATATTTGTGGACGAGAGTTATCATTTATAAGTCTGCAGGTTTGTGAATTGCAGTGCCCCTGAGCTCCATTTTTCAACTCGCTTTCTTGGGAGCTGGCCGCAAAAGCGCAGGATTGCTTCAGGCCCTATTCTGGTCCCGGGCGGCAGGCTGAGCCTGTGGTTAATTCTTCTTCCTGATGGGAAAGTAGAGTGACCTGTGCCTGTCCCAACACCTAGAGCTAGTCTCTCATTGGTTCCCACTCTTCCCGTTCATCCTCAGGACAAATTGCAACCTGTACGGAACAGGAGGTTAAAGGTGCTGATTCTCCAAGGAGGGAGATTGCTACTAAAGCGGCTGGAATGGCGAACCCGAGCATAAGGAGATGAGAAATGAGGTGCGTTTTGGAAACCTTTCCCGATCACACGGTGTACCATCTTCTGGGTTTCTCATGCATGTTTTCGATGTAGGAAGATGCCCTTGAACCTGGAGATTTGGGACCCATGGGATGGGAACCACGCAGTATTACTTTAAAGGGTCTGCGTTTCCTCACCCAACCTCACCAAACCTCTCAGCCCCAAGAGTGTCCACCCTTATGTCTCCATCAGCTGTGGGTCTAGATATGGTCAATCCAGGTGGCATCACAGCCCCTGAACGAATTTCCCTCTCTTTCACTGTCTTTGTTTCACGGGTTTTTAAAAGTAATTGATTTTTATAATGGGGTTTAGCTGCTTTTCACTGCTGTGTTTCTGCCGCTTTACACCCACTTGACTCACTTACAGAGAGATATCAAAACATAGGTTTTACGATTCTTACTAGTCAGATATATTCTTGGGCGGTGAATAGGGGGTGTTGAGTCCAATTCACTGATCAAGGAGTAGGTCTTGTCTATTACATATTGGGTTTATGGAACGGTATCTGAGCTAATTTGAAACCCTTGTTTTATGCATCACCCCACCTCACCTTTCCCCTTAAGCAGCCATAGTGTGTTTTCTAAACGTGGGACTCTGTTCTGTTTTGTAATTCAGTTCAAGGGTAGCGGTTTTTACATTCCCTCTAAAAGTGATATCTTATGATAAGTGTCTTTTTCTGTGTGACTTATTTCACTTAGAATCGTCGTACCTAAATCCACTCATCATGCTGCTACTAGCCTTATGACGTTGATTTCATGGCTGAGTGATATTCCATTGTACATAAGGACCACAACTTCTTTATCCATTTTTCTCTTTCCAGGGATATTTAAGGTGTAACGAAGTGGAGGTTCTTGTCAACAGAGCAGCCCTAAACTTTGGGGTGCCTGTGTCTTGCTGATTTTTAGTTTTCCCAATTTATACGCCCATGAGTGGAAGTGCCCTGTGCTCTCTAAGCTGAGTTTTTTAGATGTTTCAGGACACACCGTACACTTCTCCAGAGTGGCTGTTGGCAATTTACATCCCTCCCATCAGCGTAGCCAGGCTCCCGTTTCTCCATGGCCTGTACTGCATTTCTGGTTTTGACACTTTATTCAGCATGGCCCTTTTGACCGATGGGAAGCGAGACTTCTTTGTAGCGCTGATTTGCCTTTCCAGGTTGCTTGGTTGGCCAAAAAGGGCGTATGCGTTTTTTCCTGAATATATTCAGGAAAAAACGCATACGCCCTTTTTGGCCAAGGGCATCATTGTCGAGGTTTTGCCGCTTTTCCTGTGCTTTAAAGGCGATTCGAATCTCCCTCCTGAAATCTGTTTCCTGCAATTCTGCCTTGCTTTCCAGTCCTCTTCGTTGCCTTCCCTCAATATATTTGTGGACGAGAGTTATCATTTATAAGTCTGCAGGTTTGTGAATTGCAGTGCCCCTGAGCTCCATTTTTCAACTCGCTTTCTTGGGAGCTGGCCGCAAAAGCGCAGGATTGCTTCAGGCCCTATTCTGGTCCCGGGCGGCAGGCTGAGCCTGTGGTTAATTCTTCTTCCTAATGGGAAAGTAGAGTGACCTGTGCCTGTCCCAACACCTAGAGCTAGTCTCTCATTGGTTCCCACTCTTCCCGTTCATCCTCAGGACAAATTGCAACCTGTACGGAACAGGAGGTTAAAGGTGCTGATTCTCCAAGGAGGGAGATTGCTACTAAAGCGGCTGGAATGGCGAACCCGAGCATAAGGAGATGAGAAATGAGGTGCGTTTTGGAAACCTTTCCCGATCACACGGTGTACCATCTTCTGGGTTTCTCATGCATGTTTTCGATGTAGGAAGATGCCCTTGAACCTGGAGATTTGGGACCCATGCGATGGGAACCACGCAGTATTACTTTAAAGGGTCTGCGTTTCCTCACCCAACCTCACCAAACCTCTCAGCCCCAAGAGTGTCCACCCTTATGTCTCCATCAGCTGTGGGTCTAGATATGGTCAATCCAGGTGGCATCACAGCCCCTGAACGAATTTTGTAAGAATTTCCCTCTCTTTCACTGTCTTTGTTTCACGGGTTTTTAAAAGTAATTGATTTTTATAATGGGGTTTAGCTGCTTTTCACTGCTGTGTTTCTGCCGCTTTACACCCACTTGACTCACTTACAGAGAGATATCAAAACATAGGTTTTACGATTCTTACTAGTCAGATATATTCTTGGGCGGTGAATAGGGGGTGTTGAGTCCAATTCACTGATCAAGGATTAGGTCTTGTCTATTACATATTGGGTTTATGGAACGGTATCTGACCTAATTTGAAACCCTTGTTTTATGCATCACCCCACCTCACCTTTCCCGTTAAGCAGCCATAGTGTGTTTTCTAAACGTGGGACTCTGTTCTGTTTTGTAATTCAGTTCAAGGGTAGCGGTTTTTACATTCCCTCTATAAGTGATATCTTATGATAAGTGTCTTTTTCTGTGTGACTTATTTCACTTAGAATCGTCGTACCTAAATCCACTCATCATGCTGCTACTAGCCTTATGACGTTGATTTCATGGCTGAGTGATATTCCATTGTACATAAGGACCACAACTTCTTTATCCATTTTTCTCTTTCCTGGGATATTTAAGGTGTAACGAAGTGGAGGTTCTTGTCAACAGAGCAGCCCTAAACTTTGGGGTGCCTGTGTCTTGCTGATTTTTAGTTTTCCCAATTTATACGCCCATGAGTGGAAGTGCCCTGTGCTCTCTAAGCTGAGTTTTTTAGATGTTTCAGGACACACCGTACACTTCTCCAGAGTGGCTGTTGGCAATTTACATCCCTCCCATCAGCGTAGCCAGGCTCCCGTTTCTCCATGGCCTGTCCTGCATTTCTGGTTTTGACACTTTATTCAGCATGGCCCTTTTGACCGATGGGAAGCGAGACTTCTTTGTAGCGCTGATTTGCCTTTCCAGGTTGCTTGGTTGGCCAAAAAGGGCGTATGCGTTTTTTCCTGAATATATTCAGGAAAAAACGCATACGCCCTTTTTGGCCAAGGGCATCATTGTCGAGGTTTTGCCGCTTTTCCTGTGCTTTAAAGGCGATTCGAATCTCCCTCCTGAAATCTGTTTCCTGCAATTCTGCCTTGCTTTCCAATCCTCTTCGTTGCCTTCCCTCAATATATTTGTGGACGAGAGTTATCATTTATAAGTCTGCAGGTTTGTGAATTGCAGTGCCCCTGAGCTCCATTTTTCAACTCGCTTTCTTGGGAGCTGGCCGCAAAAGCGCAGGATTGCTTCAGGCCCTATTCTGGTCCTGGGCGGCAGGCTGAGCCTGTGGTTAATTCTTCTTCCTGATGGGGAAGTAGAGTGACCTGTGCCTGTCCCAACACCTAGAGCTAGTCTCTCATTGGTTCCCACTCTTCCCGTTCATCCCCAGGACAAATTGCAACCTGTACGGAACAGGAGGTTAAAGGTGCTGATTCTCCAAGGAGGGAGATTGCTACTAAAGGGGCTGGAATGGCGAACCCGAGCATAAGGAGATGAGAAATGAGGTGCGTTTTGGAAACCATTCCCGATCACACGGTGTACCATCTTCTGGGTTTCTCATGCATGTTTTCGATGTAGGAAGATGCCCTTGAACCTGGAGATTTGGGACCCATGCGATGGGAACCACGCAGTATTACTTTAAAGGGTCTGCGTTTCCTCACCCAACCTCACCAAACCTCTCAGCGCCAAGAGTGTCCACCCTTATGTCTCCATCAGCTGTGGGTCTAGATATGGTCAATCCAGGTGGCATCACAGCCCCTGAACGAATTTTGTAAGAATTTCCCTCTCTTTCACTGTCTTTGTTTCACGGGTTTATAAAAGTAATTGATTTTTATAATGGGGTTTAGCTGCTTTTCACTGCTGTGTTTCTGCCGCTTTACACCCACTTGACTCACTTACAGAGAGATATCAAAACATAGGTTTTACGATTCTTACTAGTCAGATATATTCTTGGGCGGTGAATAGGGGGTGTTGAGTCCAATTCACTGATCAAGGAGTAGGTCTTGTCTATTACATATTGGGTTTATGGAACGGTATCTGACCTAATTTGAAACCCTTGTTTTATGCATCACCCCACCTCACCTTTCCCCTTAAGCAGCCATAGTGTGTTTTCTAAACGTGGGACTCTGTTCTGTTTTGTAATTCAGTTCAAGGGTAGCGGTTTTTACATTCCCTCTATAAGTGATATCTTATGATAAGTGTCTTTTTCTGTGTGACTTATTTCACTTAGAATCGTCGTACCTAAATCCACTCATCATGCTGCTACTAGCCTTATGACGTTGATTTCATGGCTGAGTGATATTCCATTGTACATAAGGACCACAACTTCTTTATCCATTTTTCTCTTTCCAGGGATATTTAAGGTGTAACGAAGTGGAGGTTCTTGTCAACAGAGCAGCCCTAAACTTTGGGGTGCCTGTGTCTTGCTGATTTTTAGTTTTCCCAATTTATACGCCCATGAGTGGAAGTGCCCTGTGCTCTCTAAGCTGAGTTTTTTAGATGTTTCAGGACACACCGTACACTTCTCCAGAGTGGCTGTTGGCAATTTACATCCCTCCCATCAGCGTAGCCAGGCTCCCGTTTCTCCATGGCCTGTCCTGCATTTCTGGTTTTGACACTTTATTCAGCATGGCCCTTTTGACCGATGGGAAGCGAGACTTCTTTGTAGCGCTGATTTGCCTTTCCAGGTTGCTTGGTTGGCCAAAAAGGGCGTATGCGTTTCTTCCTGAATATATTCAGGAAAAAACGCATACGCCCTTTTTGGCCAAGGGCCTCATTGTCGAGGTTTTGCCGCTTTTCCTGTGCTTTAAAGGCGATTCGAATCTCCCTCCTGAAATCTGTTTCCTGCAATTCTGCCTTGCTTTCCAGTCCTCTTCGTTGCCTTCCCTCAATATATTTGTGGACGAGAGTTATCATTTATAAGTCTGCAGGTTTGTGAATTGCAGTGCCCCTGAGCTCCATTTTTCAACTCGCTTTCTTGGGAGCTGGCCGCAAAAGCGCAGGATTGCTTCAGGCCCTATTCTGGTCCCGGGCGGCAGGCTGAGCCTGTGGTTAATTCTTCTTCCTGATGGGGAAGTAGAGTGACCTGTGCCTGTCCCAACACCTAGAGCTAGTCTCTCATTGGTTCCCACTCTTCCCGTTCATCCTCAGGACAAATTGCAACCTGTACGGAACAGGAGGTTAAAGGTGCTGATTCTCCAAGGAGGGAGATTGCTACTAAAGGGGCTGGAATGGCGAACCCGAGCATAAGGAGATGAGAAATGAGGTGCGTTTTGGAAACCTTTCCCGATCACACGGTGTACCATTTCTGGGTTTCTCATGCATGTTTTCGATGTAGGAAGATGCCCTTGAACCTGGAGATTTGGGACCCATGGGATGGGAACCACGCAGTATTACTTTAAAGGGTCTGCGTTTCCTCACCCAACCTCACCCAACCTCTCAGCCCCAAGAGTGTCCACCCTTATGTCTCCATCAGCTGTGGGTCTAGATATGGTCAATCCAGGTGGCATCACAGCCCCTGAACGAATTTTGTAAGAATTTCCCTCTCTTTCACTGTCTTTGTTTCACGGGTTTTTAAAAGTAATTGATTTTTATAATGGGGTTTAGCTGCTTTTCACTGCTGTGTTTCTGCCGCTTTACACCCACTTGACTCACTTACAGAGAGATATCAAAACGTAGGTTTTACGATTCTTACTAGTCAGATATATTCTTGGGCGGTGAATAGGGGGTGTTGAGTCCAATTCACTGATCAAGGAGTAGGTCTTGTCTAGTACATATTGGGTTTATGGAACGGTATCTGACCTAATTTGAAACCCTTGTTTTATGCATCACCCCACCTCACCTTTCCCGTTAAGCAGCCATAGTGTGTTTTCTAAACGTGAGACTCTGTTCTGTTTTGTAATTCAGTTCAAGGGTAGCGGTTTTTACATTCCCTCTATAAGTGATATCTTATGATAAGTGTCTTTTTCTGTGTGACTTATTTCACTTAGAATCGTCGTACCTAAATCCACTCATCATGCTGCTACTAGCCTTATGACGTTGATTTCATGGCTGAGTGATATTCCATTGTACATAAGGACCACAACTTCTTTATCCATTTTTCTCTTTCCTGGGATATTTAAGGTGTAACGAAGTGGAGGTTCTTGTCAACAGAGCAGCCCTAAACTTTGGGGTGCCTGTGTCTTGCTGATTTTTAGTTTTCCCAATTTATACGCCCATGAGTGGAAGTGCCCTGTGCTCTCTAAGCTGAGTTTTTTAGATGTTTCAGGACACACCGTACACTTCTCCAGAGTGGCTGTTGGCAATTTACATCCCTCCCATCAGCGTAGCCAGGCTCCCGTTTCTCCATGGCCTGTCCTGCATTTCTGGTTTTGACACTTTATTCAGCATGGCCCTTTTGACCGATGGGAAGCGAGACTTCTTTGTAGCGCTGATTTGCCTTTCCAGGTTGCTTGGTTGGCCAAAAAGGGCGTATGCGTTTTTTCCTGAATATATTCAGGAAAAAACGCATACGCCCTTTTTGGCCAAGGGCATCATTGTCGAGGTTTTGCCGCTTTTCCTGTGCTTTAAAGGCGATTCGTATCTCCCTCCTGAAATCTGTTTCCTGCAATTCTGCCTTGCTTTCCAATCCTCTTCGTTGCCTTCCCTCAATATATTTGTGGACGAGAGTTATCATTTATAGGTCTGCAGGTTTGTGAATTGCAGTGCCCCTGAGCTCCATTTTTCAACTCGCTTTCTTGGGAGCTGACCGGAAAAGCGCAGGATTGCTTCAGGCCCTATTCTGGTCCCGGGCGGCAGGCTGAGCCTGTGGTTAATTCTTCTTCCTGATGGGAAAGTAGAGTGACCTGTGCCTGTCCCAACACCTAGAGCTAGTCTCTCATTGGTTCCCACTCTTCCCGTTCATCCTCAGGACAAATTGCAACCTGTACGGAACAGGAGATTAAAGGTGCTGATTCTCCAAGGAGGGAGATTGCTACTAAAGCGGCTGGAATGGCGAACCCGAGCATAAGGAGATGAGAAATGAGGTGCGTTTTGGAAACCTTTCCCGATCACACGGTGTACCATCTTCTGGGTTTCTCATGCATGTTTTCGATGTAGGAAGATGCCCTTGAACCTGGAGATTTGGGACCCATGGGATGGGAACCACGCAGTATTACTTTAAAGGGTCTGCGTTTCCTCACCCAACCTCACCAAACCTCTCAGCCCCAAGAGTGTCCACCCTTATGTCTCCATCTTCTGTGGGTCTAGATATGGTCAATCCAGGTGGCATCACCGCCCCTGAACGAATTTTGTAAGAATTTCCCTCTCTTTCACTGTCTTTGTTTCACGGGTTTTTAAAAGTAATTGATTTTTATAATGGGGTTTAGCTGCTTTTCACTGCTGTGTTTCTGCCGCTTTACACCCACTTGACTCACTTACAGAGAGATATCAAAACATAGGTTTTAAGATTCTTACTAGTCATATATATTGTTGGGCGGTGAATAGGGGGTGTTGAGTCCAAATCACTGTGCAAGGAGTAGGTCTTGTCTATTACATATTGGGTTTATGGAACGGTATCTGAGATAATTTGAAACCCTTGTTTTATGCATCACCCCACCTCACCTTCCCCGTTAAGCAGCCATAGTGTGTTTTCTAAACGTGGGACTCTGGTCTGTTTTGTAATTCAGTTCAAGGGTAGCGGTTTTTACATTCCCTCTATAAGTGATATCTTATGATAAGTGTCTTTTTCTGTGTGACTTATTTCACTTAGAATCGTCGTACCTAAATCCACTCATCATGCTGCTACTAGCCTTATGACGTTGATTTCATGGCTGAGTGATATTCCATTGTACATAAGGACCACAACTTCTTTATCCATTTTTCTCTTTCCTGGGATATGTAAGGTGTAACGAAGTGGAGGTTCTTGTCAACAGAGCAGCCCTAAACTTTGGGGTGCCTGTGTCTTGCTGATTTTTAGTTTTCCCAATTTATACGCCCATGAGTGGAAGTGCCCTGTGCTCTCTAAGCTGAGTTTTTTAGATGTTTCAGGACACACCGTACACTTCTCCAGAGTGGCTGTTGGCAATTTACATCCCTCCCATCAGCGTAGCCAGGCTCCCGTTTCTCCATGGCCTGTCCTGCATTTCTGGTTTTGACACTTTATTCAGCATGGCCCTTTTGACCGATGGGAAGCGAGACTTCTTTGTAGCGCTGATTTGCCTTTCCAGGTTGCTTGGTTGGCCAAAAAGGGCGTATGCGTTTTTTCCTGAATATATTCAGGAAAAAACGCATACGCCCTTTTTGGCCAAGGGCATCATTGTCGAGGTTTTGCCGCTTTTCCTGTGCTTTAAAGGCGATTCGAATCTCCCTCCTGAAATCTGTTTCCTGCAATTCTGCCTTGCTTTCCAGTCCTCTTCGTTGCCTTCCCTCAATATATTTGTGGACGAGAGTTATCATTTATAAGTCTGCAGGTTTGTGAATTGCAGTGCCCCTGAGCTCCATTTTTCAACTCGCTTTCTTGGGAGCTGGCCGCAAAAGCGCAGGATTGCTTCAGGCCCTATTCTGGTCCCGGGCGGCAGGCTGAGCCTGTGGTTAATTCTTCTTCCTGATGGGGAAGTAGAGTGACCTGTGCCTGTCCCAACACCTAGAGCTAGTCTCTCATTGGTTCCCACTCTTCCCGTTCATCCTCAGGACAAATTGCAACCTGTACGGAACAGGAGGTTAAAGGTGCTGATTCTCCAAGGAGGGAGATTGCTACTAAAGCGGCTGGAATGGCGAACCCGAGCATAAGGAGATGAGAAATGAGGTGCGTTTTGGAAACCTTTCCCGATCACACGGTGTACCATCTTCTGGGTTTCTCATGCATGTTTTCGATGTAGGAAGATGCCCTTGAACCTGGAGATTTGGGACCCATGGGATGGGAACCACGCAGTATTACTTTAAAGGGTCTGCGTTTCCTCACCCAACCTCACCAAACCTCTCAGCCCCAAGAGTGTCCACCCTTATGTCTCCATCAGCTGTGGGTCTAGATATGGTCAATCCAGGTGGCATCACAGCCCCTGAACGAATTTTGTAAGAATTTCCCTCTCTTTCACTGTCTTTGTTTCACGGGTTTTTAAAAGTAATTGATTTTTATAATGGGGTTTAGCTGCTTTTCACTGCTGTGTTTCTGCCGCTTTACACCCACTTGACTCACTTACAGAGAGATATCAAAACGTAGGTTTTACGATTCTTACTAGTCAGATATATTCTTGGGCGGTGAATAGGGGGTGTTGAGTCCAATTCACTGATCAAGGAGTATGTCTTGTCTAGTACATATTGGGTTTATGGAACGGTATCTGACCTAATTTGAAACCCTTGTTTTATGCATCACCCCACCTCACCTTTCCCGTTAAGCAGCCATAGTGTGTTTTCTAAACGTGGGACTCTGTTCTGTTTTGTAATTCAGTTCAAGGGTAGCGGTTTTTACATTCCCTCTATAAGTGATATCTTATGATAAGTGTCTTTTTCTGTGTGACTTATTTCACTTAGAATCGTCGTACCTAAATCCACTCATCATGCTGCTACTAGCCTTATGACGTTGATTTCATGGCTGAGTGATATTCCATTGTACATAAGGACCACAACTTCTTTATCCATTTTTCTCTTTCCTGGGATATGTAAGGTGTAACGAAGTGGAGGTTCTTCTCAACAGAGCAGCCGTAAACTTTGGGGTGCCTGTGTCTTGCTGATTTTTAGTTTTCCCAATTTATACGCCCATGAGTGGAAGTGCCCTGTGCTCTCTAAGCTGAGTTTTTTAGATGTTTCAGGACACACCGTACACTTCTCCAGAGTGGCTGTTGGCAATTTACATCCCTCCCATCAGCGTAGCCAGGCTCCCGTTTCTCCATGGCCTGTCCTGCATTTCTGGTTTTGACACTTTATTCAGCATGGCCCTTTTGACCGATGGGAAGCGAGACTTCTTTGTAGCGCTGATATGCCTTTCCAGGTTGCTTGGTTGGCCAAAAAGGGCGTATGCGTTTTTTCCTGAATATATTCAGGAAAAAACGCATACGCCCTTTTTGGCCAAGGGCATCATTGTCGAGGTTTTGCCGCTTTTCCTGTGCTTTAAAGGCGATTCGAATCTCCCTCCTGAAATCTGTTTCCTGCAATTCTGCCTTGCTTTCCAGTCCTCTTCGTTGCCTTCCCTCAATATATTTGTGGACGAGAGTTATCATTTATAAGTCTGCAGGTTTGTGAATTGCAGTGCCCCTGAGCTCCATTTTTCAACTCGCTTTCTTGGGAGCTGGCCGCAAAAGCGCAGGATTGCTTCAGGCCCTATTCTGGTCCCGGGCGGCAGGCTGAGCCTGTGGTTAATTCTTCTTCCTGATGGGGAAGTAGAGTGACCTGTGCCTGTCCCAACACCTAGAGCTAGTCTCTCATTGGTTCCCACTCTTCCCGTTCATCCTCAGGACAAATTGCAACCTGTACGGAACAGGAGGTTAAAGGTGCTGATTCTCCAAGGAGGGAGATTGCTACTAAAGCGGCTGGAATGGCGAACCCGAGCATAAGGAGATGAGAAATGAGGTGCGTTTTGGAAACCTTTCCCGATCACACGGTGTACCATTTCTGGGTTTCTCATGCATGTTTTCGATGTAGGAAGATGCCCTTGAACCTGGAGATTTGGGACCCATGGGATGGGAACCACGCAGTATTACTTTAAAGGGTCTGCGTTTCCTCACCCAACCTCACCAAACCTCTCAGCCCCAAGAGTGTCCACCCTTATGTCTCCATCAGCTGTGGGTCTAGATATGGTCAATCCAGGTGGCATCACAGCCCCTGAACGAATTTTGTAAGAATTTCCCTCTCTTTCACTGTCTTTGTTTCACGGGTTTTTAAAAGTAATTGATTTTTATAATGGGGTTTAGCTGCTTTTCACTGCTGTGTTTCTGCCGCTTTACACCCACTTGACTCACTTACAGAGAGATATCAAAACATAGGTTTTAAGATTCTTACTAGTCAGATATATTCTTGGGCGGTGAATAGGGGGTGTTGAGTCCAAATCACTGAGCAAGGAGTAGGTCTTGTCTAGTACATATTGGGTTTATGGAACGGTATCTGAGATAATTTGAAACCCTTGTTTTATGCATCACCCCACCTCACCTTCCCCGTTAAGCAGCCATAGTGTGTTTTCTAAACGTGGGACTCTGTTCTGTTTTGTAATTCAGTTCAAGGGTAGCGGTTTTTACATTCCCTCTATAAGTGATATCTTATGATAAGTGTCTTTTTCTGTGTGACTTATTTCACTTAGAATCGTCGTACCTAAATCCACTCATCATGCTGCTACTAGCCTTATGACGTTGATTTCATGGCTGAGTGATATTCCATTGTACATAAGGACCACAACTTCTTTATCCATTTTTCTCTTTCCTGGGATATGTAAGGTGTAACGAAGTGGAGGTTCTTGTCAACAGAGCAGCCGTCAACTTTGGGGTGCCTGTGTCTTGCTGATTTTTAGTTTTCCCAATTTATACGCCCATGAGTGGAAGTGCCCTGTGCTCTCTAAGCTGAGTTTTTTAGATGTTTCAGGACACACCGTACACTTCTCCAGAGTGGCTGTTGGCAATTTACATCCCTCCCATCAGCGTAGCCAGGCTCCCGTTTCTCCATGGCCTGTCCTGCATTTCTGGTTTTGACACTTTATTCAGCATGGCCCTTTTGACCGATGGGAAGCGAGACTTCTTTGTAGCGCTGATTTGCCTTTCCAGGTTGCTTGGTTGGCCAAAAAGGGCGTATGCGTTTTTTCCTGAATATATTCAGGAAAAAACGCATACGCCCTTTTTGGCCAAGGGCATCATTGTCGAGGTTTTGCCGCTTTTCCTGTGCTTTAAAGGCGATTCGAATCTCCCTCCTGAAATCTGTTTCCTGCAATTCTGCCTTGCTTTCCAGTCCTCTTCGTTGCCTTCCCTCAATATATTTGTGGACGAGAGTTATCATTTATAAGTCTGCAGGTTTGTGAATTGCAGTGCCCCTGAGCTCCATTTTTCAACTCGCTTTCTTGGGAGCTGACCGGAAAAGCGCAGGATTGCTTCAGGCCCTATTCTGGTCCCGAACGGCAGGCTGAGCCTGTGGTTAATTCTTCTTCCTGATGGGAAAGTAGAGTGACCTGTGCCTGTCCCAACACCTAGAGCTAGTCTCTCATTGGTTCCCACTCTTCCCGTTCATCCTCAGGACAAATTGCAACCTGTACGGAACAGGAGGTTAAAGGTGCTGATTCTCCAAGGAGGGAGATTGCTACTAAAGCGGCTGGAATGGCGAACCCGAGCATAAGGAGATGAGAAATGAGGTGCGTTTTGGAAACCTTTCCCGATCACACGGTGTACCATCTTCTGGGTTTCTCATGCATGTTTTCGATGTAGGAAGATGCCCTTGAACCTGGAGATTTGGGACCCATGGGATGGGAACCACGCAGTATTACTTTAAAGGGTCTGCGTTTCCTCACCCAACCTCACCAAACCTCTCAGCCCCAAGAGTGTCCACCCTTATGTCTCCATCTTCTGTGGGTCTAGATATGGTCAATCCAGGTGGCATCACCGCCCCTGAACGAATTTTGTAAGAATTTCCCTCTCTTTCACTGTCTTTGTTTCACGGGTTTTTAAAAGTAATTGATTTTTATAATGGGGTTTAGCTGCTTTTCACTGCTGTGTTTCTGCCGCTTTACACCCACTTGACTCACTTACAGAGAGATATCAAAACATAGGTTTTATGATTCTTACTAGTCAGATATATTCTTGGGCGGTGAATAGGGGGCGTTGAGTCCAATTCACTGATCAAGGAGTAGGTCTTGTCTATTACATATTGGGTTTATGGAACGGTATCTGACCTAATTTGAAACCCTTGTTTTATGCATCACCCCACCTCACCTTTCCCGTTAAGCAGCCATAGTGTGTTTTCTAAACGTGGGACTCTGTTCTGTTTTGTAATTCAGTTCAAGGGTAGCGGTTTTTACATTCCCTCTATAAGTGATATCTTATGATAAGTGTCTTTTTCTGTGTGACTTATTTCACTTAGAATCGTCGTACCTAAATCCACTCATCATGCTGCTACTAGCCTTATGACGTTGATTTCATGGCTGAGTGATATTCCATTGTACATAAGGACCACAACTTCTTTATCCATTTTTCTCTTTCCTGGGATATGTAAGGTGTAACGAAGTGGAGGTTCTTGTCAACAGAGCAGCCCTAAACTTTGGGGTGCCTGTGTCTTGCTGATTTTTAGTTTTCCCAATTTATACACCCATGAGTGGAAGTGCCCTGTGCTCTCTAAGCTGAGTTTTTTAGATGTTTCAGGACACACCGTACACTTCTCCAAAGTGGCTGTTGGCAATTTACATCCCTCCCATCAGCGTAGCCAGGCTCCCGTTTCTCCATGGCCTGTCCTGCATTTCTGGTTTTGACACTTTATTCAGCATGGCCCTTTTGACCGATGGGAAGCGAGACTTCTTTGTAGCGCTGATTTGCCTTTCCAGGTTGCTTGGTTGGCCAAAAAGGGCGTATGCGTTTTTTCCTGAATATATTCAGGAAAAAACGCATACGCCCTTTTTGGCCAAGGGCATCATTGTCGAGGTTTTGCCGCTTTTCCTGTGCTTTAAAGGCGATTCGTATCTCCCTCCTGAAATCTGTTTCCTGCAATTCTGCCTTGCTTTCCAATCCTCTTCGTTGCCTTCCCTCAATATATTTGTGGACGAGAGTTATCATTTATAAGTCTGCAGGTTTGTGAATTGCAGTGCCCCTGAGCTCCATTTTTCAACTCGCTTTCTTGGGAGCTGACCGGAAAAGCGCAGGATTGCTTCAGGCCCTATTCTGGTCCCGGGCGGCAGGCTGAGCCTGTGGTTAATTCTTCTTCCTGATGGGAAAGTAGAGTGACCTGTGCCTGTCCCAACACCTAGAGCTAGTCTCTCATTGGTTCCCACTCTTCCTGTTCATCCTCAGGACAAATTGCAACCTGTACGGAACAGGAGGTTAAAGGTGCTGATTCTCCAAGGAGGGAGATTGCTACTAAAGCGGCTGGAATGGCGAACCCGAGCATAAGGAGATGAGAAATGAGGTGCGTTTTGGAAACCTTTCCCGATCACACGGTGTACCATCTTCTGGGTTTCTCATGCATGTTTTCGATGTAGGAAGATGCCCTTGAACCTGGAGATTTGGGACCCATGCGATGGGAACCACGCAGTATTACTTTAAAGGGTCTGCGTTTCCTCACCCAATCTCACCAAACCTCTCAGCCCCAAGAGTGTCCACCCTTATGTCTCCATCTTCTGTGGGTCTAGATATGGTCAATCCAGGTGGCATCACCGCCCCTGAACGAATTTTGTAAGAATTTCCCTCTCTTTCACTGTCTTTGTTTCACGGGTTTTTAAAAGTAATTGATTTTTATAATGGGGTTTAGCTGCTTTTCACTGCTGTGTTTCTGCCGCTTTACACCCACTTGACTCACTTACAGAGAGATATCAAAACATAGGTTTTAAGATTCTTACTAGTCAGATATATTGTTGGGCGGTGAATAGGGGGTGTTGAGTCCAAATCACTGTGCAAGGAGTAGGTCTTGTCTATTACATATTGGGTTTATGGAACGGTATCTGAGATAATTTGAAACCCTTGTTTTATGCATCACCCCACCTCACCTTCCCCGTTAAGCAGCCATAGTGTGTTTTCTAAACGTGGGACTCTGTTCTGTTTTGTAATTCAGTTCAAGGGTAGCGGTTTTTACATTCCCTCTATAAGTGATATCTTATGATAAGTGTCTTTTTCTGTGTGACTTATTTCACTTAGAATCGTCGTACCTAAATCCACTCATCATGCTGCTACTAGCCTTATGACGTTGATTTCATGGCTGAGTGATATTCCATTGTACATAAGGACCACAACTTCTTTATCCGTTTTTCTCTTTCCTGGGATATGTAAGGTGTAACGAAGTGGAGGTTCTTGTCAACAGAGCAGCCGTCAACTTTGGGGTGCCTGTGTCTTGCTGATTTTTAGTTTTCCCAATTTATACGCCCATGAGTGGAAGTGCCCTGTGCTCTCTAAGCTGAGTTTTTTAGATGTTTCAGGACACACCGTACACTTCTCCAGAGTGGCTGTTGGCAATTTACATCCCTCCCATCAGCGTAGCCAGGCTCCCGTTTCTCCATGGCCTGTCCTGCATTTCTGGTTTTGACACTTTATTCAGCATGGCCCTTTTGACCGATGGGAAGCGAGACTTCTTTGTAGCGCTGATTTGCCTTTCCAGGTTGCTTGGTTGGCCAAAAAGGGCGTATGCGTTTTTTCCTGAATATATTCAGGAAAAAACGCATACGCCCTTTTTGGCCAAGGGCATCATTGTCGAGGTTTTGCCGCTTTTCCTGTGCTTTAAAGGCGATTCGAATCTCCCTCCTGAAATCTGTTTCCTGCAATTCTGCCTTGCTTTCCAGTCCTCTTCGTTGCCTTCCCTCAATATATTTGTGGACGAGAGTTATCATTTATAAGTCTGCAGGTTTGTGAATTGCAGTGCCCCTGAGCTCCATTTTTCAACTCGCTTTCTTGGGAGCTGGCCGCAAAAGCGCAGGATTGCTTCAGGCCCTATTCTGGTCCCGGGCGGCAGGCTGAGCCTGTGGTTAATTCTTCTTCCTGATGGGGAAGTAGAGTGACCTGTGCCTGTCCCAACACCTAGAGCTAGTCTCTCATTGGTTCCCACTCTTCCCGTTCATCCTCAGGACAAATTGCAACCTGTACGGAACAGGAGGTTAAAGGTGCTGATTCTCCAAGGAGGGAGATTGCTACTAAAGTGGCTGGAATGGCGAACCCGAGCATAAGGAGATGAGAAATGAGGTGCGTTTTGGAAACCTTTCCCGATCACACGGTGTACCATCTTCTGGGTTTCTCATGCATGTTTTCGATGTAGGAAGATGCCCTTGAACCTGGAGATTTGGGACCCATGCGATGGGAACCACGCAGTATTACTTTAAAGGGTCTGCGTTTCCTCACCCAACCTCACCAAACCTCTCAGCCCCAAGAGTGTCCACCCTTATGTCTCCATCAGCTGTGGGTCTAGATATGGTCAATCCAGGTGGCATCACAGCCCCTGAACGAATTTTGTAAGAATTTCCCTCTCTTTCACTGTCTTTGTTTCACGGGTTTTTAAAAGTAATTGATTTTTATAATGGGGTTTAGCTGCTTTTCACTGCTGTGTTTCTGCCGCTTTACACCCACTTGACTCACTTACAGAGAGATATCAAAACATAGGTTTTACGATTCTTACTAGTCAGATATATTCTTGGGAATTGGATAGGGGGTGTTGAGTCCAATTCACTGATCAAGGAGTAGGTCTTGTCTATTACATATTGGGTTTATGGAACGGTATCTGACCTAATTTGAAACCCTTGTTTTATGCATCACCCCACCTCACCTTTCCCGTTAAGCAGCCATAGTGTGTTTTCTAAACGTGGGACTCTGTTCTGTTTTGTAATTCAGTTCAAGGGTAGCGGTTTTTACATTCCCTCTATAAGTGATATCTTATGATAAGTGTCTTTTTCTGTGTGACTTATTTCACTTAGAATCGTCGTACCTAAATCCACTCATCATGCTGCTACTAGCCTTATGACGTTGATTTCATGGCTGAGTGATATTCCATTGTACATAAGGACCACAACTTCTTTATCCATTTTTCTCTTTCCTGGGATATTTAAGGTGTAACGAAGTGGAGGTTCTTGTCAACAGAGCAGCCCTAAACTTTGGGGTGCCTGTGTCTTGCTGATTTTTAGTTTTCCCAATTTATACGCCCATGAGTGGAAGTGCCCTGTGCTCTCTAAGCTGAGTTTTTTAGATGTTTCAGGACACACCGTACACTTCTCCAGAGTGGCTGTTGGCAATTTACATCCCTCCCATCAGCGTAGCCAGACTCCCGTTTCTCCATGGCCTGTCCTGCATTTCTGGTTTTGACACTTTATTCAGCATGGCCCTTTTGACCGATGGGAAGCGAGACTTCTTTGTAGCGCTGATTTGCCTTTCCAGGTTGCTTGGTTGGCCAAAAAGGGCGTATGCGTTTTTTCCTGAATATATTCAGGAAAAAACGCATACGCCCTTTTTGGCCAAGGGCATCATTGTCGAGGTTTTGCCGCTTTTCCTGTGCTTTAAAGGCGATTCGAATCTCCCTCCTGAAATCTGTTTCCTGCAATTCTGCCTTGCTTTCCAATCCTCTTCGTTGCCTTCCCTCAATATATTTGTGGACGAGAGTTATCATTTATAAGTCTGCAGGTTTGTGAATTGCAGTGCCCCTGAGCTCCATTTTTCAACTCGCTTTCTTGGGAGCTGGCCGCAAAAGCGCAGGATTGCTTCAGGCCCTATTCTGGTCCTGGGCGGCAGGCTGAGCCTGTGGTTAATTCTTCTTCCTGATGGGGAAGTAGAGTGACCTGTGCCTGTCCCAACACCTAGAGCTAGTCTCTCATTGGTTCCCACTCTTCCCGTTCATCCCCAGGACAAATTGCAACCTGTACGGAACAGGAGGTTAAAGGTGCTGATTCTCCAAGGAGGGAGATTGCTACTAAAGGGGCTGGAATGGCGAACCCGAGCATAAGGAGATGAGAAATGAGGTGCGTTTTGGAAACCATTCCCGATCACACGGTGTACCATCTTCTGGGTTTCTCATGCATGTTTTCGATGTAGGAAGATGCCCTTGAACCTGGAGATTTGGGACCCATGCGATGGGAACCACGCAGTATTACTTTAAAGGGTCTGCGTTTCCTCACCCAACCTCACCAAACCTCTCAGCCCCAAGAGTGTCCACCCTTATGTCTCCATCAGCTGTGGGTCTAGATATGGTCAATCCAGGTGGCATCACAGCCCCTGAACGAATTTTGTAAGAATTTCCCTCTCTTTCACTGTCTTTGTTTCACGGGTTTATAAAAGTAATTGATTTTTATAATGGGGTTTAGCTGCTTTTCACTGCTGTGTTTCTGCCGCTTTACACCCACTTGACTCACTTACAGAGAGATATCAAAACATAGGTTTTACGATTCTTACTAGTCAGATATATTCTTGGGCAGTGAATAGGGGGTGTTGAGTCCAATTCACTGATCAAGGAGTAGGTCTTGTCTATTACATATTGGGTTTATGGAACGGTATCTGAGCTAATTTGAAACCCTTGTTTTATGCATCACCCCACCTCACCTTTCCCCTTAAGCAGCCATAGTGTGTTTTCTAAACGTGGGACTCTGTTCTGTTTTGTAATTCAGTTCAAGGGTAGCGGTTTTTACATTCCCTCTATAAGTGATATCTTATGATAAGTGTCTTTTTCTGTGTGACTTATTTCACTTAGAATCGTCGTACCTAAATCCACTCATCATGCTGCTACTAGCCTTATGACGTTGATTTCATGGCTGAGTGATATTCCATTGTACATAAGGACCACAACTTCTTTATCCATTTTTCTCTTTCCAGGGATATTTAAGGTGTAACGAAGTGGAGGTTCTTGTCAACAGAGCAGCCCTAAACTTTGGGGTGCCTGTGTCTTGCTGATTTTTAGTTTTCCCAATTTATACGCCCATGAGTGGAAGTGCCCTGTGCTCTCTAAGCTGAGTTTTTTAGATGTTTCAGGACACACCGTACACTTCTCCAGAGTGGCTGTTGGCAATTTACATCCCTCCCATCAGCGTAGCCAGGCTCCCGTTTCTCCATGGCCTGTACTGCATTTCTGGTTTTGACACTTTATTCAGCATGGCCCTTTTGACCGATGGGAAGCGAGACTTCTTTGTAGCGCTGATTTGCCTTTCCAGGTTGCTTGGTTGGCCAAAAAGGGCGTATGCGTTTTTTCCTGAATATATTCAGGAAAAAACGCATACGCCCTTTTTGGCCAAGGGCATCATTGTCGAGGTTTTGCCGCTTTTCCTGTGCTTTAAAGGCGATTCGAATCTCCCTCCTGAAATCTGTTTCCTGCAATTCTGCCTTGCTTTCCAGTCCTCTTCGTTGCCTTCCCTCAATATATTTGTGGACGAGAGTTATCATTTATAAGTCTGCAGGTTTGTGAATTGCAGTGCCCCTGAGCTCCATTTTTCAACTCGCTTTCTTGGGAGCTGGCCGCAAAAGCGCAGGATTGCTTCAGGCCCTATTCTGGTCCCGGGCGGCAGGCTGAGCCTGTGGTTAATTCTTCTTCCTGATGGGAAAGTAGAGTGACCTGTGCCTGTCCCAACACCTAGAGCTAGTCTCTCATTGGTTCCCACTCTTCCCGTTCATCCTCAGGACAAATTGCAACCTGTACGGAACAGGAGGTTAAAGGTGCTGATTCTCCAAGGAGGGAGATTGCTACTAAAGCGGCTGGAATGGCGAACCCGAGCATAAGGAGATGAGAAATGAGGTGCGTTTTGGAAACCTTTCCCGATCACACGGTGTACCATCTTCTGGGTTTCTCATGCATGTTTTCGATGTAGGAAGATGCCCTTGAACCTGGAGATTTGGGACCCATGGGATGGGAACCACGCAGTATTACTTTAAAGGGTCTGCGTTTCCTCACCCAACCTCACCAAACCTCTCAGCCCCAAGAGTGTCCACCCTTATGTCTCCATCAGCTGTGGGTCTAGATATGGTCAATCCAGGTGGCATCACAGCCCCTGAACGAATTTCCCTCTATTTCACTGTCTTTGTTTCACGGGTTTTTAAAAGTAATTGATTTTTATAATGGGGTTTAGCTGCTTTTCACTGCTGTGTTTCTGCCGCTTTACACCCACTTGACTCACTTACAGAGAGATATCAAAACATAGGTTTTACGATTCTTACTAGTCAGATATATTCTTGGGCGGTGAATAGGGGGTGTTGAGTCCAATTCACTGATCAAGGAGTAGGTCTTGTCTATTACATATTGGGTTTATGGAACGGTATCTGAGCTAATTTGAAACCCTTGTTTTATGCATCACCCCACCTCACCTTTCCCCTTAAGCAGCCATAGTGTGTTTTCTAAACGTGGGACTCTGTTCTGTTTTGTAATTCAGTTCAAGGGTAGCGGTTTTTACATTCCCTCTAAAAGTGATATCTTATGATAAGTGTCTTTTTCTGTGTGACTTATTTCACTTAGAATCGTCGTACCTAAATCCACTCATCATGCTGCTACTAGCCTTATGACGTTGATTTCATGGCTGAGTGATATTCCATTGTACATAAGGACCACAACTTCTTTATCCATTTTTCTCTTTCCAGGGATATTTAAGGTGTAACGAAGTGGAGGTTCTTGTCAACAGAGCAGCCCTAAACTTTGGGGTGCCTGTGTCTTGCTGATTTTTAGTTTTCCCAATTTATACGCCCATGAGTGGAAGTGCCCTGTGCTCTCTAAGCTGAGTTTTTTAGATGTTTCAGGACACACCGTACACTTCTCCAGAGTGGCTGTTGGCAATTTACATCCCTCCCATCAGCGTAGCCAGGCTCCCGTTTCTCCATGGCCTGTACTGCATTTCTGGTTTTGACACTTTATTCAGCATGGCCCTTTTGACCGATGGGAAGCGAGACTTCTTTGTAGCGCTGATTTGCCTTTCCAGGTTGCTTGGTTGGCCAAAAAGGGCGTATGCGTTTTTTCCTGAATATATTCAGGAAAAAACGCATACGCCCTTTTTGGCCAAGGGCATCATTGTCGAGGTTTTGCCGCTTTTCCTGTGCTTTAAAGGCGATTCGAATCTCCCTCCTGAAATCTGTTTCCTGCAATTCTGCCTTGCTTTCCAGTCCTCTTCGTTGCCTTCCCTCAATATATTTGTGGACGAGAGTTATCATTTATAAGTCTGCAGGTTTGTGAATTGCAGTGCCCCTGAGCTCCATTTTTCAACTCGCTTTCTTGGGAGCTGGCCGCAAAAGCGCAGGATTGCTTCAGGCCCTATTCTGGTCCCGGGCGGCAGGCTGAGCCTGTGGTTAATTCTTCTTCCTAATGGGAAAGTAGAGTGACCTGTGCCTGTCCCAACACCTAGAGCTAGTCTCTCATTGGTTCCCACTCTTCCCGTTCATCCTCAGGACAAATTGCAACCTGTACGGAACAGGAGGTTAAAGGTGCTGATTCTCCAAGGAGGGAGATTGCTACTAAAGCGGCTGGAATGGCGAACCCGAGCATAAGGAGATGAGAAATGAGGTGCGTTTTGGAAACCTTTCCCGATCACACGGTGTACCATCTTCTGGGTTTCTCATGCATGTTTTCGATGTAGGAAGATGCCCTTGAACCTGGAGATTTGGGACCCATGCGATGGGAACCACGCAGTATTACTTTAAAGGGTCTGCGTTTCCTCACCCAACCTCACCAAACCTCTCAGCCCCAAGAGTGTCCACCCTTATGTCTCCATCAGCTGTGGGTCTAGATATGGTCAATCCAGGTGGCATCACAGCCCCTGAACGAATTTTGTAAGAATTTCCCTCTCTTTCACTGTCTTTGTTTCACGGGTTTTTAAAAGTAATTGATTTTTATAATGGGGTTTAGCTGCTTTTCACTGCTGTGTTTCTGCCGCTTTACACCCACTTGACTCACTTACAGAGAGATATCAAAACATAGGTTTTACGATTCTTACTAGTCAGATATATTCTTGGGCGGTGAATAGGGGGTGTTGAGTCCAATTCACTGATCAAGGATTAGGTCTTGTCTATTACATATTGGGTTTATGGAACGGTATCTGACCTAATTTGAAACCCTTGTTTTATGCATCACCCCACCTCACCTTTCCCGTTAAGCAGCCATAGTGTGTTTTCTAAACGTGGGACTCTGTTCTGTTTTGTAATTCAGTTCAAGGGTAGCGGTTTTTACATTCCCTCTATAAGTGATATCTTATGATAAGTGTCTTTTTCTGTGTGACTTATTTCACTTAGAATCGTCGTACCTAAATCCACTCATCATGCTGCTACTAGCCTTATGACGTTGATTTCATGGCTGAGTGATATTCCATTGTACATAAGGACCACAACTTCTTTATCCATTTTTCTCTTTCCTGGGATATTTAAGGTGTAACGAAGTGGAGGTTCTTGTCAACAGAGCAGCCCTAAACTTTGGGGTGCCTGTGTCTTGCTGATTTTTAGTTTTCCCAATTTATACGCCCATGAGTGGAAGTGCCCTGTGCTCTCTAAGCTGAGTTTTTTAGATGTTTCAGGACACACCGTACACTTCTCCAGAGTGGCTGTTGGCAATTTACATCCCTCCCATCAGCGTAGCCAGGCTCCCGTTTCTCCATGGCCTGTCCTGCATTTCTGGTTTTGACACTATATTCAGCATGGCCCTTTTGACCGATGGGAAGCGAGACTTCTTTGTAGCGCTGATTTGCCTTTCCAGGTTGCTTGGTTGGCCAAAAAGGGCGTATGCGTTTTTTCCTGAATATATTCAGGAAAAAACGCATACGCCCTTTTTGGCCAAGGGCATCATTGTCGAGGTTTTGCCGCTTTTCCTGTGCTTTAAAGGCGATTCGAATCTCCCTCCTGAAATCTGTTTCCTGCAATTCTGCCTTGCTTTCCAATCCTCTTCGTTGCCTTCCCTCAATATATTTGTGGACGAGAGTTATCATTTATAAGTCTGCAGGTTTGTGAATTGCAGTGCCCCTGAGCTCCATTTTTCAACTCGCTTTCTTGGGAGCTGGCCGCAAAAGCGCAGGATTGCTTCAGGCCCTATTCTGGTCCTGGGCGGCAGGCTGAGCCTGTGGTTAATTCTTCTTCCTGATGGGGAAGTAGAGTGACCTGTGCCTGTCCCAACACCTAGAGCTAGTCTCTCATTGGTTCCCACTCTTCCCGTTCATCCCCAGGACAAATTGCAACCTGTACGGAACAGGAGGTTAAAGGTGCTGATTCTCCAAGGAGGGAGATTGCTACTAAAGGGGCTGGAATGGCGAACCCGAGCATAAGGAGATGAGAAATGAGGTGCGTTTTGGAAACCATTCCCGATCACACGGTGTACCATCTTCTGGGTTTCTCATGCATGTTTTCGATGTAGGAAGATGCCCTTGAACCTGGAGATTTGGGACCCATGCGATGGGAACCACGCAGTATTACTTTAAAGGGTCTGCGTTTCCTCACCCAACCTCACCAAACCTCTCAGCGCCAAGAGTGTCCACCCTTATGTCTCCATCAGCTGTGGGTCTAGATATGGTCAATCCAGGTGGCATCACAGCCCCTGAACGAATTTTGTAAGAATTTCCCTCTCTTTCACTGTCTTTGTTTCACGGGTTTATAAAAGTAATTGATTTTTATAATGGGGTTTAGCTGCTTTTCACTGCTGTGTTTCTGCCGCTTTACACCCACTTGACTCACTTACAGAGAGATATCAAAACATAGGTTTTACGATTCTTACTAGTCAGATATATTCTTGGGCGGTGAATAGGGGGTGTTGAGTCCAATTCACTGATCAAGGAGTAGGTCTTGTCTATTACATATTGGGTTTATGGAACGGTATCTGACCTAATTTGAAACCCTTGTTTTATGCATCACCCCACCTCACCTTTCCCCTTAAGCAGCCATAGTGTGTTTTCTAAACGTGGGACTCTGTTCTGTTTTGTAATTCAGTTCAAGGGTAGCGGTTTTTACATTCCCTCTATAAGTGATATCTTATGATAAGTGTCTTTTTCTGTGTGACTTATTTCACTTAGAATCGTCGTACCTAAATCCACTCATCATGCTGCTACTAGCCTTATGACGTTGATTTCATGGCTGAGTGATATTCCATTGTACATAAGGACCACAACTTCTTTATCCATTTTTCTCTTTCCAGGGATATTTAAGGTGTAACGAAGTGGAGGTTCTTGTCAACAGAGCAGCCCTAAACTTTGGGGTGCCTGTGTCTTGCTGATTTTTAGTTTTCCCAATTTATACGCCCATGAGTGGAAGTGCCCTGTGCTCTCTAAGCTGAGTTTTTTAGATGTTTCAGGACACACCGTACACTTCTCCAGAGTGGCTGTTGGCAATTTACATCCCTCCCATCAGCGTAGCCAGGCTCCCGTTTCTCCATGGCCTGTCCTGCATTTCTGGTTTTGACACTTTATTCAGCATGGCCCTTTTGACCGATGGGAAGCGAGACTTCTTTGTAGCGCTGATTTGCCTTTCCAGGTTGCTTGGTTGGCCAAAAAGGGCGTATGCGTTTCTTCCTGAATATATTCAGGAAAAAACGCATACGCCCTTTTTGGCCAAGGGCCTCATTGTCGAGGTTTTGCCGCTTTTCCTGTGCTTTAAAGGCGATTCGAATCTCCCTCCTGAAATCTGTTTCCTGCAATTCTGCCTTGCTTTCCAGTCCTCTTCGTTGCCTTCCCTCAATATATTTGTGGACGAGAGTTATCATTTATAAGTCTGCAGGTTTGTGAATTGCAGTGCCCCTGAGCTCCATTTTTCAACTCGCTTTCTTGGGAGCTGGCCGCAAAAGCGCAGGATTGCTTCAGGCCCTATTCTGGTCCCGGGCGGCAGGCTGAGCCTGTGGTTAATTCTTCTTCCTGATGGGAAAGTAGAGTGGCCTGTGCCTGTCCCAACACCTAGAGCTAGTCTCTCATTGGTTCCCACTCTTCCCGTTCATCCTCAGGACAAATTGCAACCTGTACGGAACAGGAGGTTAAAGGTGCTGATTCTCCAAGGAGGGAGATTGCTACTAAAGCGGCTGGAATGGCGAACCCGAGCATAAGGAGATGAGAAATGAGGTGCGTTTTGGAAACCTTTCCCGATCACACGGTGTACCATCTTCTGGGTTTCTCATGCATGTTTTCGATGTAGGAAGATGCCCTTGAACCTGGAGATTTGGGACCCATGCGATGGGAACCACGCAGTATTACTTTAAAGGGTCTGCGTTTCCTCACCCAACCTCACCAAAGCTCTCAGCCCCAAGAGTGTCCACCCTTATGTCTCCATCAGCTGTGGGTCTAGATATGGTCAATCCAGGTGGCATCGCAGCCCCTGAACGAATTTTGTAAGAATTTCCCTCTCTTTCACTGTCTTTGTTTCACGGGTTTTTAAAAGTAATTGATTTTTATAATGGGGTTTAGCTGCTTTTCACTGCTGTGTTTCTGCCGCTTTACACCCACTTGACTCACTTACAGAGAGATATCAAAACATAGGTTTTACGATTCTTACTAGTCAGATATATTCTTGGGCGGTGGATAGGGGGTGTTGAGTCCAATTCACTGATCAAGGAGTAGGTCTTGTCTATTACATATTGGGTTTATGGAACGGTATCTGACCTAATTTGAAACCCTTGTTTTATGCATCACCCCACCTCACCTTTCCCGTTAAGCAGCCATAGTGTGTTTTCTAAACGTGGGACTCTGTTCTGTTTTGTAATTCAGTTCAAGGGTAGCGGTTTTTACATTCCCTCTATAAGTGATATCTTATGATAAGTGTCTTTTTCTGTGTGACTTATTTCACTTAGAATCGTCGTACCTAAATCCACTCATCATGCTGCTACTAGCCTTATGACGTTGATTTCATGGCTGAGTGATATTCCATTGTACATAAGGACCACAACTTCTTTATCCATTTTTCTCTTTCCTGGGATATTTAAGGTGTAACGAAGTGGAGGTTCTTGTCAACAGAGCAGCACTAAACTTTGGGGTGCCTGTGTCTTGCTGATTTTTAGTTTTCCCAATTTATACGCCAATGAGTGGAAGTGCCCTGTGCTCTCTAAGCTGAGTTTTTTAGATGTTTCAGGACACACCGTACACTTCTCCAGAGTGGCTGTTGGCAATTTACATCCCTCCCATCAGCGTAGCCAGGCTCCCGTTTCTCCATGGCCTGTACTGCATTTCTGGTTTTGACACTTTATTCAGCATGGCCCTTTTGACCGATGGGAAGCGAGACTTCTTTGTAGCGCTGATTTGCCTTTCCAGGTTGCTTGGTTGGCCAAAAAGGGCGTATGCGTTTTTTCCTGAATATATTCAGGAAAAAACGCATACGCCCTTTTTGGCCAAGGGCATCATTGTCGAGGTTTTGCCACTTTTCCTGTGCTTTAAAGGCGATTCGAATCTCCCTCCTGAAATCTGTTTCCTGCAATTCTGCCTTGCTTTCCAGTCCTCTTCGTTGCCTTCCCTCAATATATTTGTGGACGAGAGTTATCATTTATAAGTCTGCAGGTTTGTGAATTGCAGTGCCCCTGAGCTCCATTTTTCAACTCGCTTTCTTGGGAGCTGGCCGCAAAAGCGCAGGATTGCTTCAGGCCCTATTCTGGTCCCGGGCGGCAGGCTGAGCCTGTGGTTAATTCTTCTTCCTGATGGGAAAGTAGAGTGACCTGTGCCTGTCCCAACACCTAGAGCTAGTCTCTCATTGGTTCCCACTCTTCCCGTTCATCCTCAGGACAAATTGCAACCTGTACGGAACAGGAGGTTAAAGGTGCTGATTCTCCAAGGAGGGAGATTGCTACTAAAGCGGCTGGAATGGCGAACCCGAGCATAAGGAGATGAGAAATGAGGTGCGTTTTGGAAACCTTTCCCGATCACACGGTGTACCATCTTCTGGGTTTCTCATGCATGTTTTCGATGTAGGAAGATGCCCTTGAACCTGGAGATTTGGGACCCATGCGATGGGAACCACGCAGTATTACTTTAAAGGGTCTGCGTTTCCTCACCCAACCTCACCAAAGCTCTCAGCCCCAAGAGTGTCCACCCTTATGTCTCCATCAGCTGTGGGTCTAGATATGGTCAATCCAGGTGGCATCACAGCCCCTGAACGAATTTTGTAAGAATTTCCCTCTCTTTCACTGTCTTTGTTTCACGGGTTTTTAAAAGTAATTGATTTTTATAATGGGGTTTAGCTGCTTTTCACTGCTGTGTTTCTGCCGCTTTACACCCACTTGACTCACTTACAGAGAGATATCAAAACATAGGTTTTACGATTCTTACTAGTCAGATATATTCTTGGGCGGTGGATAGGGGGTGTTGAGTCCAATTCACTGATCAAGGAGTAGGTCTTGTCTATTACATATTGGGTTTATGGAACGGTATCTGACCTAATTTGAAACCCTTGTTTTATGCATCACCCCACCTCACCTTTCCCGTTAAGCAGCCATAGTGTGTTTTCTAAACGTGGGACTCTGTTCTGTTTTGTAATTCAGTTCAAGGGTAGCGGTTTTTACATTCCCTCTATAAGTGATATCTTATGATAAGTGTCTTTTTCTGTGTGACTTATTTCACTTAGAATCGTCGTACCTAAATCCACTCATCATGCTGCTACTAGCCTTATGACGTTGATTTCATGGCTGAGTGATATTCCATTGTACATAAGGACCACAACTTCTTTATCCATTTTTCTCTTTCCTGGGATATTTAAGGTGTAACGAAGTGGAGGTTCTTGTCAACAGAGCAGCACTAAACTTTGGGGTGCCTGTGTCTTGCTGATTTTTAGTTTTCCCAATTTATACGCCCATGAGTGGAAGTGCCCTGTGCTCTCTAAGCTGAGTTTTTTAGATGTTTCAGGACACACCGTACACTTCTCCAGAGTGGCTGTTGGCAATTTACATCCCTCCCATCAGCGTAGCCAGGCTCCCGTTTCTCCATGGCCTGTACTGCATTTCTGGTTTTGACACTTTATTCAGCATGGCCCTTTTGACCGATGGGAAGCGAGACTTCTTTGTAGCGCTGATTTGCCTTTCCAGGTTGCTTGGTTGGCCAAAAAGGGCGTATGCGTTTTTTCCTGAATATATTCAGGAAAAAACGCATACGCCCTTTTTGGCCAAGGGCATCATTGTCGAGGTTTTGCCACTTTTCCTGTGCTTTAAAGGCGATTCGAATCTCCCTCCTGAAATCTGTTTCCTGCAATTCTGCCTTGCTTTCCAGTCCTCTTCGTTGCCTTCCCTCAATATATTTGTGGACGAGAGTTATCATTTATAAGTCTGCAGGTTTGTGAATTGCAGTGCCCCTGAGCTCCATTTTTCAACTCGCTTTCTTGGGAGCTGGCCGCAAAAGCGCAGGATTGCTTCAGGCCCTATTCTGGTCCCGGGCGGCAGGCTGAGCCTGTGGTTAATTCTTCTTCCTGATGGGAAAGTAGAGTGACCTGTGCCTGTCCCAACACCTAGAGCTAGTCTCTCATTGGTTCCCACTCTTCCCGTTCATCCTCAGGACAAATTGCAACCTGTACGGAACAGGAGGTTAAAGGTGCTGATTCTCCAAGGAGGGAGATTGCTACTAAAGCGGCTGGAATGGCGAACCCGAGCATAAGGAGATGAGAAATGAGGTGCGTTTTGGAAACCTTTCCCGATCACACGGTGTACCATCTTCTGGGTTTCTCATGCATGTTTTCGATGTAGGAAGATGCCCTTGAACCTGGAGATTTGGGACCCATGCGATGGGAACCACGCAGTATTACTTTAAAGGGTCTGCGTTTCCTCACCCAACCTCACCAAAGCTCTCAGCCCCAAGAGTGTCCACCCTTATGTCTCCATCAGCTGTGGGTCTAGATATGGTCAATCCAGGTGGCATCACAGCCCCTGAACGAATTTTGTAAGAATTTCCCTCTCTTTCACTGTCTTTGTTTCACGGGTTTTTAAAAGTAATTGATTTTTATAATGGAGTTTAGCTGCTTTTCACTGCTGTGTTTCTGCCGCTTTACACCCACTTGACTCACTTACAGAGAGATATCAAAACATAGGTTTTACGATTCTTACTAGTCAGATATATTCTTGGGCAGTGGATAGGGGGTGTTGAGTCCAATTCACTGATCAAGGAGTAGGTCTTGTCTATTACATATTGGGTTTATGGAACGGTATCTGACCTAATTTGAAACCCTTGTTTTATGCATCACCCCACCTCACCTTTCCCGTTAAGCAGCCATAGTGTGTTTTCTAAACGTGGGACTCTGTTCTGTTTTGTAATTCAGTTCAAGGGTAGCGGTTTTTACATTCCCTCTATAAGTGATATCTTATGATAAGTGTCTTTTTCTGTGTGACTTATTTCACTTAGAATCGTCGTACCTAAATCCACTCATCATGCTGCTACTAGCCTTATGACGTTGATTTCATGGCTGAGTGATATTCCATTGTACATAAGGACCACAACTTCTTTATCCATTTTTCTCTTTCCTGGGATATTTAAGGTGTAACGAAGTGGAGGTTCTTGTCAACAGAGCAGCCCTAAACTTTGGGGTGCCTGTGTCTTGCTGATTTTTAGTTTTCCCAATTTATACGCCCATGAGTGGAAGTGCCCTGTGCTCTCTAAGCTGAGTTTTTTAGATGTTTCAGGACACACCGTACACTTCTCCAGAGTGGCTGTTGGCAATTTACATCCCTCCCATCAGCGTAGCCAGGCTCCCGTTTCTCCATGGCCTGTCCTGCATTTCTGGTTTTGACACTTTATTCAGCATGGCCCTTTTGACCGATGGGAAGCGAGACTTCTTTGTAGCGCTGATTTGCCTTTCCAGGTTGCTTGGTTGGCCAAAAAGGGCGTATGCGTTTTTTCCTGAATATATTCAGGAAAAAACGCATACGCCCTTTTTGGCCAAGGGCATCATTGTCGAGGTTTTGCCGCTTTTCCTGTGCTTTAAAGGCGATTCGAATCTCCCTCCTGAAATCTGTTTCCTGCAATTCTGCCTTGCTTTCCAATCCTCTTCGTTGCCTTCCCTCAATATATTTGTGGACGAGAGTTATCATTTATAAGTCTGCAGGTTTGTGAATTGCAGTGCCCCTGAGCTCCATTTTTCAACTCGCTTTCTTGGGAGCTGGCCGCAAAAGCGCAGGATTGCTTCAGGCCCTATTCTGGTCCCGGGCGGCAGGCTGAGCCTGTGGTTAATTCTTCTTCCTGATGGGAAAGTAGAGTGACCTGTGTCTGTCCCAACACCTAGAGCTAGTCTCTCATTGGTTCCCACTCTTCCCGTTCATCCTCAGGACAAATTGCAACCTGTACGGAACAGGAGGGTAAAGGTGCTGATTCTCCAAGGAGGGAGATTGCTACTAAAGCGGCTGGAATGGCGAACCCGAGCATAAGGAGATGAGAAATGAGGTGCGTTTTGGAAACCTTTCCCGATCACACGGTGTACCATCTTCTGGGTTTCTCATGCATGTTTTCGATGTAGGAAGATGCCCTTGAACCTGGAGATTTGGGACCCATGGGATGGGAACCACGCAGTATTACTTTAAAGGGTCTGCGTTTCCTCACCCAACCTCACCAAACCTCTCAGCCCCAAGAGTGTCCACCCTTATGTCTCCATCTTCTGTGGGTCTAGATATGGTCAATCCAGGTGGCATCACAGCCCCTGAACGAATTTTGTAAGAATTTCCCTCTCTTTCACTGTCTTTGTTTCACGGGTTTTTAAAAGTAATTGATTTTTATAATGGGGTTTAGCTGCTTTTCACTGCTGTGTTTCTGCCGCTTTACACCCACTTGACTCACTTACAGAGAGATATCAAAACATAGGTTTTACGATTCTTACTAGTCAGATATATTCTTGGGCGGTGAATAGGGGGTGTTGAGTCCAATTCACTGATCAAGGAGTAGGTCTTGTCTATTACATATTGGGTTTATGGAACGGTATCTGACCTAATTTGAAACCCTTGTTTTATGCATCACCCCACCTCACCTTTCCCCTTAAGCAGCCATAGTGTGTTTTCTAAACGTGGGACTGTGTTCTGTTTTGTAATTCAGTTCAAGGGTAGCGGTTTTTACATTCCCTCTATAAGTGATATCTTATGATAAGTGTCTTTTTCTGTGTGACTTATTTCACTTAGAATCGTCGTACCTAAATCCACTCATCATGCTGCTACTAGCCTTATGACGTTGATTTCATGGCTGAGTGATATTCCATTGTACATAAGGACCACAACTTCTTTATCCATTTTTCTCTTTCCAGGGATATTTAAGGTGTAACGAAGTGGAGGTTCTTGTCAACAGAGCAGCCCTAAACTTTGGGGTGCCTGTGTCTTGCTGATTTTTAGTTTTCCCAATTTATACGCCCATGAGTGGAAGTGCCCTGTGCTCTCTAAGCTGAGTTTTTTAGATGTTTCAGGACACACCGTACACTTCTCCAGAGTGGCTGTTGGCAATTTACATCCCTCCCATCAGCGTAGCCAGGCTCCCGTTTCTCCATGGCCTGTACTGCATTTCTGGTTTTGACACTTTATTCAGCATGGCCCTTTTGACCGATGGGAAGCGAGACTTCTTTGTAGCGCTGATTTGCCTTTCCAGGTTGCTTGGTTGGCCAAAAAGGGCGTATGCGTTTTTTCCTGAATATATTCAGGAAAAAACGCATACGCCCTTTTTGGCCAACGGCATCATTGTCGAGGTTTTGCCGCTTTTCCTGTGCTTTAAAGGCGATTCGAATCTCCCTCCTGAAATCTGTTTCCTGCAATTCTGCCTTGCTTTCCAGTCCTCTTCGTTGCCTTCCCTCAATATATTTGTGGACGAGAGTTATCATTTATAAGTCTGCAGGTTTGTGAATTGCAGTGCCCCTGAGCTCCATTTTTCAACTCGCTTTCTTGGGAGCTGGCCGCAAAAGCGCAGGATTGCTTCAGGCCCTATTCTGGTCCCGGGCGGCAGGCTGAGCCTGTGGTTAATTCTTCTTCCTGATGGGAAAGTAGAGTGACCTGTGCCTGTCCCAACACCTAGAGCTAGTCTCTCATTGGTTCCCACTCTTCCCGTTCATCCTCAGGACAAATTGCAACCTGTACGGAACAGGAGGTTAAAGGTGCTGATTCTCCAAGGAGGGAGATTGCTACTAAAGCGGCTGGAATGGCGAACCCGAGCATAAGGAGATGAGAAATGAGGTGCGTTTTGGAAACCTTTCCCGATCACACGGTGTACCATCTTCTGGGTTTCTCATGCATGTTTTCGATGTAGGAAGATGCCCTTGAACCTGGAGATTTGGGACCCATGCGATGGGAACCACGCAGTATTACTTTAAAGGGTCTGCGTTTCCTCACCCAATCTCACCAAACCTCTCAGCCCCAAGAGTGTCCACCCTTATGTCTCCATCAGCTGTGGGTCTAGATATGGTCAATCCAGGTGGCATCACAGCCCCTGAACGAATTTTGTAAGAATTTCCCTCTCTTTCACTGTCTTTGTTTCACGGGTTTTTAAAAGTAATTGATTTTTATAATGGAGTTTAGCTGCTTTTCACTGCTGTGTTTCTGCCGCTTTACACCCACTTGACTCACTTACAGAGAGATATCAAAACATAGGTTTTACGATTCTTACTAGTCAGATATATTCTTGGGCAGTGGATAGGGGGTGTTGAGTCCAATTCACTGATCAAGGAGTAGGTCTTGTCTATTACATATTGGGTTTATGGAACGGTATCTGACCTAATTTGAAACCCTTGTTTTATGCATCACCCCACCTCACCTTTCCCGTTAAGCAGCCATAGTGTGTTTTCTAAACGTGGGACTCTGTTCTGTTTTGTAATTCAGTTCAAGGGTAGCGGTTTTTACATTCCCTCTATAAGTGATATCTTATGATAAGTGTCTTTTTCTGTGTGACTTATTTCACTTAGAATCGTCGTACCTAAATCCACTCATCATGCTGCTACTAGCCTTATGACGTTGATTTCATGGCTGAGTGATATTCCATTGTACATAAGGACCACAACTTCTTTATCCATTTTTCTCTTTCCTGGGATATTTAAGGTGTAACGAAGTGGAGGTTCTTGTCAACAGAGCAGCCCTAAACTTTGGGGTGCCTGTGTCTTGCTGATTTTTAGTTTTCCCAATTTATACGCCCATGAGTGGAAGTGCCCTGTGCTCTCTAAGCTGAGTTTTTTAGATGTTTCAGGACACACCGTACACTTCTCCAGAGTGGCTGTTGGCAATTTACATCCCTCCCATCAGCGTAGCCAGGCTCCCGTTTCTCCATGGCCTGTCCTGCATTTCTGGTTTTGACACTTTATTCAGCATGGCCCTTTTGACCGATGGGAAGCGAGACTTCTTTGTAGCGCTGATTTGCCTTTCCAGGTTGCTTGGTTGGCCAAAAAGGGCGTATGCGTTTTTTCCTGAATATATTCAGGAAAAAACGCATACGCCCTTTTTGGCCAAGGGCATCATTGTCGAGGTTTTGCCGCTTTTCCTGTGCTTTAAAGGCGATTCGAATCTCCCTCCTGAAATCTGTTTCCTGCAATTCTGCCTTGTTTTCCAATCCTCTTCGTTGCCTTCCCTCAATATATTTGTGGACGAGAGTTATCATTTATAAGTCTGCAGGTTTGTGAATTGCAGTGCCCCTGAGCTCCATTTTTCAACTCGCTTTCTTGGGAGCTGGCCGCAAAAGCGCAGGATTGCTTCAGGCCCTATTCTGGTCCCGGGCGGCAGGCTGAGCCTGTGGTTAATTCTTCTTCCTGATGGGGAAGTAGAGTGACCTGTGCCTGTCCCAACACCTAGAGCTAGTCTCTCATTGGTTCCCACTCTTCCCGTTCATCCTCAGGACAAATTGCAACCTGTACGGAACAGGAGGTTAAAGGTGCTGATTCTCCAAGGAGGGAGATTGCTACTAAAGCGGCTGGAATGGCGAACCCGAGCATAAGGAGATGAGAAATGAGGTGCGTTTTGGAAATCTTTCCCGATCACACGGTGTACCATCTTCTGGGTTTCTCATGCATGTTTTCGATGTATGAAGATGCCCTTGAACCTGGAGATTTGGGACCCATGCGAAGGGAACCACGCAGTATTACTTTAAAGGGTCTGCGTTTCCTCACCCAACCTCACCAAACCTCTCAGCCCCATGAGTGTCCACCCTTATGTCTCCATCAGCTGTGGGTCTAGATATGGTCAATCCAGGTGGCATCACAGCCCCTGAACGAATTTTGTAAGAATTTCCCTCTCTTTCACTGTCTTTGTTTCACGGGTTTTTAAAAGTAATTGATTTTTATAATGGGGTTTAGCTGCTTTTCACTGCTGTGTTTCTGCCGCTTTACACCCACTTGACTCACTTACAGAGAGATATCAAAACATAGGTTTTACGATTCTTACTAGTCAGATATATTCTTGGGCGGTGAATAGGGTGTGTTGAGTCCAATTCACTGATCAAGGAGTAGGTCTTGTCTATTACATATTGGGTTTATGGAACGGTATCTGACCTAATTTGAAACCCTTGTTTTATGCATCACCCCACCTCACCTTTCCCGTTAAGCAGCCATAGTGTGTTTTCTAAACGTGGGACTCTGTTCTGTTTTGTAATTCAGTTCAAGGGTAGCGGTTTTTACATTCCCTCTATAAGTGATATCTTATGATAAGTGTCTTTTTCTGTGTGACTTATTTCACTTAGAATCGTCGTACCTAAATCCACTCATCATGCTGCTACTAGCCTTATGACGTTGATTTCATGGCTGAGTGATATTCCATTGTACATAAGGACCACAACTTCTTTATCCATTTTTCTCTTTCCAGGGATATTTAAGGTGTAACGAAGTGGAGGTTCTTGTCAACAGAGCAGCCCTAAACTTTGGGGTGCCTGTGTCTTGCTGATTTTTAGTTTTCCCAATTTATACGCCCATGAGTGGAAGTGCCCTGTGCTCTCTAAGCTGAGTTTTTTAGATGTTTCAGGACACACCGTACACTTCTCCAGAGTGGCTGTTGGCAATTTACATCCCTCCCATCAGCGTAGCCAGGCTCCCGTTTCTCCATGGCCTGTCCTGCATTTCTGGTTTTGACACTTTATTCAGCATGGCCCTTTTGACCGATGGGAAGCGAGACTTCTTTGTAGCGCTGATTTGCCTTTCCAGGTTGCTTGGTTGGCCAAAAAGGGCGTATGCGTTTTTTCCTGAATATATTCAGGAAAAAACGCATACGCCCTTTTTGGCCAAGGGCATCATTGTCGAGGTTTTGCCGCTTTTCCTGTGCTTTAAAGGCGATTCGAATCTCCCTCCTGAAATCTGTTTCCTGCAATTCTGCCTTGCTTTCCAGTCCTCTTCGTTGCCTTCCCTCAATATATTTGTGGACGAGAGTTATCATTTATAAGTCTGCAGGTTTGTGAATTGCAGTGCCCCTGAGCTCCATTTTTCAACTCGCTTTCTTGGGAGCTGGCCGCAAAAGCGCAGGATTGCTTCAGGCCCTATTCTGGTCCCGGGCGGCAGGCTGAGCCTGTGGTTAATTCTTCTTCCTGATGGGAAAGTAGAGTGACCTGTGCCTGTCCCAACACCTAGAGCTAGTCTCTCATTGGTTCCCACTCTTCCCGTTCATCCTCAGGACAAATTGCAACCTGTACGGAACAGGAGGTTAAAGGTGCTGATTCTCCAAGGAGGGAGATTGCTACTAAAGCGGCTGGAATGGCGAACCCGAGCATAAGGAGATGAGAAATGAGGTGCGTTTTGGAAACCTTTCCCGATCACACGGTGTACCATCTTCTGGGTTTCTCATGCATGTTTTCGATGTAGGAAGATGCCCTTGAACCTGGAGATTTGGGACCCATGCGATGGGAACCACGCAGTATTACTTTAAAGGGTCTGCGTTTCCTCACCCAATCTCACCAAACCTCTCAGCCCCAAGAGTGTCCACCCTTATGTCTCCATCAGCTGTGGGTCTAGATATGGTCAATCCAGGTGGCATCACAGCCCCATAACGAATTTTGTAAGAATTTCCCTCTCTTTCACTGTCTTTGTTTCACGGGTTTTTAAAAGTAATTGATTTTTATAATGGGGTTTAGCTGCTTTTCACTGCTGTGTTTCTGCCGCTTTACACCCACTTGACTCACTTACAGAGAGATATCAAAACATAGGTTTTACGATTCTTACTAGTCAGATATATTCTTGGGCAGTGGATAGGGGGTGTTGAGTCCAATTCACTGATCAAGGAGTAGGTCTTGTCTATTACATATTGGGTTTATGGAACGGTATCTGACCTAATTTGAAACCCTTGTTTTATGCATCACCCCACCTCACCTTTCCCGTTAAGCAGCCATAGTGTGTTTTCTAAACGTGGGACTCTGTTCTGTTTTGTAATTCAGTTCAAGGGTAGCGGTTTTTACATTCCCTCTATAAGTGATATCTTATGATAAGTGTCTTTTTCTGTGTGACTTATTTCACTTAGAATCGTCGTACCTAAATCCACTCATCATGCTGCTACTAGCCTTATGACGTTGATTTCATGGCTGAGTGATATTCCATTGTACATAAGGACCACAACTTCTTTATCCATTTTTCTCTTTCCTGGGATATTTAAGGTGTAACGAAGTGGAGGTTCTTGTCAACAGAGCAGCCCTAAACTTTGGGGTGCCTGTGTCTTGCTGATTTTTAGTTTTCCCAATTTATACGCCCATGAGTGGAAGTGCCCTGTGCTCTCTAAGCTGAGTTTTTTAGATGTTTCAGGACACACCGTACACTTCTCCAGAGTGGCTGTTGGCAATTTACATCCCTCCCATCAGCGTAGCCAGGCTCCCGTTTCTCCATGGCCTGTCCTGCATTTCTGGTTTTGACACTTTATTCAGCATGGCCCTTTTGACCGATGGGAAGCGAGACTTCTTTGTAGCGCTGATTTGCCTTTCCAGGTTGCTTGGTTGGCCAAAAAGGGCGTATGCGTTTTTTCCTGAATATATTCAGGAAAAAACGCATACGCCCTTTTTGGCCAAGGGCATCATTGTCGAGGTTTTGCCGCTTTTCCTGTGCTTTAAAGGCGATTCGAATCTCCCTCCTGAAATCTGTTTCCTGCAATTCTGCCTTGTTTTCCAATCCTCTTCGTTGCCTTCCCTCAATATATTTGTGGACGAGAGTTATCATTTATAAGTCTGCAGGTTTGTGAATTGCAGTGCCCCTGAGCTCCATTTTTCAACTCGCTTTCTTGGGAGCTGGCCGCAAAAGCGCAGGATTGCTTCAGGCCCTATTCTGGTCCCGGGCGGCAGGCTGAGCCTGTGGTTAATTCTTCTTCCTGATGGGGAAGTAGAGTGACCTGTGCCTGTCCCAACACCTAGAGCTAGTCTCTCATTGGTTCCCACTCTTCCCGTTCATCCTCAGGACAAATTGCAACCTGTACGGAACAGGAGGTTAAAGGTGCTGATTCTCCAAGGAGGGAGATTGCTACTAAAGCGGCTGGAATGGCGAACCCGAGCATAAGGAGATGAGAAATGAGGTGCGTTTTGGAAACCTTTCCCGATCACACGGTGTACCATCTTCTGGGTTTCTCATGCATGTTTTCGATGTAGGAAGATGCCCTTGAACCTGGAGATTTGGGACCCATGCGAAGGGAACCACGCAGTATTACTTTAAAGGGTCTGCGTTTCCTCACCCAACCTCACCAAACCTCTCAGCCCCATGAGTGTCCACCCTTATGTCTCCATCAGCTGTGGGTCTAGATATGGTCAATCCAGGTGGCATCACAGCCCCTGAACGAATTTTGTAAGAATTTCCCTCTCTTTCACTGTCTTTGTTTCACGGGTTTTTAAAAGTAATTGATTTTTATAATGGGGTTTAGCTGCTTTTCACTGCTGTGTTTCTGCCGCTTTACACCCACTTGACTCACTTACAGAGAGATATCAAAACATAGGTTTTACGATTCTTACTAGTCAGATATATTCTTGGGCGGTGAATAGGGTGTGTTGAGTCCAATTCACTGATCAAGGAGTAGGTCTTGTCTATTACATATTGGGTTTATGGAACGGTATCTGACCTAATTTGAAACCCTTGTTTTATGCATCACCCCACCTCACCTTTCCCCTTAAGCAGCCATAGTGTGTTTTCTAAACGTGGGACTCTGTTCTGTTTTGTAATTCAGTTCAAGGGTAGCGGTTTTTACATTCCCTCTATAAGTGATATCTTATGATAAGTGTCTTTTTCTGTGTGACTTATTTCACTTAGAATCGTCGTACCTAAATCCACTCATCATGCTGCTACTAGCCTTATGACGTTGATTTCATGGCTGAGTGATATTCCATTGTACATAAGGACCACAACTTCTTTATCCATTTTTCTCTTTCCAGGGATATTTAAGGTGTAACGAAGTGGAGGTTCTTGTCAACAGAGCAGCCCTAAACTTTGGGGTGCCTGTGTCTTGCTGATTTTTAGTTTTCCCAATTTATACGCCCATGAGTGGAAGTGCCCTGTGCTCTCTAAGCTGAGTTTTTTAGATGTTTCAGGACACACCGTACACTTCTCCAGAGTGGCTGTTGGCAATTTACATCCCTCCCATCAGCGTAGCCAGGCTCCCGTTTCTCCATGGCCTGTACTGCATTTCTGGTTTTGACACTTTATTCAGCATGGCCCTTTTGACCGATGGGAAGCGAGACTTCTTTGTAGCGCTGATTTGCCTTTCCAGGTTGCTTGGTTGGCCAAAAAGGGCGTATGCGTTTTTTCCTGAATATATTCAGGAAAAAACGCATACGCCCTTTTTGGCCAACGGCATCATTGTCGAGGTTTTGCCGCTTTTCCTGTGCTTTAAAGGCGATTCGAATCTCCCTCCTGAAATCTGTTTCCTGCAATTCTGCCTTGCTTTCCAGTCCTCTTCGTTGCCTTCCCTCAATATATTTGTGGACGAGAGTTATCATTTATAAGTCTGCAGGTTTGTGAATTGCAGTGCCCCTGAGCTCCATTTTTCAACTCGCTTTCTTGGGAGCTGGCCGCAAAAGCGCAGGATTGCTTCAGGCCCTATTCTGGTCCCGGGCGGCAGGCTGAGCCTGTGGTTAATTCTTCTTCCTGATGGGGAAGTAGAGTGACCTGTGCCTGTCCCAACACCTAGAGCTAGTCTCTCATTGGTTCCCACTCTTCCCGTTCATCCTCAGGACAAATTGCAACCTGTACGGAACAGGAGGTTAAAGGTGCTGATTCTCCAAGGAGGGAGATTGCTACTAAAGCGGCTGGAATGGCGAACCCGAGCATAAGGAGATGAGAAATGAGGTGCGTTTTGGAAACCTTTCCCGATCACACGGTGTACCATCTTCTGGGTTTCTCATGCATGTTTTCGATGTAGGAAGATGCCCTTGAACCTGGAGATTTGGGACCCATGCGATGGGAACCACGCAGTATTACTTTAAAGGGTCTGCGTTTCCTCACCCAACCTCACCAAACCTCTCAGCCCCAAGAGTGTCCACCCTTATGTCTCCATCAGCTGTGGGTCTAGATATGGTCAATCCAGGTGGCATCACAGCCCCTGAACGAATTTTGTAAGAATTTCCCTCTCTTTCACTGTCTTTGTTTCACGGGTTTTTAAAAGTAATTGATTTTTATAATGGGGTTTAGCTGCTTTTCACTGCTGTGTTTCTGCCGCTTTACACCCACTTGACTCACTTACAGAGAGATATCAAAACATAGGTTTTACGATTCTTACTAGTCAGATATATTCTTGGGCAGTGGATAGGGGGTGTTGAGTCCAATTCACTGATCAAGGAGTAGGTCTTGTCTATTACATATTGGGTTTATGGAACGGTATCTGACCTAATTTGAAACCCTTGTTTTATGCATCACCCCACCTCACCTTTCCCGTTAAGCAGCCATAGTGTGTTTTCTAAACGTGGGACTCTGTTCTGTTTTGTAATTCAGTTCAAGGGTAGCGGTTTTTACATTCCCTCTATAAGTGATATCTTATGATAAGTGTCTTTTTCTGTGTGACTTATTTCACTTAGAATCGTCGTACCTAAATCCACTCATCATGCTGCTACTAGCCTTATGACGTTGATTTCATGGCTGAGTGATATTCCATTGTACATAAGGACCACAACTTCTTTATCCATTTTTCTCTTTCCTGGGATATTTAAGGTGTAACGAAGTGGAGGTTCTTGTCAACAGAGCAGCCCTAAACTTTGGGGTGCCTGTGTCTTGCTGATTTTTAGTTTTCCCAATTTATACGCCCATGAGTGGAAGTGCCCTGTGCTCTCTAAGCTGAGTTTTTTAGATGTTTCAGGACACACCGTACACTTCTCCAGAGTGGCTGTTGGCAATTTACATCCCTCCCATCAGCGTAGCCAGGCTCCCGTTTCTCCATGGCCTGTCCTGCATTTCTGGTTTTGACACTTTATTCAGCATGGCCCTTTTGACCGATGGGAAGCGAGACTTCTTTGTAGCGCTGATTTGCCTTTCCAGGTTGCTTGGTTGGCCAAAAAGGGCGTATGCGTTTTTTCCTGAATATATTCAGGAAAAAACGCATACGCCCTTTTTGGCCAAGGGCATCATTGTCGAGGTTTTGCCGCTTTTCCTGTGCTTTAAAGGCGATTCGAATCTCCCTCCTGAAATCTGTTTCCTGCAATTCTGCCTTGTTTTCCAATCCTCTTCGTTGCCTTCCCTCAATATATTTGTGGACGAGAGTTATCATTTATAAGTCTGCAGGTTTGTGAATTGCAGTGCCCCTGAGCTCCATTTTTCAACTCGCTTTCTTGGGAGCTGGCCACAAAAGCGCAGGATTGCTTCAGGCCCTATTCTGGTCCCGGGCGGCAGGCTGAGCCTGTGGTTAATTCTTCTTCCTGATGGGGAAGTAGAGTGACCTGTGCCTGTCCCAACACCTAGAGCTAGTCTCTCATTGGTTCCCACTCTTCCCGTTCATCCTCAGGACAAATTGCAACCTGTACGGAACAGGAGGTTAAAGGTGCTGATTCTCCAAGGAGGGAGATTGCTACTAAAGCGGCTGGAATGGCGAACCCGAGCATAAGGAGATGAGAAATGAGGTGCGTTTTGGAAACCTTTCCCGATCACACGGTGTACCATCTTCTGGGTTTCTCATGCATGTTTTCGATGTAGGAAGATGCCCTTGAACCTGGAGATTTGGGACCCATGCGAAGGGAACCACGCAGTATTACTTTAAAGGGTCTGCGTTTCCTCACCCAACCTCACCAAACCTCTCAGCCCCATGAGTGTCCACCCTTATGTCTCCATCAGCTGTGGGTCTAGATATGGTCAATCCAGGTGGCATCACAGCCCCTGAACGAATTTTGTAAGAATTTCCCTCTCTTTCACTGTCTTTGTTTCACGGGTTTTTAAAAGTAATTGATTTTTATAATGGGGTTTAGCTGCTTTTCACTGCTGTGTTTCTGCCGCTTTACACCCACTTGACTCACTTACAGAGAGATATCAAAACATAGGTTTTACGATTCTTACTAGTCAGATATATTCTTGGGCGGTGAATAGGGTGTGTTGAGTCCAATTCACTGATCAAGGAGTAGGTCTTGTCTATTACATATTGGGTTTATGGAACGGTATCTGACCTAATTTGAAACCCTTGTTTTATGCATCACCCCACCTCACCTTTCCCCTTAAGCAGCCATAGTGTGTTTTCTAAACGTGGGACTCTGTTCTGTTTTGTAATTCAGTTCAAGGGTAGCGGTTTTTACATTCCCTCTATAAGTGATATCTTATGATAAGTGTCTTTTTCTGTGTGACTTATTTCACTTAGAATCGTCGTACCTAAATCCACTCATCATGCTGCTACTAGCCTTATGACGTTGATTTCATGGCTGAGTGATATTCCATTGTACATAAGGACCACAACTTCTTTATCCATTTTTCTCTTTCCAGGGATATTTAAGGTGTAACGAAGTGGAGGTTCTTGTCAACAGAGCAGCCCTAAACTTTGGGGTGCCTGTGTCTTGCTGATTTTTAGTTTTCCCAATTTATACGCCCATGAGTGGAAGTGCCCTGTGCTCTCTAAGCTGAGTTTTTTAGATGTTTCAGGACACACCGTACACTTCTCCAGAGTGGCTGTTGGCAATTTACATCCCTCCCATCAGCGTAGCCAGGCTCCCGTTTCTCCATGGCCTGTACAGCATTTCTGGTTTTGACACTTTATTCAGCATGGCCCTTTTGACCGATGGGAAGCGAGACTTCTTTGTAGCGCTGATTTGCCTTTCCAGGTTGCTTGGTTGGCCAAAAAGGGCGTATGCGTTTTTTCCTGAATATATTCAGGAAAAAACGCATACGCCCTTTTTGGCCAACGGCATCATTGTCGAGGTTTTGCCGCTTTTCCTGTGCTTTAAAGGCGATTCGAATCTCCCTCCTGAAATCTGTTTCCTGCAATTCTGCCTTGCTTTCCAGTCCTCTTCGTTGCCTTCCCTCAATATATTTGTGGACGAGAGTTATCATTTATAAGTCTGCAGGTTTGTGAATTGCAGTGCCCCTGAGCTCCATTTTTCAACTCGCTTTCTTGGGAGCTGGCCGCAAAAGCGCAGGATTGCTTCAGGCCCTATTCTGGTCCCGGGCGGTAGGCTGAGCCTGTGGTTAATTCTTCTTCCTGATGGGGAAGTAGAGTGACCTGTGCCTGTCCCAACACCTAGAGCTAGTCTCTCATTGGTTCCCACTCTTCCCGTTCATCCTCAGGACAAATTGCAACCTGTACGGAACAGGAGGTTAAAGGTGCTGATTCTCCAAGGAGGGAAATTGCTACTAAAGCGGCTGGAATGGCGAACCCGAGCATAAGGAGATGAGAAATGAGGTGCGTTTTGGAAACCTTTCCCGATCACACGGTGTACCATCTTCTGGGTTTCTCATGCATGTTTTCGATGTAGGAAGATGCCCTTGAACCTGGAGATTTGGGACCCATGCGATGGGAACCACGCAGTATTACTTTAAAGGGTCTGCGTTTCCTCACCCAACCTCACCAAACCTCTCAGCCCCATGAGTGTCCACCCTTATGTCTCCATCAGCTGTGGGTCTAGATATGGTCAATCCAGGTGGCATCACAGCCCCTGAACGAATTTTGTAAGAATTTCCCTCTCTTTCACTGTCTTTGTTTCACGGTTTTTTAAAAGTAATTGATTTTTATAATGGGGTTTAGCTGCTTTTCACTGCTGTGTTTCTGCCGCTTTACACCCACTTGACTCACTTACAGAGAGATATCAAAACATAGGTTTTAAGATTCTTACTAGTCAGATATATTCTTGGGCGGTGAATAGGGGGTGTTGAGTCCAATTCACTGATCAAGGAGTAGGTCTTGTCTATTACATATTGGGTTTATGGAACGGTATCTGACCTAATTTGAAACCCTTGTTTTATGCATCACCCCACCTCACCTTTCCCCTTAAGCAGCCATAGTGTGTTTTCTAAACGTGGGACTCTGTTCTGTTTTGTAATTCAGTTCAAGGGTAGCGGTTTTTACATTCCCTCTATAAGTGATATCTTATGATAAGTGTCTTTTTCTGTGTGACTTATTTCACTTAGAATCGTCGTACCTAAATCCACTCATCATGCTGCTACTAGCCTTATGACGTTGATTTCATGGCTGAGTGATATTCCATTGTACATAAGGACCACAACTTCTTTATCCATTTTTCTCTTTCCAGGGATATTTAAGGTGTAACGAAGTGGAGGTTCTTGTCAACAGAGCAGCCCTAAACTTTGGGGTGCCTGTGTCTTGCTGATTTTTAGTTTTCCCAATTTATACGCCCATGAGTGGAAGTGCCCTGTGCTCTCTAAGCTGAGTTTTTTAGATGTTTCAGGACACACCGTACACTTCTCCAGAGTGGCTGTTGGCAATTTACATCCCTCCCATCAGCGTAGCCAGGCTCCCGTTTCTCCATGGCCTGTCCTGCATTTCTGGTTTTGACACTTTATTCAGCATGGCCCTTTTGACCGATGGGAAGCGAGACTTCTTTGTAGCGCTGATTTGCCTTTCCAGGTTGTTTGGTTGGCCAAAAAGGGCGTATGCGTTTTTTCCTGAATATATTCAGGAAAAAACGCATACGCCCTTTTTGGCCAAGGGCATCATTGTCGAGGTTTTGCCGCTTTTCCTGTGCTTTAAAGGCGATTCGAATCTCCCTCCTGAAATCTGTTTCCTGCAATTCTGCCTTGCTTTCCAATCCTCTTCGTTGCCTTCCCTCAATATATTTGTGGACGAGAGTTATCATTTATAAGTCTGCAGGTTTGTGAATTGCAGTGCCCCTGAGCTCCATTTTTCAACTCGCTTTCTTGGGAGCTGGCCGCAAAAGCGCAGGATTGCTTCAGGCCCTATTCTGGTCCCGGGCGGCAGGCTGAGCCTGTGGTTAATTCTTCTTCCTGATGGGAAAGTAGAGTGACCTGTGCCTGTCCCAACACCTAGAGCTAGTCTCTCATTGGTTCCCACTCTTCCCGTTCATCCTCAGGACAAATTGCAACCTGTACGGAACAGGAGGTTAAAGGTGCTGATTCTCCAAGGAGGGAGATTGCTACTAAAGCGGCTGGAATGGCGAACCCGAGCATAAGGAGATGAGAAATGAGGTGCGTTTTGGAAACCTTTCCCGATCACACGGTGTACCATCTTCTGGGTTTCTCATGCATGTTTTCGATGTAGGAAGATGCCCTTGAACCTGGAGATTTGGGACCCATGCGATGGGAACCACGCAGTATTACTTTAAAGGGTCTGCGTTTCCTCACCCAACCTCACCAAACCTCTCAGCCCCAAGAGTGTCCACCCTTATGTCTCCATCAGCTGTGGGTCTAGATATGGTCAATCCAGGTGGCATCACAGCGCCTGAACGAATTTTGTAAGAATTTCCCTCTCTTTCACTGTCTTTGTTTCACGGGTTTTTAAAAGTAATTGATTTTTATAATGGGGTTTAGCTGCTTTTCACTGCTGTGTTTCTGCCGCTTTACACCCTCTTGACTCACTTACAGAGAGATATCAAAACATAGGTTTTACGATTCTTACTAGTCAGATATATTCTTGGGCAGTGGATAGGGGGTGTTGAGTCCAATTCACTGATCAAGGAGTAGGTCTTGTCTATTACATATTGGGTTTATGGAACGGTATCTGACCTAATTTGAAACCCTTGTTTTATGCATCACCCCACCTCACCTTTCCCGTTAAGCAGCCATAGTGTGTTTTCTAAACGTGGGACTCTGTTCTGTTTTGTAATTCAGTTCAAGGGTAGCGGTTTTTACATTCCCTCTATAAGTGATATCTTATGATAAGTGTCTTTTTCTGTGTGACTTATTTCACTTAGAATCGTCGTACCTAAATCCACTCATCATGCTGCTACTAGCCTTATGACGTTGATTTCATGGCTGAGTGATATTCCATTGTACATAAGGACCACAACTTCTTTATCCATTTTTCTCTTTCCTGGGATATTTAAGGTGTAACGAAGTGGAGGTTCTTGTCAACAGAGCAGCCCTAAACTTTGGGGTGCCTGTGTCTTGCTGATTTTTAGTTTTCCCAATTTATACGCCCATGAGTGGAAGTGCCCTGTGCTCTCTAAGCTGAGTTTTTTAGATGTTTCAGGACACACCGTACACTTCTCCAGAGTGGCTGTTGGCAATTTACATCCCTCCCATCAGCGTAGCCAGGCTCCCGTTTCTCCATGGCCTGTCCTGCATTTCTGGTTTTGACACTTTATTCAGCATGGCCCTTTTGACCGATGGGAAGCGAGACTTCTTTGTAGCGCTGATTTGCCTTTCCAGGTTGCTTGGTTGGCCAAAAAGGGCGTATGCGTTTTTTCCTGAATATATTCAGGAAAAAACGCATACGCCCTTTTTGGCCAAGGGCATCATTGTCGAGGTTTTGCCGCTTTTCCTGTGCTTTAAAGGCGATTCGAATCTCCCTCCTGAAATCTGTTTCCTGCAATTCTGCCTTGCTTTCCAATCCTCTTCGTTGCCTTCCCTCAATATATTTGTGGACGAGAGTTATCATTTATAAGTCTGCAGGTTTGTGAATTGCAGTGCCCCTGAGCTCCATTTTTCAACTCGCTTTCTTGGGAGCTGGCCGCAAAAGCGCAGGATTGCTTCAGGCCCTATTCTGGTCCCGGGCGGCAGGCTGAGCCTGTGGTTAATTCTTCTTCCTGATGGGGAAGTAGAGTGACCTGTGCCTGTCCCAACACCTAGAGCTAGTCTCTCATTGGTTCCCACTCTTCCCGTTCATCCTCAGGACAAATTGCAACCTGTACGGAACAGGAGGTTAAAGGTGCTGATTCTCCAAGGAGGGAGATTGCTACTAAAGCGGCTGGAATGGCGAACCCGAGCATAAGGAGATGAGAAATGAGGTGCGTTTTGGAAACCTTTCCCGATCACACGGTGTACCATCTTCTGGGTTTCTCATGCATGTTTTCGATGTAGGAAGATGCCCTTGAACCTGGAGATTTGGGACCCATGCGATGGGAACCACGCAGTATTACTTTAAAGGGTCTGCGTTTCCTCACCCAACCTCACCAAACCTCTCAGCCCCATGAGTGTCCACCCTTATGTCTCCATCAGCTGTGGGTCTAGATATGGTCAATCCAGGTGGCATCACAGCCCCTGAACGAATTTTGTAAGAATTTCCCTCTCTTTCACTGTCTTTGTTTCACGGGTTTTTAAAAGTAATTGATTTTTATAATGGGGTTTAGCTGCTTTTCACTGCTGTGTTTCTGCCGCTTTACACCCACTTGACTCACTTACAGAGAGATATCAAAACATAGGTTTTAAGATTCTTACTAGTCAGATATATTCTTGGGCGGTGAATAGGGGGTGTTGAGTCCAATTCACTGATCAAGGAGTAGGTCTTGTCTATTACATATTGGGTTTATGGAACGGTATCTGACCTAATTTGAAACCCTTGTTTTATGCATCACCCCACCTCACCTTTCCCCTTAAGCAGCCATAGTGTGTTTTCTAAACGTGGGACTCTGTTCTGTTTTGTAATTCAGTTCAAGGGTAGCGGTTTTTACATTCCCTCTATAAGTGATATCTTATGATAAGTGTCTTTTTCTGTGTGACTTATTTCACTTAGAATCGTCGTACCTAAATCCACTCATCATGCTGCTACTAGCCTTATGACGTTGATTTCATGGCTGAGTGATATTCCATTGTACATAAGGACCACAACTTCTTTATCCATTTTTCTCTTTCCAGGGATATTTAAGGTGTAACGAAGTGGAGGTTCTTGTCAACAGAGCAGCCCTAAACTTTGGGGTGCCTGTGTCTTGCTGATTTTTAGTTTTCCCAATTTATACGCCCATGAGTGGAAGTGCCCTGTGCTCTCTAAGCTGAGTTTTTTAGATGTTTCAGGACACACCGTACACTTCTCCAGAGTGGCTGTTGGCAATTTACATCCCTCCCATCAGCGTAGCCAGGCTCCCGTTTCTCCATGGCCTGTCCTGCATTTCTGGTTTTGACACTTTATTCAGCATGGCCCTTTTGACCGATGGGAAGCGAGACTTCTTTGTAGCGCTGATTTGCCTTTCCAGGTTGCTTGGTTGGCCAAAAAGGGCGTATGCGTTTTTTCCTGAATATATTCAGGAAAAAACGCATACGCCCTTTTTGGCCAAGGGCATCATTGTCGAGGTTTTGCCGCTTTTCCTGTGCTTTAAAGGCGATTCGAATCTCCCTCCTGAAATCTGTTTCCTGCAATTCTGCCTTGCTTTCCAATCCTCTTCGTTGCCTTCCCTCAATATATTTGTGGACGAGAGTTATCATTTATAAGTCTGCAGGTTTGTGAATTGCAGTGCCCCTGAGCTCCATTTTTCAACTCGCTTTCTTGGGAGCTGGCCGCAAAAGCGCAGGATTGCTTCAGGCCCTATTCTGGTCCCGGGCGGCAGGCTGAGCCTGTGGTTAATTCTTCTTCCTGATGGGAAAGTAGAGTGACCTGTGCCTGTCCCAACACCTAGAGCTAGTCTCTCATTGGTTCCCACTCTTCCCGTTCATCCTCAGGACAAATTGCAACCTGTACGGAACAGGAGGTTAAAGGTGCTGATTCTCCAAGGAGGGAGATTGCTACTAAAGCGGCTGGAATGGCGAACCCGAGCATAAGGAGATGAGAAATGATGTGCGTTTTGGAAACCTTTCCCGATCACACGGTGTACCATCTTCTGGGTTTCTCATGCATGTTTTCGATGTAGGAAGATGCCCTTGAACCTGGAGATTTGGGACCCATGGGATGGGAACCACGCAGTATTACTTTAAAGGGTCTGCGTTTCCTCACCCAACCTCACCAAACCTCTCAGCCCCAAGAGTGTCCACCCTTATGTCTCCATCTTCTGTGGGTCTAGATATGGTCAATCCAGGTGGCATCACCGCCCCTGAACGAATTTTGTAAGAATTTCCCTCTCTTTCACTGTCTTTGTTTCACGGGTTTTTAAAAGTAATTGATTTTTATAATGGGGTTTAGCTGCTTTTCACTGCTGTGTTTCTGCCGCTTTACACCCACTTGACTCACTTACAGAGAGATATCAAAACATAGGTTTTACGATTCTTACTAGTCAGATATATTCTTGGGTGGTGAATAGGGGGTGTTGAGTCCAATTCACTGATCAAGGAGTAGGTCTTGCCTATTACATATTGGGTTTATGGAACGGTATCTGACCTAATTTGAAACCCTTGTTTTATGCATCACCCCACCTCACCTTTCCCGTTAAGCAGCCATAGTGTGTTTTCTAAACGTGGGACTCTGTTCTGTTTTGTAATTCAGTTCAAGGGTAGCGGTTTATACATTCCCTCTATAAGTGATATCTTATGATAAGTGTCTTTTTCTGTGTGACTTATTTCACTTAGAATCGTCGTACCTAAATCCACTCATCATGCTGCTACTAGCCTTATGACGTTGATTTCATGGCTGAGTGATATTCCATTGTATATAAGGACCACAACTTCTTTATCCATTTTTCTCTTTCCTGGGATATTTAAGGTGTAACGAAGTGGAGGTTCTTGTCAACAGAGCAGCCCTAAACTTTGGGGTGCCTGTGTCTTGCTGATTTTTAGTTTTCCCAATTTATACGCCCATGAGTGGAAGTGCCCTGTGCTCTCTAAGCTGAGTTTTTTAGATGTTTCAGGACACACCGTACACTTCTCCAGAGTGGCTGTTGGCAATTTACATCCCTCCCATCAGCGTAGCCAGGCTCCCGTTTCTCCATGGCCTGTCCTGCATTACTGGTTTTGACACTTTATTCAGCATGGCCCTTTTGACCGATGGGAAGCGAGACTTCTTTGTAGCGCTGATTTGCCTTTCCAGGTTGCTTGGTTGGCCAAAAAGGGCGTATGCGTTTTTTCCTGAATATATTCAGGAAAAAACGCATACGCCCTTTTTGGCCAAGGGCATCATTGTCGAGGTTTTGCCGCTTTTCCTGTGCTTTAAAGGCGATTCGAATCTCCCTCCTGAAATCTGTTTCCTGCAATTCTGCCTTGCTTTCCAATCCTCTTCGTTGCCTTCCCTCAATATATTTGTGGACGAGAGTTATCATTTATAAGTCTGCAGGTTTGTGAATTGCAGTGCCCCTAAGCTCCATTTTTCAACTCGCTTTCTTGGGAGCTGGCCGCAAAAGCGCAGGATTGCTTCAGGCCCTATTCTGGTCCCGGGCGGCAGGCTGAGCCTGTGGTTAATTCTTCTTCCTGATGGGAAAGTAGAGTGACCTGTGCCTGTCCCAACACCTAGAGCTAGTCTCTCATTGGTTCCCACTCTTCCCGTTCATCCTCAGGACAAATTGCAACCTGTACGGAACAGGAGGTTAAAGGTGCTGATTCTCCAAGGAGGGAGATTGCTACTAAAGCGGCTGGAATGGCGAACCCGAGCATAAGGAGATGAGAAATGAGGTGCGTTTTGGAAACCTTTCCCGATCACACGGTGTACCATCTTCTGGGTTTCTCATGCATGTTTTCGATGTAGGAAGATGCCCTTGAACCTGGAGATTTGGGACCCATGGGATGGGAACCACGCAGTATTACTTTAAAGGGTCTGCGTTTCCTCACCCAACCTCACCAAACCTCTCAGCCCCAAGAGTGTCCACCCTTATGTCTCCATCAGCTGTGGGTCTAGATATCGTCAATCCAGGTGGCATCACAGCCCCTGAACGAATTTTGTAAGAATTTCCCTCTCTTTCACTGTCTTTGTTTCACGGGTTTTTAAAAGTAATTGATTTTTATAATGGGGTTTAGCTGCTTTTCACTGCTGTGTTTCTGCCGCTTTACACCCACTTGACTCACTTACAGAGAGATATCAAAACATAGGTTTTACGATTCTTACTAGTCAGATATATTCTTGGGCGGTGAATAGGGGGTGTTGAGTCCAATTCACTGATCAAGGAGTATGTCTTGTCTAGTACATATTGGGTTTATGGAACGGTATCTGACCTAATTTGAAACCCTTGTTTTATGCATCACCCCACCTCACCTTTCCCGTTAAGCAGCCATAGTGTGTTTTCTAAACGTGGGACTCTGTTCTGTTTTGTAATTCAGTTCAAGGGTAGCGGTTTTTACATTCCCTCTATAAGTGATATCTTATGATAAGTGTCTTTTTCTGTGTGACTTATTTCACTTAGAATCGTCGTACCTAAATCCACTCATCATGCTGCTACTAGCCTTATGACGTTGATTTCATGGCTGAGTGATATTCCATTGTACATAAGGACCACAAGTTCTTTATCCATTTTTCTCTTTCCTGTGATATTTAAGGTGTAACGAAGTGGAGGTTCTTGTCAACAGAGCAGCCGTAAACTTTGGGGTGCCTGTGTCTTGCTGATTTTTAGTTTTCCCAATTTATACGCCCATGAGTGGAAGTGCCCTGTGCTCTCTAAGCTGAGTTTTTTAGATGTTTCAGGACACACCGTACACTTCTCCAGAGTGGCTGTTGGCAATTTACATCCCTCCCATCAGCGTAGCCAGGCTCCCGTTTCTCCATGGCCTGTCCTGCATTTCTGGTTTTGACACTTTATTCAGCATGGCCCTTTTGACCGATGGGAAGCGAGACTTCTTTGTAGCGCTGATTTGCCTTTCCAGGTTGCTTGGTTGGCCAAAAAGGGCGTATGCGTTTTTTCCTGAATATATTCAGGAAAAAACGCATACGCCCTTTTTGGCCAAGGGCATCATTGTCTAGGTTTTGCCGCTTTTCCTGTGCTTTAAAGGCGATTCGAATCTCCCTCCTGAAATCTGTTTCCTGCAATTCTGCCTTGCTTTCCAATCCTCTTCGTTGCCTTCCCTCAATATATTTGTGGACGAGAGTTATCATTTATAAGTCTGCAGGTTTGTGAATTGCAGTGCCCCTGAGCTCCATTTTTCAACTCGCTTTCTTGGGAGCTGGCCGTAAAAGCGCAGGATTGCTTCAGGCCCTATTCTGGTCCCGGGCGGCAGGCTGAGCCTGTGGTTAATTCTTCTTCCTGATGGGGAAGTAGAGTGACCTGTGCCTGTCCCAACACCTAGAGCTAGTCTCTCATTGGTTCCCACTCTTCCCGTTCATCCTCAGGACAAATTGCAACCTGTACGGAACAGGAGGTTAAAGGTGCTGATTCTCTAAGGAGGGAGATTGCTACTAAAGCGGCTGGAATGACGAACCCGAGCATAAGGAGATGAGAAATGAGGTGCGTTTTGGAAACCTTTCCCGATCACACAGTGTACCATCTTCTGGGTTTCTCATGCATGATTTCGATGTAGGAAGATGCCCTTGAACCTGGAGATTTGGGACCCATGGGATGGGAACCACGCAGTATTAATTTAAAGGGTCTGCGTTTCCTCACCCAACCTCACCAAACCTCTCAGCCCCAAGAGTATCCACCCTTATGTCTCCATCAGCTGTGGGTCTAGATATGGTCAATCCAGGTGGCATCACAGCCCCTGAACGAATTTTAAGAATTTCCCTCTCTTTCACTGTCTTTGTTTCACGGGTTTTTAAAAGTAATTGATTTTTATAATGGGGTTTAGCTGCTTTTCACTGCTGTGTTTCTGCCGCTTTACACCCACTTGACTCACTTACAGAGAGATATCAAAACATAGGTTTTACGATTCTTACTAGTCAGATATATTCTTGGGCGGTGAATAGGGGGTGTTGAGTCCAATTCACTGATCAAGTAGTAGGTCTTGTCTATTACATATTGGGTTTATGGAACGGTATCTGACCTAATTTGAAACCCTTGTTTTATGCATCACCCCACCTCACCTTTCCCGTTAAGCAGCCATAGTGTGTTTTCTAAACGTGGGACTCTGTTCTGTTTTGTAATTCAGTTCAAGGGTAGCGGTTTATACATTCCCTCTATAAGTGATATCTTATGATAAGTGTCTTTTTCTGTGTGACTTATTTCACTTAGAATCGTCGTACCTAAATCCACTCATCATGCTGCTACTAGCCTTATGACGTTGATTTCATGGCTGAGTGATATTCCATTGTATATAAGGACCACAACTTCTTTATCCATTTTTCTCTTTCCTGGGATATTTAAGGTGTAACGAAGTGGAGGTTCTTGTCAACAGAGCAGCCGTAAACTTTGGGGTGCCTGTGTCTTGCTGATTTTTAGTTTTCCCAATTTATACGCCCATGAGTGGAAGTGCCCTGTGCTCTCTAAGCTGAGTTTTTTAGATGTTTCAGGACACACCGTACACTTCTCCAGAGTGGCTGTTGGCAATTTACATCCCTCCCATCAGCGTAGCCAGGCTCCCGTTTCTCCATGGCCTGTCCTGCATTTCTGGTTTTGACACTTTATTCAGCATGGCCCTTTTGACCGATGGGAAGCGAGACTTCTTTGTAGCGCTGATTTGCCTTTCCAGGTTGTTTGGTTGGCCAAAAAGGGCGTATGCGTTTTTTCCTGAATATATTCAGGAAAAAACGCATACGCCCTTTTTGGCCAAGGGCATCATTGTCGAGGTTTTGCCGCTTTTCCTGTGCTTTAAAGGCGATTCGAATCTCCCTCCTGAAATCTGTTTCCTGCAATTCTGCCTTGCTTTCCAATCCTCTTCGTTGCCTTCCCTCAATATATTTGTGGACGAGAGTTATCATTTATAAGTCTGCAGGTTTGTGAATTGCAGTGCCCCTGAGCTCCATTTTTCAACTCGCTTTCTTGGGAGCTGGCCGCAAAAGCGCAGGATTGCTTCAGGCCCTATTCTGGTCCCGGGCGGCAGGCTGAGCCTGTGGTTAATTCTTCTTCCTGATGGGAAAGTAGAGTGACCTGTGCCTGTCCCAACACCTAGAGCTAGTCTCTCATTGGTTCCCACTCTTCCCGTTCATCCTCAGGACAAATTGCAACCTGTACGGAACAGGAGGTTAAAGGTGCTGATTCTCCAAGGAGGGAGATTGCTACTAAAGCGGCTGGAATGGCGAACCCGAGCATAAGGAGATGAGAAATGAGGTGCGTTTTGGAAACCTTTCCCGATCACACGGTGTACCATCTTCTGGGTTTCTCATGCATGTTTTCGATGTAGGAAGATGCCCTTGAACCTGGAGATTTGGGACCCATGCGATGGGAACCACGCAGTATTACTTTAAAGGGTCTGCGTTTCCTCACCCAACCTCACCAAACCTCTCAGCCCCAAGAGTGTCCACCCTTATGTCTCCATCAGCTGTGGGTCTAGATATGGTCAATCCAGGTGGCATCACAGCGCCTGAACGAATTTTGTAAGAATTTCCCTCTCTTTCACTGTCTTTGTTTCACGGGTTTTTAAAAGTAATTGATTTTTATAATGGGGTTTAGCTGCTTTTCACTGCTGTGTTTCTGCCGCTTTACACCCTCTTGACTCACTTACAGAGAGATATCAAAACATAGGTTTTACGATTCTTACTAGTCAGATATATTCTTGGGCAGTGGATAGGGGGTGTTGAGTCCAATTCACTGATCAAGGAGTAGGTCTTGTCTATTACATATTGGGTTTATGGAACGGTATCTGACCTAATTTGAAACCCTTGTTTTATGCATCACCCCACCTCACCTTTCCCGTTAAGCAGCCATAGTGTGTTTTCTAAACGTGGGACTCTGTTCTGTTTTGTAATTCAGTTCAAGGGTAGCGGTTTTTACATTCCCTCTATAAGTGATATCTTATGATAAGTGTCTTTTTCTGTGTGACTTATTTCACTTAGAATCGTCGTACCTAAATCCACTCATCATGCTGCTACTAGCCTTATGACGTTGATTTCATGGCTGAGTGATATTCCATTGTACATAAGGACCACAACTTCTTTATCCATTTTTCTCTTTCCTGGGATATTTAAGGTGTAACGAAGTGGAGGTTCTTGTCAACAGAGCAGCCCTAAACTTTGGGGTGCCTGTGTCTTGCTGATTTTTAGTTTTCCCAATTTATACGCCCATGAGTGGAAGTGCCCTGTGCTCTCTAAGCTGAGTTTTTTAGATGTTTCAGGACACACCGTACACTTCTCCAGAGTGGCTGTTGGCAATTTACATCCCTCCCATCAGCGTAGCCAGGCTCCCGTTTCTCCATGGCCTGTCCTGCATTTCTGGTTTTGACACTTTATTCAGCATGGCCCTTTTGACCGATGGGAAGCGAGACTTCTTTGTAGCGCTGATTTGCCTTTCCAGGTTGCTTGGTTGGCCAAAAAGGGCGTATGCGTTTTTTCCTGAATATATTCAGGAAAAAACGCATACGCCCTTTTTGGCCAAGGGCATCATTGTCGAGGTTTTGCCGCTTTTCCTGTGCTTTAAAGGCGATTCGAATCTCCCTCCTGAAATCTGTTTCCTGCAATTCTGCCTTGCTTTCCAATCCTCTTCGTTGCCTTCCCTCAATATATTTGTGGACGAGAGTTATCATTTATAAGTCTGCAGGTTTGTGAATTGCAGTGCCCCTGAGCTCCATTTTTCAACTCGCTTTCTTGGGAGCTGGCCGCAAAAGCGCAGGATTGCTTCAGGCCCTATTCTGGTCCCGGGCGGCAGGCTGAGCCTGTGGTTAATTCTTCTTCCTGATGGGGAAGTAGAGTGACCTGTGCCTGTCCCAACACCTAGAGCTAGTCTCTCATTGGTTCCCACTCTTCCCGTTCATCCTCAGGACAAATTGCAACCTGTACGGAACAGGAGGTTAAAGGTGCTGATTCTCCAAGGAGGGAGATTGCTACTAAAGCGGCTGGAATGGCGAACCCGAGCATAAGGAGATGAGAAATGAGGTGCGTTTTGGAAACCTTTCCCGATCACACGGTGTACCATCTTCTGGGTTTCTCATGCATGTTTTCGATGTAGGAAGATGCCCTTGAACCTGGAGATTTGGGACCCATGCGATGGGAACCACGCAGTATTACTTTAAAGGGTCTGCGTTTCCTCACCCAACCTCACCAAACCTCTCAGCCCCATGAGTGTCCACCCTTATGTCTCCATCAGCTGTGGGTCTAGATATGGTCAATCCAGGTGGCATCACAGCCCCTGAACGAATTTTGTAAGAATTTCCCTCTCTTTCACTGTCTTTGTTTCACGGGTTTTTAAAAGTAATTGATTTTTATAATGGGGTTTAGCTGCTTTTCACTGCTGTGTTTCTGCCGCTTTACACCCACTTGACTCACTTACAGAGAGATATCAAAACATAGGTTTTAAGATTCTTACTAGTCAGATATATTCTTGGGCGGTGAATAGGGGGTGTTGAGTCCAATTCACTGATCAAGGAGTAGGTCTTGTCTATTACATATTGGGTTTATGGAACGGTATCTGACCTAATTTGAAACCCTTGTTTTATGCATCACCCCACCTCACCTTTCCCCTTAAGCAGCCATAGTGTGTTTTCTAAACGTGGGACTCTGTTCTGTTTTGTAATTCAGTTCAAGGGTAGCGGTTTTTACATTCCCTCTATAAGTGATATCTTATGATAAGTGTCTTTTTCTGTGTGACTTATTTCACTTAGAATCGTCGTACCTAAATCCACTCATCATGCTGCTACTAGCCTTATGACGTTGATTTCATGGCTGAGTGATATTCCATTGTACATAAGGACCACAACTTCTTTATCCATTTTTCTCTTTCCAGGGATATTTAAGGTGTAACGAAGTGGAGGTTCTTGTCAACAGAGCAGCCCTAAACTTTGGGGTGCCTGTGTCTTGCTGATTTTTAGTTTTCCCAATTTATACGCCCATGAGTGGAAGTGCCCTGTGCTCTCTAAGCTGAGTTTTTTAGATGTTTCAGGACACACCGTACACTTCTCCAGAGTGGCTGTTGGCAATTTACATCCCTCCCATCAGCGTAGCCAGGCTCCCGTTTCTCCATGGCCTGTCCTGCATTTCTGGTTTTGACACTTTATTCAGCATGGCCCTTTTGACCGATGGGAAGCGAGACTTCTTTGTAGCGCTGATTTGCCTTTCCAGGTTGCTTGGTTGGCCAAAAAGGGCGTATGCGTTTTTTCCTGAATATATTCAGGAAAAAACGCATACGCCCTTTTTGGCCAAGGGCATCATTGTCGAGGTTTTGCCGCTTTTCCTGTGCTTTAAAGGCGATTCGAATCTCCCTCCTGAAATCTGTTTCCTGCAATTCTGCCTTGCTTTCCAATCCTCTTCGTTGCCTTCCCTCAATATATTTGTGGACGAGAGTTATCATTTATAAGTCTGCAGGTTTGTGAATTGCAGTGCCCCTGAGCTCCATTTTTCAACTCGCTTTCTTGGGAGCTGGCCGCAAAAGCGCAGGATTGCTTCAGGCCCTATTCTGGTCCCGGGCGGCAGGCTGAGCCTGTGGTTAATTCTTCTTCCTGATGGGAAAGTAGAGTGACCTGTGCCTGTCCCAACACCTAGAGCTAGTCTCTCATTGGTTCCCACTCTTCCCGTTCATCCTCAGGACAAATTGCAACCTGTACGGAACAGGAGGTTAAAGGTGCTGATTCTCCAAGGAGGGAGATTGCTACTAAAGCGGCTGGAATGGCGAACCCGAGCATAAGGAGATGAGAAATGATGTGCGTTTTGGAAACCTTTCCCGATCACACGGTGTACCATCTTCTGGGTTTCTCATGCATGTTTTCGATGTAGGAAGATGCCCTTGAACCTGGAGATTTGGGACCCATGGGATGGGAACCACGCAGTATTACTTTAAAGGGTCTGCGTTTCCTCACCCAACCTCACCAAACCTCTCAGCCCCAAGAGTGTCCACCCTTATGTCTCCATCTTCTGTGGGTCTAGATATGGTCAATCCAGGTGGCATCACCGCCCCTGAACGAATTTTGTAAGAATTTCCCTCTCTTTCACTGTCTTTGTTTCACGGGTTTTTAAAAGTAATTGATTTTTATAATGGGGTTTAGCTGCTTTTCACTGCTGTGTTTCTGCCGCTTTACACCCACTTGACTCACTTACAGAGAGATATCAAAACATAGGTTTTACGATTCTTACTAGTCAGATATATTCTTGGGTGGTGAATAGGGGGTGTTGAGTCCAATTCACTGATCAAGGAGTAGGTCTTGCCTATTACATATTGGGTTTATGGAACGGTATCTGACCTAATTTGAAACCCTTGTTTTATGCATCACCCCACCTCACCTTTCCCGTTAAGCAGCCATAGTGTGTTTTCTAAACGTGGGACTCTGTTCTGTTTTGTAATTCAGTTCAAGGGTAGCGGTTTATACATTCCCTCTATAAGTGATATCTTATGATAAGTGTCTTTTTCTGTGTGACTTATTTCACTTAGAATCGTCGTACCTAAATCCACTCATCATGCTGCTACTAGCCTTATGACGTTGATTTCATGGCTGAGTGATATTCCATTGTATATAAGGACCACAACTTCTTTATCCATTTTTCTCTTTCCTGGGATATTTAAGGTGTAACGAAGTGGAGGTTCTTGTCAACAGAGCAGCCCTAAACTTTGGGGTGCCTGTGTCTTGCTGATTTTTAGTTTTCCCAATTTATACGCCCATGAGTGGAAGTGCCCTGTGCTCTCTAAGCTGAGTTTTTTAGATGTTTCAGGACACACCGTACACTTCTCCAGAGTGGCTGTTGGCAATTTACATCCCTCCCATCAGCGTAGCCAGGCTCCCGTTTCTCCATGGCCTGTCCTGCATTACTGGTTTTGACACTTTATTCAGCATGGCCCTTTTGACCGATGGGAAGCGAGACTTCTTTGTAGCGCTGATTTGCCTTTCCAGGTTGCTTGGTTGGCCAAAAAGGGCGTATGCGTTTTTTCCTGAATATATTCAGGAAAAAACGCATACGCCCTTTTTGGCCAAGGGCATCATTGTCGAGGTTTTGCCGCTTTTCCTGTGCTTTAAAGGCGATTCGAATCTCCCTCCTGAAATCTGTTTCCTGCAATTCTGCCTTGCTTTCCAATCCTCTTCGTTGCCTTCCCTCAATATATTTGTGGACGAGAGTTATCATTTATAAGTCTGCAGGTTTGTGAATTGCAGTGCCCCTAAGCTCCATTTTTCAACTCGCTTTCTTGGGAGCTGGCCGCAAAAGCGCAGGATTGCTTCAGGCCCTATTCTGGTCCCGGGCGGCAGGCTGAGCCTGTGGTTAATTCTTCTTCCTGATGGGAAAGTAGAGTGACCTGTGCCTGTCCCAACACCTAGAGCTAGTCTCTCATTGGTTCCCACTCTTCCCGTTCATCCTCAGGACAAATTGCAACCTGTACGGAACAGGAGGTTAAAGGTGCTGATTCTCCAAGGAGGGAGATTGCTACTAAAGCGGCTGGAATGGCGAACCCGAGCATAAGGAGATGAGAAATGAGGTGCGTTTTGGAAACCTTTCCCGATCACACGGTGTACCATCTTCTGGGTTTCTCATGCATGTTTTCGATGTAGGAAGATGCCCTTGAACCTGGAGATTTGGGACCCATGGGATGGGAACCACGCAGTATTACTTTAAAGGGTCTGCGTTTCCTCACCCAACCTCACCAAACCTCTCAGCCCCAAGAGTGTCCACCCTTATGTCTCCATCAGCTGTGGGTCTAGATATCGTCAATCCAGGTGGCATCACAGCCCCTGAACGAATTTTGTAAGAATTTCCCTCTCTTTCACTGTCTTTGTTTCACGGGTTTTTAAAAGTAATTGATTTTTATAATGGGGTTTAGCTGCTTTTCACTGCTGTGTTTCTGCCGCTTTACACCCACTTGACTCACTTACAGAGAGATATCAAAACATAGGTTTTACGATTCTTACTAGTCAGATATATTCTTGGGCGGTGAATAGGGGGTGTTGAGTCCAATTCACTGATCAAGGAGTATGTCTTGTCTAGTACATATTGGGTTTATGGAACGGTATCTGACCTAATTTGAAACCCTTGTTTTATGCATCACCCCACCTCACCTTTCCCGTTAAGCAGCCATAGTGTGTTTTCTAAACGTGGGACTCTGTTCTGTTTTGTAATTCAGTTCAAGGGTAGCGGTTTTTACATTCCCTCTATAAGTGATATCTTATGATAAGTGTCTTTTTCTGTGTGACTTATTTCACTTAGAATCGTCGTACCTAAATCCACTCATCATGCTGCTACTAGCCTTATGACGTTGATTTCATGGCTGAGTGATATTCCATTGTACATAAGGACCACAAGTTCTTTATCCATTTTTCTCTTTCCTGTGATATTTAAGGTGTAACGAAGTGGAGGTTCTTGTCAACAGAGCAGCCGTAAACTTTGGGGTGCCTGTGTCTTGCTGATTTTTAGTTTTCCCAATTTATACGCCCATGAGTGGAAGTGCCCTGTGCTCTCTAAGCTGAGTTTTTTAGATGTTTCAGGACACACCGTACACTTCTCCAGAGTGGCTGTTGGCAATTTACATCCCTCCCATCAGCGTAGCCAGGCTCCCGTTTCTCCATGGCCTGTCCTGCATTTCTGGTTTTGACACTTTATTCAGCATGGCCCTTTTGACCGATGGGAAGCGAGACTTCTTTGTAGCGCTGATTTGCCTTTCCAGGTTGCTTGGTTGGCCAAAAAGGGCGTATGCGTTTTTTCCTGAATATATTCAGGAAAAAACGCATACGCCCTTTTTGGCCAAGGGCATCATTGTCTAGGTTTTGCCGCTTTTCCTGTGCTTTAAAGGCGATTCGAATCTCCCTCCTGAAATCTGTTTCCTGCAATTCTGCCTTGCTTTCCAATCCTCTTCGTTGCCTTCCCTCAATATATTTGTGGACGAGAGTTATCATTTATAAGTCTGCAGGTTTGTGAATTGCAGTGCCCCTGAGCTCCATTTTTCAACTCGCTTTCTTGGGAGCTGGCCGTAAAAGCGCAGGATTGCTTCAGGCCCTATTCTGGTCCCGGGCGGCAGGCTGAGCCTGTGGTTAATTCTTCTTCCTGATGGGGAAGTAGAGTGACCTGTGCCTGTCCCAACACCTAGAGCTAGTCTCTCATTGGTTCCCACTCTTCCCGTTCATCCTCAGGACAAATTGCAACCTGTACGGAACAGGAGGTTAAAGGTGCTGATTCTCTAAGGAGGGAGATTGCTACTAAAGCGGCTGGAATGGCGAACCCGAGCATAAGGAGATGAGAAATGAGGTGCGTTTTGGAAACCTTTCCCGATCACACAGTGTACCATCTTCTGGGTTTCTCATGCATGATTTCGATGTAGGAAGATGCCCTTGAACCTGGAGATTTGGGACCCATGGGATGGGAACCACGCAGTATTAATTTAAAGGGTCTGCGTTTCCTCACCCAACCTCACCAAACCTCTCAGCCCCAAGAGTATCCACCCTTATGTCTCCATCAGCTGTGGGTCTAGATATGGTCAATCCAGGTGGCATCACAGCCCCTGAACGAATTTTAAGAATTTCCCTCTCTTTCACTGTCTTTGTTTCACGGGTTTTTAAAAGTAATTGATTTTTATAATGGGGTTTAGCTGCTTTTCACTGCTGTGTTTCTGCCGCTTTACACCCACTTGACTCACTTACAGAGAGATATCAAAACATAGGTTTTACGATTCTTACTAGTCAGATATATTCTTGGGCGGTGAATAGGGGGTGTTGAGTCCAATTCACTGATCAAGTAGTAGGTCTTGTCTATTACATATTGGGTTTATGGAACGGTATCTGACCTAATTTGAAACCCTTGTTTTATGCATCACCCCACCTCACCTTTCCCGTTAAGCAGCCATAGTGTGTTTTCTAAACGTGGGACTCTGTTCTGTTTTGTAATTCAGTTCAAGGGTAGCGGTTTATACATTCCCTCTATAAGTGATATCTTATGATAAGTGTCTTTTTCTGTGTGACTTATTTCACTTAGAATCGTCGTACCTAAATCCACTCATCATGCTGCTACTAGCCTTATGACGTTGATTTCATGGCTGAGTGATATTCCATTGTATATAAGGACCACAACTTCTTTATCCATTTTTCTCTTTCCTGGGATATTTAAGGTGTAACGAAGTGGAGGTTCTTGTCAACAGAGCAGCCGTAAACTTTGGGGTGCCTGTGTCTTGCTGATTTTTAGTTTTCCCAATTTATACGCCCATGAGAGGAAGTGCCCTGTGCTCTCTTAGCTGAGTTTTCTAGATGTTTCAGGACACACCGTACACTTCTCCAGAGTGGCTGTTGGCAATTTACATCCCGCCCATCAGCGTAGCCAGGCTCCCGTTTCTCCATGGCCTGTCCTGCATTTCTGGTTTTGACACTTTATTCAGCATGGCCCTTTTGACCGATGGGAAGTGAGACTTCTTTGTAACGCTGATTTGCCTTTCCAGGTTGCTTGGTTGGCCAAAAAGGGCGTATGCGTTTTTTCCTGAATATATTCAGGAAAAAACGCATACGCCCTTTTTGGCCAAGGGCATCATTGTCGAGGTTTTGCCGCTTTTCCTGTGCTTTAAAGGCGATTCGAATCTCCCTCCTGAAATCTGTTTCCTGCAATTCTTCCTTGCTTTCCAGTCCTCTTCGTTGCCTTCCCTCAATATATTTGTGGACGAGAGTTATCATTTATAAGTCTGCAGGTTTGTGAATTGCAGTGCCCCTGAGCTCCATTTTTCAACTCGCTTTCTTGGGAGCTGGCCGCAAAAGCGCAGGATTGCTTCAGGCCCTATTCTGGTCCCGGGCGGCAGGCTGAGCCTGTGGTTAATTCTTCTTCCTGATGGGAAAGTAGAGTGACCTGTGCCTGTCCCAACACCTAGAGCTAGTCTCTCATTGGTTCCCACTCTTCCCGTTCATCCTCAGGACAAATTGCAACCTGTACGGAACAGGAGTTTAAAAGTGCTGATTCTCCAAGTAGGGAGATTGCTACTAAAGCGGCTGGAATGGCGAACCCGAGCATAAGGAGATGAGAAATGAGGTGCGTTTTGGAAACCTTTCCCGATCACACGGTGTACCATCTTCTGGGTTTCTCATGCATGTTTTCGATGTAGGAAGATGCCCTTGAACCTGGAGATTTGGGACCCATGGGATGGGAACCACGCAGTATTACTTTAAATGGTCTGCGTTTCCTCACCCAACCTCACCAAACCTCTCAGCCCCAAGAGTTTCCACCCTTATGTCTCCATCAGCTGTGGGTCTAGATATCGTCAATCCAGGTGGCATCACAGCCCCTGAACGAATTTTGTAAGAATTTCCCTCTCTTTCACTGTCTTTGTTTCACGGGTTTTTAAAAGTAATTGATTTTTATAATGGGGTTTAGCTGCTTTTCACTGCTGTGTTTCTGCCGCTTTACACCCACTTGACTCACTTACAGAGAGATATCAAAACATAGGTTTTAAGATTCTTACTAGTCAGATATATTCTTGGGCGGTGAATAGGGGGTGTTGAGTCCAATTCACTGATCATGGAGTAGGTCTTGTCTATTACATATTGGGTTTATGGATCGGTATCTGACCTAATTTGAAACCCTTGTTTTATGCATCACCCCACCTCACCTTTCCCCTTAAGCAGCCATAGTGTGTTTTCTAAACGTGGGACTCTGTTCTGTTTTGTAATTCAGTTCAAGGGTAGCGGTTTTTACATTCCCTCTATAAGTGATATCTTATGATAAGTGTCTTTTTCTGTGTGACTTATTTCACTTAGAATCGTCGTACCTAAATCCACTCATCATGCTGCTACTAGCCTTATGACGTTGATTTCATGGCTGAGTGATATTCCATTGTACATAAGGACCACAACTTCTTTATCCATTTTTCTCTTTCCTGGGATATTTAAGGTGTAACGAAGTGGAGGTTCTTGTCAACAGAGCAGCCGTAAACTTTGGGGTGCCTGTGTCTTGCTGATTTTTAGTTTTCCCAATTTATACGCCCATGAGAGGAAGTGCCCTGTGCTCTCTTAGCTGAGTTTTCTAGATGTTTCAGGACACACCGTACACTTCTCCAGAGTGGCTGTTGGCAATTTACATCCCGCCCATCAGCGTAGCCAGGCTCCCGTTTCTCCATGGCCTGTCCTGCATTTCTGGTTTTGACACTTTATTCAGCATGGCCCTTTTGACCGATGGGAAGTGAGACTTCTTTGTAACGCTGATTTGCCTTTCCAGGTTGCTTGGTTGGCCAAAAAGGGCGTATGCGTTTTTTCCTGAATATATTCAGGAAAAAACGCATACGCCCTTTTTGGCCAAGGGCATCATTGTCGAGGTTTTTCCGCTTTTCCTGTGCTTTAAAGGCGATTCGAATCTCCCTCCTGAAATCTGTTTCCTGCAATTCTGCCTTGCTTTCCAGTCCTCTTCGTTGCCTTCCCTCAATATATTTGTGGACGAGAGTTATCATTTATAAGTCTGCAGTTTTGTGAATTGCAGTGCCCCTGAGCTCCATTTTTCAACTCGCTTTCTTGGGAGCTGGCCGCAAAAGCGCAGGATTGCTTCAGGCCCTATTCTGGTCCCGGGCGGCAGGCTGAGCCTGTGGTTAATTCTTCTTCCTGATGGGGAAGTAGAGTGACCTGTGCCTGTCCCAACACCTAGAGCTAGTCTCTCATTGGTTCCCACTCTTCCCGTTCATCCTCAGGACAAATTGCAACCTGTACGGAACAGGAGTTTAAAAGTGCTGATTCTCCAAGGAGGGAGATTGCTACTAAAGCGGCTGGAATGGCGAACCCGAGCATAAGGAGATGAGAAATGAGGTGCGTTTTGGAAACCTTTCCCGATCACACGGTGTACCATCTTCTGGGTTTCTCATGCATGTTTTCGATGTAGGAAGATGCCCTTGAACCTGGAGATTTGGGACCCATGGGATGGGAACCACGCAGTATTACTTTAAAGGGTCTGCGTTTCCTCACCCAACCTCACCAAACCTCTCAGCCCCAAGAGTGTCCACCCTTATGTCTCCATCTTCTGTGGGTCTAGATATGGTCAATCCAGGTGGCATCACAGCACCTGAACGAATTTTGTAAGAATTTCCCTCTCTTTCACTGTCTTTGTTTCACGGGTTTTTAAAAGTAATTGATTTTTATAATGGGGTTTAGCTGCTTTTCACTGCTGTGTTTCTGCCGCTTTACACCCACTTGACTCACTTACAGAGAGATATCAAAACATAGGTTTTACGATTCTTACTAGTCAGATATATTCTTGGGCGGTGAATAGGGGATGTTGAGTCCAATTCACTGATCAAGGAGTAGGTCTTGTCTATTACATATTGGGTTTATGGAACGGTATCTGACCTAATTTGAAACCCTTGTTTTATGCATCACCCCACCTCACCTTTCCCGTTAAGCAGCCATAGTGTGTTTTCTAAACGTGGGACTCTGTTCTGTTTTGTAATTCAGTTCAAGGGTATCGGTTTTTACATTCCCTCTATAAGTGATATCTTATGATAAGTGTTTTTTCTGTGTGACTTATTTCACTTAGAATCGTCGTACCTAAATCCACTCATCATGCTGCTACTAGCCTTATGACGTTGATTTCATGGCTGAGTGATATTCCATTGTACATAAGGACCACAAGTTCTTTATCCATTTTTCTCTTTCCTGGGATATTTAAGGTGTAACGAAGTGGAGGTTCTTGTCAACAGAGGAGCCCTAAACTTTGGGGTGCCTGTGTCTTGCTGATTTTTAGTTTTCCCAATTTATACGCCCATGAGTGGAAGTGCCCTGTGCTCTCTAAGCTGAGTTTTTTAGATGTTTCAGGACACACCGTACACTTCTCCAGAGTGGCTGTTGGCAATTTACATCCCTCCCATCAGCGTAGCCAGGCTCCCGTTTCTCCATGGCCTGTCCTGCATTTCTGGTTTTGACACTTTATTCAGCATGGCCCTTTTGACCGATGGGAAGCGAGACTTCTTTGTAGCGCTGATTTGCCTTTCCAGGTTGTTTGGTTGGCCAAAAAGGGCGTATGCGTTTTTTCCTGAATATATTCAGGAAAAAACGCATACGCCCTTTTTGGCCAAGGGCATCATTGTCGAGGTTTTGCCGCTTTTCCTGTGCTTTAAAGGCGATTCGAATCTCCCTCCTGAAATCTGTTTCCTGCAATTCTGCCTTGCTTTCCAATCCTCTTCGTTGCCTTCCCTCAATATATTTGTGGACGAGAGTTATCATTTATAAGTCTGCAGGTTTGTGAATTGCAGTGCCCCTGAGCTCCATTTTTCAACTCGCTTTCTTGGGAGCTGGCCGCAAAAGCGCAGGATTGCTTCAGGCCCTATTCTGGTCCCGGGCGGCAGGCTGAGCCTGTGGTTAATTCTTCTTCCTGATGGGAAAGTAGAGTGACCTGTGCCTGTCCCAACACCTAGAGCTAGTCTCTCATTGGTTCCCACTCTTCCCGTTCATCCTCAGGACAAATTGCAACCTGTACGGAACAGGAGGTTAAAGGTGCTGATTCTCCAAGGAGGGAGATTGCTACTAAAGCGGCTGGAATGGCGAACCCGAGCATAAGGAGATGAGAAATGAGGTGCGTTTTGGAAACCTTTCCCGATCACACGGTGTACCATCTTCTGGGTTTCTCATGCATGTTTTCGATGTAGGAAGATGCCCTTGAACCTGGAGATTTGGGACCCATGCGATGGGAACCACGCAGTATTACTTTAAAGGGTCTGCGTTTCCTCACCCAACCTCACCAAACCTCTCAGCCCCAAGAGTGTCCACCCTTATGTCTCCATCAGCTGTGGGTCTAGATATGGTCAATCCAGGTGGCATCACAGCGCCTGAACGAATTTTGTAAGAATTTCCCTCTCTTTCACTGTCTTTGTTTCACGGGTTTTTAAAAGTAATTGATTTTTATAATGGGGTTTAGCTGCTTTTCACTGCTGTGTTTCTGCCGCTTTACACCCTCTTGACTCACTTACAGAGAGATATCAAAACATAGGTTTTACGATTCTTACTAGTCAGATATATTCTTGGGCAGTGGATAGGGGGTGTTGAGTCCAATTCACTGATCAAGGAGTAGGTCTTGTCTATTACATATTGGGTTTATGGAACGGTATCTGACCTAATTTGAAACCCTTGTTTTATGCATCACCCCACCTCACCTTTCCCGTTAAGCAGCCATAGTGTGTTTTCTAAACGTGGGACTCTGTTCTGTTTTGTAATTCAGTTCAAGGGTAGCGGTTTTTACATTCCCTCTATAAGTGATATCTTATGATAAGTGTCTTTTTCTGTGTGACTTATTTCACTTAGAATCGTCGTACCTAAATCCACTCATCATGCTGCTACTAGCCTTATGACGTTGATTTCATGGCTGAGTGATATTCCATTGTACATAAGGACCACAACTTCTTTATCCATTTTTCTCTTTCCTGGGATATTTAAGGTGTAACGAAGTGGAGGTTCTTGTCAACAGAGCAGCCCTAAACTTTGGGGTGCCTGTGTCTTGCTGATTTTTAGTTTTCCCAATTTATACGCCCATGAGTGGAAGTGCCCTGTGCTCTCTAAGCTGAGTTTTTTAGATGTTTCAGGACACACCGTACACTTCTCCAGAGTGGCTGTTGGCAATTTACATCCCTCCCATCAGCGTAGCCAGGCTCCCGTTTCTCCATGGCCTGTCCTGCATTTCTGGTTTTGACACTTTATTCAGCATGGCCCTTTTGACCGATGGGAAGCGAGACTTCTTTGTAGCGCTGATTTGCCTTTCCAGGTTGCTTGGTTGGCCAAAAAGGGCGTATGCGTTTTTTCCTGAATATATTCAGGAAAAAACGCATACGCCCTTTTTGGCCAAGGGCATCATTGTCGAGGTTTTGCCGCTTTTCCTGTGCTTTAAAGGCGATTCGAATCTCCCTCCTGAAATCTGTTTCCTGCAATTCTGCCTTGCTTTCCAATCCTCTTCGTTGCCTTCCCTCAATATATTTGTGGACGAGAGTTATCATTTATAAGTCTGCAGGTTTGTGAATTGCAGTGCCCCTGAGCTCCATTTTTCAACTCGCTTTCTTGGGAGCTGGCCGCAAAAGCGCAGGATTGCTTCAGGCCCTATTCTGGTCCCGGGCGGCAGGCTGAGCCTGTGGTTAATTCTTCTTCCTGATGGGGAAGTAGAGTGACCTGTGCCTGTCCCAACACCTAGAGCTAGTCTCTCATTGGTTCCCACTCTTCCCGTTCATCCTCAGGACAAATTGCAACCTGTACGGAACAGGAGGTTAAAGGTGCTGATTCTCCAAGGAGGGAGATTGCTACTAAAGCGGCTGGAATGGCGAACCCGAGCATAAGGAGATGAGAAATGAGGTGCGTTTTGGAAACCTTTCCCGATCACACGGTGTACCATCTTCTGGGTTTCTCATGCATGTTTTCGATGTAGGAAGATGCCCTTGAACCTGGAGATTTGGGACCCATGCGATGGGAACCACGCAGTATTACTTTAAAGGGTCTGCGTTTCCTCACCCAACCTCACCAAACCTCTCAGCCCCATGAGTGTCCACCCTTATGTCTCCATCAGCTGTGGGTCTAGATATGGTCAATCCAGGTGGCATCACAGCCCCTGAACGAATTTTGTAAGAATTTCCCTCTCTTTCACTGTCTTTGTTTCACGGGTTTTTAAAAGTAATTGATTTTTATAATGGGGTTTAGCTGCTTTTCACTGCTGTGTTTCTGCCGCTTTACACCCACTTGACTCACTTACAGAGAGATATCAAAACATAGGTTTTAAGCTTCTTACTAGTCAGATATATTCTTGGGCGGTGAATAGGGGGTGTTGAGTCCAATTCACTGATCAAGGAGTAGGTCTTGTCTATTACATATTGGGTTTATGGAACGGTATCTGACCTAATTTGAAACCCTTGTTTTATGCATCACCCCACCTCACCTTTCCCCTTAAGCAGCCATAGTGTGTTTTCTAAACGTGGGACTCTGTTCTGTTTTGTAATTCAGATCAAGGGTAGCGGTTTTTACATTCCCTCTATAAGTGATATCTTATGATAAGTGTCTTTTTCTGTGTGACTTATTTCACTTAGAATCGTCGTACCTAAATCCACTCATCATGCTGCTACTAGCCTTATGACGTTGATTTCATGGCTGAGTGATATTCCATTGTACATAAGGACCACAACTTCTTTATCCATTTTTCTCTTTCCAGGGATATTTAAGGTGTAACGAAGTGGAGGTTCTTGTCAACAGAGCAGCCCTAAACTTTGGGGTGCCTGTGTCTTGCTGATTTTTAGTTTTCCCAATTTATACGCCCATGAGTGGAAGTGCCCTGTGCTCTCTAAGCTGAGTTTTTTAGATGTTTCAGGACACACCGTACACTTCTCCAGAGTGGCTGTTGGCAATTTACATCCCTCCCATCAGCGTAGCCAGGCTCCCGTTTCTCCATGGCCTTTCCTGCATTTCTGGTTTTGACACTTTATTCAGCATGGCCCTTTTGACCGATGGGAAGCGAGACTTCTTTGTAGCGCTGATTTGCCTTTCCAGGTTGCTTGGTTGGCCAAAAAGGGCGTATGCGTTTTTTCCTGAATATATTCAGGAAAAAACGCATACGCCCTTTTTGGCCAAGGGCATCATTGTCGAGGTTTTGCCGCTTTTCCTGTGCTTTAAAGGCGATTCGAATCTCCCTCCTGAAATCTGTTTCCTGCAATTCTGCCTTGCTTTCCAATCCTCTTCGTTGCCTTCCCTCAATATATTTGTGGACGAGAGTTATCATTTATAAGTCTGCAGGTTTGTGAATTGCAGTGCCCCTGAGCTCCATTTTTCAACTCGCTTTCTTGGGAGCTGGCCGCAAAAGCGCAGGATTGCTTCAGGCCCTATTCTGGTCCCGGGCGGCAGGCTGAGCCTGTGGTTAATTCTTCTTCCTGATGGGAAAGTAGAGTGACCTGTGCCTGTCCCAACACCTAGAGCTAGTCTCTCATTGGTTCCCACTCTTCCCGTTCATCCTCAGGACAAATTGCAACCTGTACGGAACAGGAGGTTAAAGGTGCTGATTCTCCAAGGAGGGAGATTGCTACTAAAGCGGCTGGAATGGCGAACCCGAGCATAAGGAGATGAGAAATGATGTGCGTTTTGGAAACCTTTCCCGATCACACGGTGTACCATCTTCTGGGTTTCTCATGCATGTTTTCGATGTAGGAAGATGCCCTTGAACCTGGAGATTTGGGACCCATGGGATGGGAACCACGCAGTATTACTTTAAAGGGTCTGCGTTTCCTCACCCAACCTCACCAAACCTCTCAGCCCCAAGAGTGTCCACCCTTATGTCTCCATCTTCTGTGGGTCTAGATATGGTCAATCCAGGTGGCATCACCGCCCCTGAACGAATTTTGTAAGAATTTCCCTCTCTTTCACTGTCTTTGTTTCACGGGTTTTTAAAAGTAATTGATTTTTATAATGGGGTTTAGCTGCTTTTCACTGCTGTGTTTCTGCCGCTTTACACCCACTTGACTCACTTACAGAGAGATATCAAAACATAGGTTTTACGATTCTTACTAGTCAGATATATTCTTGGGTGGTGAATAGGGGGTGTTGAGTCCAATTCACTGATCAAGGAGTAGGTCTTGCCTATTACATATTGGGTTTATGGAACGGTATCTGACCTAATTTGAAACCCTTGTTTTATGCATCACCCCACCTCACCTTTCCCGTTAAGCAGCCATAGTGTGTTTTCTAAACGTGGGACTCTGTTCTGTTTTGTAATTCAGTTCAAGGGTAGCGGTTTATACATTCCCTCTATAAGTGATATCTTATGATAAGTGTCTTTTTCTGTGTGACTTATTTCACTTAGAATCGTCGTACCTAAATCCACTCATCATGCTGCTACTAGCCTTATGACGTTGATTTCATGGCTGAGTGATATTCCATTGTATATAAGGACCACAACTTCTTTATCCATTTTTCTCTTTCCTGGGATATTTAAGGTGTAACGAAGTGGAGGTTCTTGTCAACAGAGCAGCCCTAAACTTTGGGGTGCCTGTGTCTTGCTGATTTTTAGTTTTCCCAATTTATACGCCCATGAGTGGAAGTGCCCTGTGCTCTCTAAGCTGAGTTTTTTAGATGTTTCAGGACACACCGTACACTTCTCCAGAGTGGCTGTTGGCAATTTACATCCCTCCCATCAGCGTAGCCAGGCTCCCGTTTCTCCATGGCCTGTCCTGCATTACTGGTTTTGACACTTTATTCAGCATGGCCCTTTTGACCGATGGGAAGCGAGACTTCTTTGTAGCGCTGATTTGCCTTTCCAGGTTGCTTGGTTGGCCAAAAAGGGCGTATGCGTTTTTTCCTGAATATATTCAGGAAAAAACGCATACGCCCTTTTTGGCCAAGGGCATCATTGTCGAGGTTTTGCCGCTTTTCCTGTGCTTTAAAGGCGATTCGAATCTCCCTCCTGAAATCTGTTTCCTGCAATTCTGCCTTGCTTTCCAATCCTCTTCGTTGCCTTCCCTCAATATATTTGTGGACGAGAGTTATCATTTATAAGTCTGCAGGTTTGTGAATTGCAGTGCCCCTAAGCTCCATTTTTCAACTCGCTTTCTTGGGAGCTGGCCGCAAAAGCGCAGGATTGCTTCAGGCCCTATTCTGGTCCCGGGCGGCAGGCTGAGCCTGTGGTTAATTCTTCTTCCTGATGGGAAAGTAGAGTGACCTGTGCCTGTCCCAACACCTAGAGCTAGTCTCTCATTGGTTCCCACTCTTCCCGTTCATCCTCAGGACAAATTGCAACCTGTACGGAACAGGAGGTTAAAGGTGCTGATTCTCCAAGGAGGGAGATTGCTACTAAAGCGGCTGGAATGGCGAACCCGAGCATAAGGAGATGAGAAATGAGGTGCGTTTTGGAAACCTTTCCCGATCACACGGTGTACCATCTTCTGGGTTTCTCATGCATGTTTTCGATGTAGGAAGATGCCCTTGAACCTGGAGATTTGGGACCCATGGGATGGGAACCACGCAGTATTACTTTAAAGGGTCTGCGTTTCCTCACCCAACCTCACCAAACCTCTCAGCCCCAAGAGTGTCCACCCTTATGTCTCCATCAGCTGTGGGTCTAGATATCGTCAATCCAGGTGGCATCACAGCCCCTGAACGAATTTTGTAAGAATTTCCCTCTCTTTCACTGTCTTTGTTTCACGGGTTTTTAAAAGTAATTGATTTTTATAATGGGGTTTAGCTGCTTTTCACTGCTGTGTTTCTGCCGCTTTACACCCACTTGACTCACTTACAGAGAGATATCAAAACATAGGTTTTACGATTCTTACTAGTCAGATATATTCTTGGGCGGTGAATAGGGGGTGTTGAGTCCAATTCACTGATCAAGTAGTAGGTCTTGTCTATTACATATTGGGTTTATGGAACGGTATCTGACCTAATTTGAAACCCTTGTTTTATGCATCACCCCACCTCACCTTTCCCGTTAAGCAGCCATAGTGTGTTTTCTAAACGTGGGACTCTGTTCTGTTTTGTAATTCAGTTCAAGGGTAGCGGTTTATACATTCCCTCTATAAGTGATATCTTATGATAAGTGTCTTTTTCTGTGTGACTTATTTCACTTAGAATCGTCGTACCTAAATCCACTCATCATGCTGCTACTAGCCTTATGACGTTGATTTCATGGCTGAGTGATATTCCATTGTATATAAGGACCACAACTTCTTTATCCATTTTTCTCTTTCCTGGGATATTTAAGGTGTAACGAAGTGGAGGTTCTTGTCAACAGAGCAGCCGTAAACTTTGGGGTGCCTGTGTCTTGCTGATTTTTAGTTTTCCCAATTTATACGCCCATGAGAGGAAGTGCCCTGTGCTCTCTTAGCTGAGTTTTCTAGATGTTTCAGGACACACCGTACACTTCTCCAGAGTGGCTGTTGGCAATTTACATCCCGCCCATCAGCGTAGCCAGGCTCCCGTTTCTCCATGGCCTGTCCTGCATTTCTGGTTTTGACACTTTATTCAGCATGGCCCTTTTGACCGATGGGAAGTGAGACTTCTTTGTAACGCTGATTTGCCTTTCCAGGTTGCTTGGTTGGCCAAAAAGGGCGTATGCGTTTTTTCCTGAATATATTCAGGAAAAAACGCATACGCCCTTTTTGGCCAAGGGCATCATTGTCGAGGTTTTGCCGCTTTTCCTGTGCTTTAAAGGCGATTCGAATCTCCCTCCTGAAATCTGTTTCCTGCAATTCTTCCTTGCTTTCCAGTCCTCTTCGTTGCCTTCCCTCAATATATTTGTGGACGAGAGTTATCATTTATAAGTCTGCAGGTTTGTGAATTGCAGTGCCCCTGAGCTCCATTTTTCAACTCGCTTTCTTGGGAGCTGGCCGCAAAAGCGCAGGATTGCTTCAGGCCCTATTCTGGTCCCGGGCGGCAGGCTGAGCCTGTGGTTAATTCTTCTTCCTGATGGGAAAGTAGAGTGACCTGTGCCTGTCCCAACACCTAGAGCTAGTCTCTCATTGGTTCCCACTCTTCCCGTTCATCCTCAGGACAAATTGCAACCTGTACGGAACAGGAGTTTAAAAGTGCTGATTCTCCAAGTAGGGAGATTGCTACTAAAGCGGCTGGAATGGCGAACCCGAGCATAAGGAGATGAGAAATGAGGTGCGTTTTGGAAACCTTTCCCGATCACACGGTGTACCATCTTCTGGGTTTCTCATGCATGTTTTCGATGTAGGAAGATGCCCTTGAACCTGGAGATTTGGGACCCATGGGATGGGAACCACGCAGTATTACTTTAAATGGTCTGCGTTTCCTCACCCAACCTCACCAAACCTCTCAGCCCCAAGAGTTTCCACCCTTATGTCTCCATCAGCTGTGGGTCTAGATATCGTCAATCCAGGTGGCATCACAGCCCCTGAACGAATTTTGTAAGAATTTCCCTCTCTTTCACTGTCTTTGTTTCACGGGTTTTTAAAAGTAATTGATTTTTATAATGGGGTTTAGCTGCTTTTCACTGCTGTGTTTCTGCCGCTTTACACCCACTTGACTCACTTACAGAGAGATATCAAAACATAGGTTTTAAGATTCTTACTAGTCAGATATATTCTTGGGCGGTGAATAGGGGGTGTTGAGTCCAATTCACTGATCATGGAGTAGGTCTTGTCTATTACATATTGGGTTTATGGATCGGTATCTGACCTAATTTGAAACCCTTGTTTTATGCATCACCCCACCTCACCTTTCCCCTTAAGCAGCCATAGTGTGTTTTCTAAACGTGGGACTCTGTTCTGTTTTGTAATTCAGTTCAAGGGTAGCGGTTTTTACATTCCCTCTATAAGTGATATCTTATGATAAGTGTCTTTTTCTGTGTGACTTATTTCACTTAGAATCGTCGTACCTAAATCCACTCATCATGCTGCTACTAGCCTTATGACGTTGATTTCATGGCTGAGTGATATTCCATTGTACATAAGGACCACAACTTCTTTATCCATTTTTCTCTTTCCTGGGATATTTAAGGTGTAACGAAGTGGAGGTTCTTGTCAACAGAGCAGCCCTAAACTTTGGGGTGCCTGTGTCTTGCTGATTTTTAGTTTTCCCAATTTATACGCCCATGAGTGGAAGTGCCCTGTGCTCTCTAAGCTGAGTTTTTTAGATGTTTCAGGACACACCGTACACTTCTCCAGAGTGGCTGTTGGCAATTTACATCCCGCCCATCAGCGTAGCCAGGCTCCCGTTTCTCCATGGCCTGTCCTGCATTACTGGTTTTGACACTTTATTCAGCATGGCCCTTTTGACCGATGGGAAGCGAGACTTCTTTGTAGCGCTGATTTGCCTTTCCAGGTTGCTTGGTTGGCCAAAAAGGGCGTATGCGTTTTTTCCTGAATATATTCAGGAAAAAACGCATACGCCCTTTTTGGCCAAGGGCATCATTGTCGAGGTTTTGCCGCTTTTCCTGTGCTTTAAAGGCGATTCGAATCTCCCTCCTGAAATCTGTTTCCTGCAATTCTGCCTTGCTTTCCAATCCTCTTCGTTGCCTTCCCTCAATATATTTGTGGACGAGAGTTATCATTTATAAGTCTACAGGTTTGTGAATTGCAGTGCCCCTAAGCTCCATTTTTCAACTCGCTTTCTTGGGAGCTGGCCGCAAAAGCGCAGGATTGCTTCAGGCCCTATTCTGGTCCCGGGCGGCAGGCTGAGCCTGTGGTTAATTCTTCTTCCTGATGGGAAAGTAGAGTGACCTGTGCCTGTCCCAACACCTAGAGCTAGTCTCTCATTGGTTCCCACTCTTCCCGTTCATCCTCAGGACAAATTGCAACCTGTACGGAACAGGAGGTTAAAGGTGCTGATTCTCCAAGGAGGGAGATTGCTACTAAAGCGGCTGGAATGGCGAACCCGAGCATAAGGAGATGAGAAATGAGGTGCGTTTTGGAAACCTTTCCCGATCACACGGTGTACCATCTTCTGGGTTTCTCATGCATGTTTTCGATGTAGGAAGATGCCCTTGAACCTGGAGATTTGGGACCCATGGGATGGGAACCACGCAGTATTACTTTAAAGGGTCTGCGTTTCCTCACCCAACCTCACCAAACCTCTCAGCCCCAAGAGTGTCCACCCTTATGTCTCCATCAGCTGTGGGTCTAGATATCGTCAATCCAGGTGGCATCACAGCCCCTGAACGAATTTTGTAAGAATTTCCCTCTCTTTCACTGTCTTTGTTTCACGGGTTTTTAAAAGTAATTGATTTTTATAATGGGGTTTAGCTGCTTTTCACTGCTGTGTTTCTGCCGCTTTACACCCACTTGACTCACTTACAGAGAGATATCAAAACATAGGTTTTACGATTCTTACTAGTCAGATATATTCTTGGGCGGTGAATAGGGGGTGTTGAGTCCAATTCACTGATCAAGGAGTATGTCTTGTCTAGTACATATTGGGTTTATGGAACGGTATCTGACCTAATTTGAAACCCTTGTTTTATGCATCACCCCACCTCACCTTTCCCGTTAAGCAGCCATAGTGTGTTTTCTAAACGTGGGACTCTGTTCTGTTTTGTAATTCAGTTCAAGGGTAGCGGTTTTTACATTCCCTCTATAAGTGATATCTTATGATAAGTGTCTTTTTCTGTGTGACTTATTTCACTTAGAATCGTCGTACCTAAATCCACTCATCATGCTGCTACTAGCCTTATGACGTTGATTTCATGGCTGAGTGATATTCCATTGTACATAAGGACCACAAGTTCTTTATCTATTTTTCTCTTTCCTGTGATATTTAAGGTGTAACGAAGTGGAGGTTCTTGTCAACAGAGCAGCCGTAAACTTTGGGGTGCCTGTGTCTTGCTGATTTTTAGTTTTCCCAATTTATACGCCCATGAGTGGAAGTGCCCTGTGCTCTCTAAGCTGAGTTTTTTAGATGTTTCAGGACACACCGTACACTTCTCCAGAGTGGCTGTTGGCAATTTACATCCCTCCCATCAGCGTAGCCAGGCTCCCGTTTCTCCATGGCCTGTCCTGCATTTCTGGTTTTGACACTTTATTCAGCATGGCCCTTTTGACCGATGGGAAGCGAGACTTCTTTGTAGCGCTGATTTGCCTTTCCAGGTTGCTTGGTTGGCCAAAAAGGGCGTATGCGTTTTTTCCTGAATATATTCAGGAAAAAACGCATACGCCCTTTTTGGCCAAGGGCATCATTGTCTAGGTTTTGCCGCTTTTCCTGTGCTTTAAAGGCGATTCGAATCTCCCTCCTGAAATCTGTTTCCTGCAATTCTGCCTTGCTTTCCAATCCTCTTCGTTGCCTTCCCTCAATATATTTGTGGACGAGAGTTATCATTTATAAGTCTGCAGGTTTGTGAATTGCAGTGCCCCTGAGCTCCATTTTTCAACTCGCTTTCTTGGGAGCTGGCCGTAAAAGCGCAGGATTGCTTCAGGCCCTATTCTGGTCCCGGGCGGCAGGCTGAGCCTGTGGTTAATTCTTCTTCCTGATGGGGAAGTAGAGTGACCTGTGCCTGTCCCAACACCTAGAGCTAGTCTCTCATTGGTTCCCACTCTTCCCGTTCATCCTCAGGACAAATTGCAACCTGTACGGAACAGGAGGTTAAAGGTGCTGATTCTCTAAGGAGGGAGATTGCTACTAAAGCGGCTGGAATGGCGAACCCGAGCATAAGGAGATGAGAAATGAGGTGCGTTTTGGAAACCTTTCCCGATCACACAGTGTACCATCTTCTGGGTTTCTCATGCATGATTTCGATGTAGGAAGATGCCCTTGAACCTGGAGATTTGGGACCCATGGGATGGGAACCACGCAGTATTAATTTAAAGGGTCTGCGTTTCCTCACCCAACCTCACCAAACCTCTCAGCCCCAAGAGTATCCACCCTTATGTCTCCATCAGCTGTGGGTCTAGATATGGTCAATCCAGGTGGCATCACAGCCCCTGAACGAATTTTAAGAATTTCCCTCTCTTTCACTGTCTTTGTTTCACGGGTTTTTAAAAGTAATTGATTTTTATAATGGGGTTTAGCTGCTTTTCACTGCTGTGTTTCTGCCGCTTTACACCCACTTGACTCACTTACAGAGAGATATCAAAACATAGGTTTTACGATTCTTACTAGTCAGATATATTCTTGGGCGGTGAATAGGGGGTGTTGAGTCCAATTCACTGATCAAGTAGTAGGTCTTGTCTATTACATATTGGGTTTATGGAACGGTATCTGACCTAATTTGAAACCCTTGTTTTATGCATCACCCCACCTCACCTTTCCCGTTAAGCAGCCATAGTGTGTTTTCTAAACGTGGGACTCTGTTCTGTTTTGTAATTCAGTTCAAGGGTAGCGGTTTATACATTCCCTCTATAAGTGATATCTTATGATAAGTGTCTTTTTCTGTGTGACTTATTTCACTTAGAATCGTCGTACCTAAATCCACTCATCATGCTGCTACTAGCCTTATGACGTTGATTTCATGGCTGAGTGATATTCCATTGTATATAAGGACCACAACTTCTTTATCCATTTTTCTCTTTCCTGGGATATTTAAGGTGTAACGAAGTGGAGGTTCTTGTCAACAGAGCAGCCGTAAACTTTGGGGTGCCTGTGTCTTGCTGATTTTTAGTTTTCCCAATTTATACGCCCATGAGAGGAAGTGCCCTGTGCTCTCTTAGCTGAGTTTTCTAGATGTTTCAGGACACACCGTACACTTCTCCAGAGTGGCTGTTGGCAATTTACATCCCGCCCATCAGCGTAGCCAGGCTCCCGTTTCTCCATGGCCTGTCCTGCATTTCTGGTTTTGACACTTTATTCAGCATGGCCCTTTTGACCGATGGGAAGTGAGACTTCTTTGTAACGCTGATTTGCCTTTCCAGGTTGCTTGGTTGGCCAAAAAGGGCGTATGCGTTTTTTCCTGAATATATTCAGGAAAAAACGCATACGCCCTTTTTGGCCAAGGGCATCATTGTCGAGGTTTTGCCGCTTTTCCTGTGCTTTAAAGGCGATTCGAATCTCCCTCCTGAAATCTGTTTCCTGCAATTCTTCCTTGCTTTCCAGGCCTCTTCGTTGCCTTCCCTCAATATATTTGTGGACGAGAGTTATCATTTATAAGTCTGCAGGTTTGTGAATTGCAGTGCCCCTGAGCTCCATTTTTCAACTCGCTTTCTTGGGAGCTGGCCGCAAAAGCGCAGGATTGCTTCAGGCCCTATTCTGGTCCCGGGCGGCAGGCTGAGCCTGTGGTTAATTCTTCTTCCTGATGGGAAAGTAGAGTGACCTGTGCCTGTCCCAACACCTAGAGCTAGTCTCTCATTGGTTCCCACTCTTCCCGTTCATCCTCAGGACAAATTGCAACCTGTACGGAACAGGAGTTTAAAAGTGCTGATTCTCCAAGTAGGGAGATTGCTACTAAAGCGGCTGGAATGGCGAACCCGAGCATAAGGAGATGAGAAATGAGGTGCGTTTTGGAAACCTTTCCCGATCACACGGTGTACCATCTTCTGGGTTTCTCATGCATGTTTTCGATGTAGGAAGATGCCCTTGAACCTGGAGATTTGGGACCCATGGGATGGGAACCACGCAGTATTACTTTAAATGGTCTGCGTTTCCTCACCCAACCTCACCAAACCTCTCAGCCCCAAGAGTTTCCACCCTTATGTCTCCATCAGCTGTGGGTCTAGATATCGTCAATCCAGGTGGCATCACAGCCCCTGAACGAATTTTGTAAGAATTTCCCTCTCTTTCACTGTCTTTGTTTCACGGGTTTTTAAAAGTAATTGATTTTTATAATGGGGTTTAGCTGCTTTTCACTGCTGTGTTTCTGCCGCTTTACACCCACTTGACTCACTTACAGAGAGATATCAAAACATAGGTTTTAAGATTCTTACTAGTCAGATATATTCTTGGGCGGTGAATAGGGGGTGTTGAGTCCAATTCACTGATCATGGAGTAGGTCTTGTCTATTACATATTGGGTTTATGGATCGGTATCTGACCTAATTTGAAACCCTTGTTTTATGCATCACCCCACCTCACCTTTCCCCTTAAGCAGCCATAGTGTGTTTTCTAAACGTGGGACTCTGTTCTGTTTTGTAATTCAGTTCAAGGGTAGCGGTTTTTACATTCCCTCTATAAGTGATATCTTATGATAAGTGTCTTTTTCTGTGTGACTTATTTCACTTAGAATCGTCGTACCTAAATCCACTCATCATGCTGCTACGAGCCTTATGACGTTGATTTCATGGCTGAGTGATATTCCATTGTACATAAGGACCACAACTTCTTTATCCATTTTTCTCTTTCCTGGGATATTTAAGGTGTAACGAAGTGGAGGTTCTTGTCAACAGAGCAGCCGTAAACTTTGGGGTGCCTGTGTCTTGCTGATTTTTAGTTTTCCCAATTTATACGCCCATGAGAGGAAGTGCCCTGTGCTCTCTTAGCTGAGTTTTCTAGATGTTTCAGGACACACCGTACACTTCTCCAGAGTGGCTGTTGGCAATTTACATCCCGCCCATCAGCGTAGCCAGGCTCCCGTTTCTCCATGGCCTGTCCTGCATTTCTGGTTTTGACACTTTATTCAGCATGGCCCTTTTGACCGATGGGAAGTGAGACTTCTTTGTAACGCTGATTTGCCTTTCCAGGTTGCTTGGTTGGCCAAAAAGGGCGTATGCGTTTTTTCCTGAATATATTCAGGAAAAAACGCATACGCCCTTTTTGGCCAAGGGCATCATTGTCGAGGTTTTGCCGCTTTTCCTGTGCTTTAAAGGCGATTCGAATCTCCCTCCTGAAATCTGTTTCCTGCAATTCTGCCTTGCTTTCCAGTCCTCTTCGTTGCCTTCCCTCAATATATTTGTGGACGAGAGTTATCATTTATAAGTCTGCAGGTTTGTGAATTGCAGTGCCCCTGAGCTCCATTTTTCAACTCGCTTTCTTGGGAGCTGGCCGCAAAAGCGCAGGATTGCTTCAGGCCCTATTCTGGTCCCGGGCGGCAGGCTGAGCCTGTGGTTAATTCTTCTTCCTGATGGGGAAGTAGAGTGACCTGTGCCTGTCCCAACACCTAGAGCTAGTCTCTCATTGGTTCCCACTCTTCCCGTTCATCCTCAGGACAAATTGCAACCTGTACGGAACAGGAGTTTAAAAGTGCTGATTCTCCAAGGAGGGAGATTGCTACTAAAGCGGCTGGAATGGCGAACCCGAGCATAAGGAGATGAGAAATGAGGTGCGTTTTGGAAACCTTTCCCGATCACACGGTGTACCATCTTCTGGGTTTCTCATGCATGTTTTCGATGTAGGAAGATGCCCTTGAACCTGGAGATTTGGGACCCATGGGATGGGAACCACGCAGTATTACTTTAAAGGGTCTGCGTTTCCTCACCCAACCTCACCAAACCTCTCAGCCCCAAGAGTGTCCACCCTTATGTCTCCATCTTCTGTGGGTCTAGATATGGTCAATCCAGGTGGCATCACAGCACCTGAACGAATTTTGTAAGAATTTCCCTCTCTTTCACTGTCTTTGTTTCACGGGTTTTTAAAAGTAATTGATTTTTATAATGGGGTTTAGCTGCTTTTCACTGCTGTGTTTCTGCCGCTTTACACCCACTTGACTCACTTACAGAGAGATATCAAAACATAGGTTTTACGATTCTTACTAGTCAGATATATTCTTGGGCGGTGAATAGGGGATGTTGAGTCCAATTCACTGATCAAGGAGTAGGTCTTGTCTATTACATATTGGGTTTATGGAACGGTATCTGACCTAATTTGAAACCCTTGTTTTATGCATCACCCCACCTCACCTTTCCCGTTAAGCAGCCATAGTGTGTTTTCTAAACGTGGGACTCTGTTCTGTTTTGTAATTCAGTTCAAGGGTATCGGTTTTTACATTCCCTCTATAAGTGATATCTTATGATAAGTGTTTTTTCTGTGTGACTTATTTCACTTAGAATCGTCGTACCTAAATCCACTCATCATGCTGCTACTAGCCTTATGACGTTGATTTCATGGCTGAGTGATATTCCATTGTACATAAGGACCACAAGTTCTTTATCCATTTTTCTCTTTCCTGGGATATTTAAGGTGTAACGAAGTGGAGGTTCTTGTCAACAGAGGAGCCCTAAACTTTGGGGTGCCTGTGTCTTGCTGATTTTTAGTTTTCCCAATTTATACGCCCATGAGTGGAAGTGCCCTGTGCTCTCTAAGCTGAGTTTTTTAGATGTTTCAGGACACACCGTACACTTCTCCAGAGTGGCTGTTGGCAATTTACATCCCTCCCATCAGCGTAGCCAGGCTCCCGTTTCTCCATGGCCTGTCCTGCATTTCTGGTTTTGACACTTTATTCAGCATGGCCCTTTTGACCGATGGGAAGCGAGACTTCTTTGTAGCGCTGATTTGCCTTTCCAGGTTGCTTGGTTGGCCAAAAAGGGCGTATGCGTTTTTTCCTGAATATATTCAGGAAAAAACGCATACGCCCTTTTTGGCCAAGGGCATCATTGTCGAGGTTTTGCCGCTTTTCCTGTGCTTTAAAGGCGATTCGAATCTCCCTCCTGAAATCTGTTTCCTGCAATTCTGCCTTGCTTTCCAATCCTCTTCGTTGCCTTCCCTCAATATATTTGTGGACGAGAGTTATCATTTATAAGTCTGCAGGTTTGTGAATTGCAGTGCCCCTGAGCTCCATTTTTCAACTCGCTTTCTTGGGAGCTGGCCGCAAAAGCGCAGGATTGCTTCAGGCCCTATTCTGGTCCCGGGCGGCAGGCTGAGCCTGTGGTTAATTCTTCTTCCTGATGGGGAAGTAGAGTGACCTGTGCCTGTCCCAACACCTAGAGCTAGTCTCTCATTGGTTCCCAATCTTCCCGTTCATCCTCAGGACAAATTGCAACCTGTACGGAACAGGAGGTTAAAGGTGCTGATTCTCTAAGGAGGGAGATTGCTACTAAAGCGGCTGGAATGGCGAACCCGAGCATAAGGAGATGAGAAATGAGGTGCGTTTTGGAAACCTTTCCCGATCACACAGTGTACCATCTTCTGGGTTTCTCATGCATGATTTCGATGTAGGAAGATGCCCTTGAACCTGGAGATTTGGGACCCATGGGATGGGAACCACGCAGTATTACTTTAAAGGGTCTGCGTTTCCTCACCCAACCTCACCAAACCTCTCAGCCCCAAGAGTGTCCACCCTTATGTCTCCATCTTCTGTGGGTCTAGATATGGTCAATCCAGGTGGCATCACAGCCCCTGAACGAATTTTGTAAGAATTTCCCTCTCTTTCACTGTCTTTGTTTCACGGGTTTTTAAAAGTAATTGATTTTTATAATGGGGTTTAGCTGCTTTTCACTGCTGTGTTTCTGCCGCTTTACACCCACTTGACTCACTTACAGAGAGATATCAAAACATAGGTTTTACGATTCTTACTAGTCAGATATATTCTTGGGCGGTGAATAGGGGGTGTTGAGTCCAATTCACTGATCAAGGAGTAGGTCTTGTCTATTACATATTGGGTTTATGGAACGGTATCTGACCTAATTTGAAACCCTTGTTTTATGCATCACCCCACCTCACCTTTCCCGTTAAGCAGCCATAGTGTGTTTTCTAAACGTGTGACTCTTTTCTGTTTTGCAATTCAGTTCAAGGGTAGCGGTTTTTACATTCCCTCTGTAAGTGATATCTTATGATAAGTGTCTTTTTCTGTGTGACTTATTTCACTTAGAATCGTCGTACCTAAATCCACTCATCATGCTGCTACTAGCCTTATGACGTTGATTTTATGGCTGAGTGATATTCCATTGTACATAAGGACCACAACTTCTTTATCCATTTTTCTCTTTCCTGGGATATTTAAGGTGTAACGAAGTGGAGGTTCTTGTCAACAGAGCAGCCCTAAACTTTGGGGTGCCTGTGTCTTGCTGATTTTTAGTTTTCCCAATTTATACGCCCATGAGTGGAAGTGCCCTGTACTCTCTAAGCTGAGTTTTTTAGATGTTTCAGGACACACCGTACACTTCTCCAGAGTGGCTGTTGGCAATTTACATCCCTCCCATCAGCGTAGCCAGGCTCCCGTTTCTCCATGGCCTGTCCTGCATTTCTGGTTTTGACACTTTATTCAGCATGGCCCTTTTGACCGATGGGAAGCGAGACTTCTTTGTAGCGCTGATTTGCCTTTCCAGGTTGCTTGGTTGGCCAAAAAGGGCGTATGCGTTTTTTCCTGAATATATTCAGGAAAAAACGCATACGCCCTTTTTGGCCAAGGGCATCATTGTCGAGGTTTTGCCGCTTTTCCTGTGCTTTAAAGGCGATTCGAATCTCCCTCCTGAAATCTGTTTCCTGCAATTCTGCCTTGCTTTCCAATCCTCTTCGTTGCCTTCCCTCAATATATTTGTGGACGAGAGTTATCATTTATAAGTCTGCAGGTTTGTGAATTGCAGTGCCCCTGAGCTCCATTTTTCAACTCGCTTTCTTGGGAGCTGGCCGCAAAAGCGCAGGATTGCTTCAGGCCCTATTCTGGTCCCGGGCGGCAGGCTGAGCCTGTGGTTAATTCTTCTTCCTGATGGGGAAGTAGAGTGACCTGTGCCTGTCCCAACACCTAGAGCTAGTCTCTCATTGGTTCCCACTCTTCCCGTTCATCCTCAGGACAAATTGCAACCTGTACGGAACAGGAGGTTAAAGGTGTTGATTCTCCAAGGAGGGAGATTGCTACTAAAGTGGCTGGAATGGCGAACCCGAGCATAAGGAGATGAGAAATGAGGTGCGTTTTGGAAACCTTTCCCGATCACACGGTGTACCATCTTCTGGGTTTCTCATGCATGTTTTCGATGTAGGAAGATGCCCTTGAACCTGGAGATTTGGGACCCATGGGATGGGAACCACGCAGTATTACTTTAAAGGGTCTGCGTTTCCTCACCCAACCTCACCAAAACTCTCAGCCCCAAGAGTGTCCACCCTTATGTCTCCATCAGCTGTGGGTCTAGATTTCGTCAATCCAGGTGGCATCACAGCCCCTGAACGAATTTTGTAAGAATTTCCCTCTCTTTCACTGTCTTTGTTTCACGGGTTTTTAAAAGTAATTGATTTTTATAATGGGGTTTAGCTGCTTTTCACTGCTGTGTTTCTGCCGCTTTACACCCACTTGACTCACTTACAGAGAGATATCAAAACATAGGTTTTAAGATTCTTACTAGTCAGATATATTCTTGGGTGGTGAATAGGGGGTGTTGAGTCCAATTCACTGATCATGCAGTAGGTCTTGTCTATTACATATTGGATTTATGGATCGGTATCTGACGTAATTTGAAACCCTTGTTTTATGCATCACCCCACCTCACCTTTCCCCTTAAGCAGCCATAGTGTGTTTTCTAAACGTGGGACTCTGTTCTGTTTTGTAATTCAGTTCAAGGGTAGCGGTTTTTACATTCCCTCTATAAGTGATATCTTATGATAAGTGTCTTTTTCTGTGTGACTTATTTCACTTAGAATCGTCGTACCTAAATCCACTCATCATGCTGCTACTAGCCTTATGACGTTGATTTCATGGCTGAGTGATATTCCATTGTACATAAGGACCACAACTTCTTTATCCATTTTTCTCTTTCCTGGGATATTTAAGGTGTAACGAAGTGGAGGTTCTTGTCAACAGAGCAGCCCTAAACTTTGGGGTGCCTGTGTCTTGCTGATTTTTAGTTTTCCCAATTTATACGCCCATGAGTGGAAGTGCCCTGTGCTCTCTTAGCTGAGTTTTCTAGATGTTTCAGGACACACCGTACACTTCTCCAGAGTGGCTGTTGGCAATTTACATCCCGCCCATCAGCGTAGCCAGGCTCCCGTTTCTCCATGGCCTGTCCTGCATTTCTGGTTTTGACACTTTATTCAGCATGGCCCTTTTGACCGATGGGAAGCGAGACTTCTTTGTAACGCTGATTTGCCTTTCCAGGTTGCTTGGTTGGCCAAAGAGGACGTATGCGTTTTTTCCTGAATATATTCAGGAAAAAACGCATACGCCCTTTTTGGCCAAGGGCATCATTGTCGAGGTTTTGCCGCTTTTCCTGTGCTTTAAAGGCGATTCGAATCTCCTTCCTGAAATCTGTTTCCTGCAAATCTGCCTTGCTTTCCAGTCCTCTTCGTTGCCTTCCCTCAATATATTTGTGGACGAGAGTTATCATTTATAAGTCTGCAGGTTTGTGAATTGCAGTGCCCCTGAGCTCCATTTTTCAACTCGCTTTCTTGGGAGCTGGCCGCAAAAGCGCAGGATTGCTTCAGGCCCTATTCTGGTCCCGGGCGGCAGGCTGAGCCTGTGGTTAATTCTTCTTCCTGATGGGGAAGTAGAGTGACCTGTGCCTGTCCCAACACCTAGAGCTAGTCTCTCATTGGTTCCCACTCTTCCCGTTCATCCTCAGGACAAATTGCAACCTGTACGGAACAGGAGTTTAAAAGTGCTGATTCTCCAAGGAGGGAGATTGCTACTAAAGCGGCTGGAATGGCGAACCCGAGCATAAGGAGATGAGAAATGAGGTGCGTTTTGGAAACCTTTCCCGATCACACGGTGTACCATCTTCTGGGTTTCTCATGCATGTTTTCGATGTAGGAAGATGCCCTTGAACCTGGAGATTTGGGACCCATGGGATGGGAACCACGCAGTATTACTTTAAAGGGTCTGCGTTTCCTCACCCAACCTCACCAAACCTCTCAGCCCCAAGAGTGTCCACCCTTATGTCTCCATCTTCTGTGGGTCTAGATATGGTCAATCCAGGTGGCATCACAGCACCTGAACGAATTTTGTAAGAATTTCCCTCTCTTTCACTGTCTTTGTTTCACGGGTTTTTAAAAGTAATTGATTTTTATAATGGGGTTTAGCTGCTTTTCACTGCTGTGTTTCTGCCGCTTTACACCCACTTGACTCACTTACAGAGAGATATCAAAACATAGGTTTTACGATTCTTACTAGTCAGATATATTCTTGGGCGGTGAATAGGGGATGTTGAGTCCAATTCACTGATCAAGGAGTAGGTCTTGTCTATTACATATTGGGTTTATGGAACGGTATCTGACCTAATTTGAAACCCTTGTTTTATGCATCACCCCACCTCACCTTTCCCGTTAAGCAGCCATAGTGTGTTTTCTAAACGTGGGACTCTGTTCTGTTTTGTAATTCAGTTCAAGGGTATCGGTTTTTACATTCCCTCTATAAGTGATATCTTATGATAAGTGTTTTTTCTGTGTGACTTATTTCACTTAGAATCGTCGTACCTAAATCCACTCATCATGCTGCTACTAGCCTTATGACGTTGATTTCATGGCTGAGTGATATTCCATTGTACATAAGGACCACAAGTTCTTTATCCATTTTTCTCTTTCCTGGGATATTTAAGGTGTAACGAAGTGGAGGTTCTTGTCAACAGAGGAGCCCTAAACTTTGGGGTGCCTGTGTCTTGCTGATTTTTAGTTTTCCCAATTTATACGCCCATGAGTGGAAGTGCCCTGTGCTCTCTAAGCTGAGTTTTTTAGATGTTTCAGGACACACCGTACACTTCTCCAGAGTGGCTGTTGGCAATTTACATCCCTCCCATCAGCGTAGCCAGGCTCCCGTTTCTCCATGGCCTGTCCTGCATTTCTGGTTTTGACACTTTATTCAGCATGGCCCTTTTGACCGATGGGAAGCGAGACTTCTTTGTAGCGCTGATTTGCCTTTCCAGGTTGCTTGGTTGGCCAAAAAGGGCGTATGCGTTTTTTCCTGAATATATTCAGGAAAAAACGCATACGCCCTTTTTGGCCAAGGGCATCATTGTCGAGGTTTTGCCGCTTTTCCTGTGCTTTAAAGGCGATTCGAATCTCCCTCCTGAAATCTGTTTCCTGCAATTCTGCCTTGCTTTCCAATCCTCTTCGTTGCCTTCCCTCAATATATTTGTGGACGAGAGTTATCATTTATAAGTCTGCAGGTTTGTGAATTGCAGTGCCCCTGAGCTCCATTTTTCAACTCGCTTTCTTGGGAGCTGGCCGCAAAAGCGCAGGATTGCTTCAGGCCCTATTCTGGTCCCGGGCGGCAGGCTGAGCCTGTGGTTAATTCTTCTTCCTGATGGGGAAGTAGAGTGACCTGTGCCTGTCCCAACACCTAGAGCTAGTCTCTCATTGGTTCCCAATCTTCCCGTTCATCCTCAGGACAAATTGCAACCTGTACGGAACAGGAGGTTAAAGGTGCTGATTCTCTAAGGAGGGAGATTGCTACTAAAGCGGCTGGAATGGCGAACCCGAGCATAAGGAGATGAGAAATGAGGTGCGTTTTGGAAACCTTTCCCGATCACACAGTGTACCATCTTCTGGGTTTCTCATGCATGATTTCGATGTAGGAAGATGCCCTTGAACCTGGAGATTTGGGACCCATGGGATGGGAACCACGCAGTATTAATTTAAAGGGTCTGCGTTTCCTCACCCAACCTCACCAAACCTCTCAGCCCCAAGAGTGTCCACCCTTATGTCTCCATCAGTTGTGGGTCTAGATATGGTCAATCCAGGTGGCATCACAGCCCCTGAACGAATTTTAAGAATTTCCCTCTCTTTCACTGTCTTTGTTTCACGGGTTTTTAAAAGTAATTGATTTTTATAATGGGGTTTAGCTGCTTTTCACTGCTGTGTTTCTGCCGCTTTACACCCACTTGACTCACTAACAGAGAGATATCAAAACATAGGTTTTACGATTCTTACTAGTCAGATATATTCTTGGGCGGTGAATAGGGGGTGTTGAGTCCAATTCACTGATCAAGGAGTAGGTCTTGTCTATTACATATTGGGTTTATGGAACGGTATCTGACCTAATTTGAAACCCTTGTTTTATGCATCACCCCACCTCACCTTTCCCGTTAAGCAGCCATAGTGTGTTTTCTAAACGTGGGACTCTGTTCTGTTTTGTAATTCAGTTCAAGGGTAGCGGTTTTTACATTCCCTCTATAAGTGATATCTTATGATAAGTGTCTTTTTCTGTGTGACTTATTTCACTTAGAATCGTCGTACCTAAATCCACTCATCATGCTGCTACTAGCCTTATGACGTTGATTTTATGGCTGAGTGATATTCCATTGTACATAAGGACCACAACTTCTTTATCCATTTTTCTCTTTCCTGGGATATTTAAGGTGTAACGAAGTGGAGGTTCTTGTCAACAGAGCAGCCCTAAACTTTGGGGTGCCTGTGTCTTGCTGATTTTTAGTTTTCCCAATTTATACGCCCATGAGTGGAAGTGCCCTGTACTCTCTAAGCTGAGTTTTTTAGATGTTTCAGGACACAACGTACACTTCTCCAGAGTGGCTGTTGGCAATTTACATCCCTCCCATCAGCGTAGCCAGGCTCCCGTTTCTCCATGGCCTGTCCTGCATTTCTGGTTTTGACACTTTATTCAGCATGGCCCTTTTGACCGATGGGAAGCGAGACTTCTTTGTAGCGCTGATTTGCCTTTCCAGGTTGCTTGGTTGGCCAAAAAGGGCGTATGCGTTTTTTCCTGAATATATTCAGGAAAAAACGCATACGCCCTTTTTGGCCAAGGGCATCATTGTCGAGGTTTTGCCGCTTTTCCTGTGCTTTAAAGGCGATTCGAATCTCCCTCCTGAAATCTGTTTCCTGCAATTCTGCCTTGCATTCCAGTCCTCTTCATTGCCTTCCCTCAATATATTTGTGGACGAGAGTTATCATTTATAAGTCTGCAGGTTTGTGAATTGCAGTGCCCCTGAGCTCCATTTTTCAACTCGCTTTCTTGGGAGCTGGCCGCAAAAGCGCAGGATTGCTTCAGGCCCTATTCTGGTCCCGGGCGGCAGGCTGAGCCTGTGGTTAATTCTTCTTCCTGATGGGGAAGTAGAGTGACCTGTGCCTGTCCCAACACCTAGAGCTAGTCTCTCATTGGTTCCCACTCTTCCCGTTCATCCTCAGGACAAATTGCAACCTGTACGGAACAGGAGTTTAAAAGTGCTGATTCTCCAAGGAGGGAGATTGCTACTAAAGCGGCTGGAATGGCGAACCCGAGCATAAGGAGATGAGAAATGAGGTGCGTTTTGGAAACCTTTCCCGATCACACGGTGTACCATCTTCTGGGTTTCTCATGCATGTTTTCGATGTAGGAAGATGCCCTTGAACCTGGAGATTTGGGACCCATGGGATGGGAACCACGCAGTATTACTTTAAAGGGTCTGCGTTTCCTCACCCAACCTCACCAAACCTCTCAGCCCCAAGAGTGTCCACCCTTATGTCTCCATCTTCTGTGGGTCTAGATATGGTCAATCCAGGTGGCATCACAGCCCCTGAACGAATTTTGTAAGAATTTCCCTCTCTTTCACTGTCTTTGTTTCACGGGTTTTTAAAAGTAATTGATTTTTATAATGGGGTTTAGCTGCTTTTCACTGCTGTGTTTCTGCCGCTTTACACCCACTTGACTCACTTACAGAGAGATATCAAAACATAGGTTTTACGATTCTTACTAGTCAGATATATTCTTGGGCGGTGAATAGGGGGTGTTGAGTCCAATTCACTGATCAAGGAGTAGGTCTTGTCTATTACATATTGGGTTTATGGAACGGTATCTGACCTAATTTGAAACCCTTGTTTTATGCATCACCCCACCTCACCTTTCCCGTTAAGCAGCCATAGTGTGTTTTCTAAACGTGTGACTCTTTTCTGTTTTGCAATTCAGTTCAAGGGTAGCGGTTTTTACATTCCCTCTGTAAGTGATATCTTATGATAAGTGTCTTTTTCTGTGTGACTTATTTCACTTAGAATCGTCGTACCTAAATCCACTCATCATGCTGCTACTAGCCTTATGACGTTGATTTTATGGCTGAGTGATATTCCATTGTACATAAGGACCACAACTTCTTTATCCATTTTTCTCTTTCCTGGGATATTTAAGGTGTAACGAAGTGGAGGTTCTTGTCAACAGAGCAGCCCTAAACTTTGGGGTGCCTGTGTCTTGCTGATTTTTAGTTTTCCCAATTTATACGCCCATGAGTGGAAGTGCCCTGTACTCTCTAAGCTGAGTTTTTTAGATGTTTCAGGACACACCGTACACTTCTCCAGAGTGGCTGTTGGCAATTTACATCCCTCCCATCAGCGTAGCCAGGCTCCCGTTTCTCCATGGCCTGTCCTGCATTTCTGGTTTTGACACTTTATTCAGCATGGCCCTTTTGACCGATGGGAAGCGAGACTTCTTTGTAGCGCTGATTTGCCTTTCCAGGTTGCTTGGTTGGCCAAAAAGGGCGTATGCGTTTTTTCCTGAATATATTCAGGAAAAAACGCATACGCCCTTTTTGGCCAAGGGCATCATTGTCGAGGTTTTGCCGCTTTTCCTGTGCTTTAAAGGCGATTCGAATCTCCCTCCTGAAATCTGTTTCCTGCAATTCTGCCTTGCTTTCCAATCCTCTTCGTTGCCTTCCCTCAATATATTTGTGGACGAGAGTTATCATTTATAAGTCTGCAGGTTTGTGAATTGCAGTGCCCCTGAGCTCCATTTTTCAACTCGCTTTCTTGGGAGCTGGCCGCAAAAGCGCAGGATTGCTTCAGGCCCTATTCTGGTCCCGGGCGGCAGGCTGAGCCTGTGGTTAATTCTTCTTCCTGATGGGGAAGTAGAGTGACCTGTGCCTGTCCCAACACCTAGAGCTAGTCTCTCATTGGTTCCCACTCTTCCCGTTCATCCTCAGGACAAATTGCAACCTGTACGGAACAGGAGGTTAAAGGTGTTGATTCTCCAAGGAGGGAGATTGCTACTAAAGTGGCTGGAATGGCGAACCCGAGCATAAGGAGATGAGAAATGAGGTGCGTTTTGGAAACCTTTCCCGATCACACGGTGTACCATCTTCTGGGTTTCTCATGCATGTTTTCGATGTAGGAAGATGCCCTTGAACCTGGAGATTTGGGACCCATGGGATGGGAACCACGCAGTATTACTTTAAAGGGTCTGCGTTTCCTCACCCAACCTCACCAAAACTCTCAGCCCCAAGAGTGTCCACCCTTATGTCTCCATCAGCTGTGGGTCTAGATTTCGTCAATCCAGGTGGCATCACAGCCCCTGAACGAATTTTGTAAGAATTTCCCTCTCTTTCACTGTCTTTGTTTCACGGGTTTTTAAAAGTAATTGATTTTTATAATGGGGTTTAGCTGCTTTTCACTGCTGTGTTTCTGCCGCTTTACACCCACTTGACTCACTTACAGAGAGATATCAAAACATAGGTTTTAAGATTCTTACTAGTCAGATATATTCTTGGGTGGTGAATAGGGGGTGTTGAGTCCAATTCACTGATCATGGAGTAGGTCTTGTCTATTACATATTGGATTTATGGATCGGTATCTGACGTAATTTGAAACCCTTTTTTTATGCATCACCCCACCTCACCTTTCCCCTTAAGCAGCCATAGTGTGTTTTCTAAACGTGGGACTCTGTTCTGTTTTGTAATTCAGTTCAAGGGTAGCGGTTTTTACATTCCCTCTATAAGTGATATCTTATGATAAGTGTCTTTTTCTGTGTGACTTATTTCACTTAGAATCGTCGTACCTAAATCCACTCATCATGCTGCTACTAGCCTTATGACGTTGATTTCATGGCTGAGTGATATTCCATTGTACATAAGGACCACAACTTCTTTATCCATTTTTCTCTTTCCTGGGATATTTAAGGTGTAACGAAGTGGAGGTTCTTGTCAACAGAGCAGCCCTAAACTTTGGGGTGCCTGTGTCTTGCTGATTTTTAGTTTTCCCAATTTATACGCCCATGAGTGGAAGTGCCCTGTGCTCTCTTAGCTGAGTTTTCTAGATGTTTCAGGACACACCGTACACTTCTCCAGAGTGGCTGTTGGCAATTTACATCCCGCCCATCAGCGTAGCCAGGCTCCCGTTTCTCCATGGCCTGTCCTGCATTTCTGGTTTTGACACTTTATTCAGCATGGCCCTTTTGACCGATGGGAAGCGAGACTTCTTTGTAACGCTGATTTGCCTTTCCAGGTTGCTTGGTTGGCCAAAGAGGACGTATGCGTTTTTTCCTGAATATATTCAGGAAAAAACGCATACGCCCTTTTTGGCCAAGGGCATCATTGTCGAGGTTTTGCCGCTTTTCCTGTGCTTTAAAGGCGATTCGAATCTCCTTCCTGAAATCTGTTTCCTGCAAATCTGCCTTGCTTTCCAGTCCTCTTCGTTGCCTTCCCTCAATATATTTGTGGACGAGAGTTATCATTTATAAGTCTGCAGGTTTGTGAATTGCAGTGCCCCTGAGCTCCATTTTTCAACTCGCTTTCTTGGGAGCTGGCCGCAAAAGCGCAGGATTGCTTCAGGCCCTATTCTGGTCCCGGGCGGCAGGCTGAGCCTGTGGTTAATTCTTCTTCCTGATGGGGAAGTAGAGTGACCTGTGCCTGTCCCAACACCTAGAGCTAGTCTCTCATTGGTTCCCACTCTTCCCGTTCATCCTCAGGACAAATTGCAACCTGTACGGAACAGGAGTTTAAAAGTGCTGATTCTCCAAGGAGGGAGATTGCTACTAAAGCGGCTGGAATGGCGAACCCGAGCATAAGGAGATGAGAAATGAGGTGCGTTTTGGAAACCTTTCCCGATCACACGGTGTACCATCTTCTGGGTTTCTCATGCATGTTTTCGATGTAGGAAGATGCCCTTGAACCTGGAGATTTGGGACCCATGGGATGGGAACCACGCAGTATTACTTTAAAGGGTCTGCGTTTCCTCACCCAACCTCACCAAACCTCTCAGCCCCAAGAGTGTCCACCCTTATGTCTCCATCTTCTGTGGGTCTAGATATGGTCAATCCAGGTGGCATCACAGCACCTGAACGAATTTTGTAAGAATTTCCCTCTCTTTCACTGTCTTTGTTTCACGGGTTTTTAAAAGTAATTGATTTTTATAATGGGGTTTAGCTGCTTTTCACTGCTGTGTTTCTGCCGCTTTACACCCACTTGACTCACTTACAGAGAGATATCAAAACATAGGTTTTACGATTCTTACTAGTCAGATATATTCTTGGGCGGTGAATAGGGGATGTTGAGTCCAATTCACTGATCAAGGAGTAGGTCTTGTCTATTACATATTGGGTTTATGGAACGGTATCTGACCTAATTTGAAACCCTTGTTTTATGCATCACCCCACCTCACCTTTCCCGTTAAGCAGCCATAGTGTGTTTTCTAAACGTGGGACTCTGTTCTGTTTTGTAATTCAGTTCAAGGGTATCGGTTTTTACATTCCCTCTATAAGTGATATCTTATGATAAGTGTTTTTTCTGTGTGACTTATTTCACTTAGAATCGTCGTACCTAAATCCACTCATCATGCTGCTACTAGCCTTATGACGTTGATTTCATGGCTGAGTGATATTCCATTGTACATAAGGACCACAAGTTCTTTATCCATTTTTCTCTTTCCTGGGATATTTAAGGTGTAACGAAGTGGAGGTTCTTGTCAACAGAGGAGCCCTAAACTTTGGGGTGCCTGTGTCTTGCTGATTTTTAGTTTTCCCAATTTATACGCCCATGAGTGGAAGTGCCCTGTGCTCTCTAAGCTGAGTTTTTTAGATGTTTCAGGACACACCGTACACTTCTCCAGAGTGGCTGTTGGCAATTTACATCCCTCCCATCAGCGTAGCCAGGCTCCCGTTTCTCCATGGCCTGTCCTGCATTTCTGGTTTTGACACTTTATTCAGCATGGCCCTTTTGACCGATGGGAAGCGAGACTTCTTTGTAGCGCTGATTTGCCTTTCCAGGTTGCTTGGTTGGCCAAAAAGGGCGTATGCGTTTTTTCCTGAATATATTCAGGAAAAAACGCATACGCCCTTTTTGGCCAAGGGCATCATTGTCGAGGTTTTGCCGCTTTTCCTGTGCTTTAAAGGCGATTCGAATCTCCCTCCTGAAATCTGTTTCCTGCAATTCTGCCTTGCTTTCCAATCCTCTTCGTTGCCTTCCCTCAATATATTTGTGGACGAGAGTTATCATTTATAAGTCTGCAGGTTTGTGAATTGCAGTGCCCCTGAGCTCCATTTTTCAACTCGCTTTCTTGGGAGCTGGCCGCAAAAGCGCAGGATTGCTTCAGGCCCTATTCTGGTCCCGGGCGGCAGGCTGAGCCTGTGGTTAATTCTTCTTCCTGATGGGGAAGTAGAGTGACCTGTGCCTGTCCCAACACCTAGAGCTAGTCTCTCATTGGTTCCCAATCTTCCCGTTCATCCTCAGGACAAATTGCAACCTGTACGGAACAGGAGGTTAAAGGTGCTGATTCTCTAAGGAGGGAGATTGCTACTAAAGCGGCTGGAATGGCGAACCCGAGCATAAGGAGATGAGAAATGAGGTGCGTTTTGGAAACCTTTCCCGATCACACAGTGTACCATCTTCTGGGTTTCTCATGCATGATTTCGATGTAGGAAGATGCCCTTGAACCTGGAGATTTGGGACCCATGGGATGGGAACCACGCAGTATTAATTTAAAGGGTCTGCGTTTCCTCACCCAACCTCACCAAACCTCTCAGCCCCAAGAGTGTCCACCCTTATGTCTCCATCAGTTGTGGGTCTAGATATGGTCAATCCAGGTGGCATCACAGCCCCTGAACGAATTTTAAGAATTTCCCTCTCTTTCACTGTCTTTGTTTCACGGGTTTTTAAAAGTAATTGATTTTTATAATGGGGTTTAGCTGCTTTTCACTGCTGTGTTTCTGCCGCTTTACACCCACTTGACTCACTAACAGAGAGATATCAAAACATAGGTTTTACGATTCTTACTAGTCAGATATATTCTTGGGCGGTGAATAGGGGGTGTTGAGTCCAATTCACTGATCAAGGAGTAGGTCTTGTCTATTACATATTGGGTTTATGGAACGGTATCTGACCTAATTTGAAACCCTTGTTTTATGCATCACCCCACCTCACCTTTCCCGTTAAGCAGCCATAGTGTGTTTTCTAAACGTGGGACTCTGTTCTGTTTTGTAATTCAGTTCAAGGGTAGCGGTTTTTACATTCCCTCTATAAGTGATATCTTATGATAAGTGTCTTTTTCTGTGTGACTTATTTCACTTAGAATCGTCGTACCTAAATCCACTCATCATGCTGCTACTAGCCTTATGACGTTGATTTTATGGCTGAGTGATATTCCATTGTACATAAGGACCACAACTTCTTTATCCATTTTTCTCTTTCCTGGGATATTTAAGGTGTAACGAAGTGGAGGTTCTTGTCAACAGAGCAGCCCTAAACTTTGGGGTGCCTGTGTCTTGCTGATTTTTAGTTTTCCCAATTTATACGCCCATGAGTGGAAGTGCCCTGTACTCTCTAAGCTGAGTTTTTTAGATGTTTCAGGACACAACGTACACTTCTCCAGAGTGGCTGTTGGCAATTTACATCCCTCCCATCAGCGTAGCCAGGCTCCCGTTTCTCCATGGCCTGTCCTGCATTTCTGGTTTTGACACTTTATTCAGCATGGCCCTTTTGACCGATGGGAAGCGAGACTTCTTTGTAGCGCTGATTTGCCTTTCCAGGTTGCTTGGTTGGCCAAAAAGGGCGTATGCGTTTTTTCCTGAATATATTCAGGAAAAAACGCATACGCCCTTTTTGGCCAAGGGCATCATTGTCGAGGTTTTGCCGCTTTTCCTGTGCTTTAAAGGCGATTCGAATCTCCCTCCTGAAATCTGTTTCCTGCAATTCTGCCTTGCATTCCAGTCCTCTTCATTGCCTTCCCTCAATATATTTGTGGACGAGAGTTATCATTTATAAGTCTGCAGGTTTGTGAATTGCAGTGCCCCTGAGCTCCATTTTTCAACTCGCTTTCTTGGGAGCTGGCCGCAAAAGCGCAGGATTGCTTCAGGCCCTATTCTGGTCCCGGGCGGCAGGCTGAGCCTGTGGTTAATTCTTCTTCCTGATGGGGAAGTAGAGTGACCTGTGCCTGTCCCAACACCTAGAGCTAGTCTCTCATTGGTTCCCACTCTTCCCGTTCATCCTCAGGACAAATTGCAACCTGTACGGAACAGGAGTTTAAAAGTGCTGATTCTCCAAGGAGGGAGATTGCTACTAAAGCGGCTGGAATGGCGAACCCGAGCATAAGGAGATGAGAAATGAGGTGCGTTTTGGAAACCTTTCCCGATCACACGGTGTACCATCTTCTGGGTTTCTCATGCATGTTTTCGATGTAGGAAGATGCCCTTGAACCTGGAGATTTGGGACCCATGGGATGGGAACCACGCAGTATTACTTTAAAGGGTCTGCGTTTCCTCACCCAACCTCACCAAACCTCTCAGCCCCAAGAGTGTCCACCCTTATGTCTCCATCTTCTGTGGGTCTAGATATGGTCAATCCAGGTGGCATCACAGCCCCTGAACGAATTTTGTAAGAATTTCCCTCTCTTTCACTGTCTTTGTTTCACGGGTTTTTAAAAGTAATTGATTTTTATAATGGGGTTTAGCTGCTTTTCACTGCTGTGTTTCTGCCGCTTTACACCCACTTGACTCACTTACAGAGAGATATCAAAACATAGGTTTTACGATTCTTACTAGTCAGATATATTCTTGGGCGGTGAATAGGGGGTGTTGAGTCCAATTCACTGATCAAGGAGTAGGTCTTGTCTATTACATATTGGGTTTATGGAACGGTATCTGACCTAATTTGAAACCCTTGTTTTATGCATCACCCCACCTCACCTTTCCCGTTAAGCAGCCATAGTGTGTTTTCTAAACGTGTGACTCTTTTCTGTTTTGCAATTCAGTTCAAGGGTAGCGGTTTTTACATTCCCTCTGTAAGTGATATCTTATGATAAGTGTCTTTTTCTGTGTGACTTATTTCACTTAGAATCGTCGTACCTAAATCCACTCATCATGCTGCTACTAGCCTTATGACGTTGATTTTATGGCTGAGTGATATTCCATTGTACATAAGGACCACAACTTCTTTATCCATTTTTCTCTTTCCTGGGATATTTAAGGTGTAACGAAGTGGAGGTTCTTGTCAACAGAGCAGCCCTAAACTTTGGGGTGCCTGTGTCTTGCTGATTTTTAGTTTTCCCAATTTATACGCCCATGAGTGGAAGTGCCCTGTACTCTCTAAGCTGAGTTTTTTAGATGTTTCAGGACACACCGTACACTTCTCCAGAGTGGCTGTTGGCAATTTACATCCCTCCCATCAGCGTAGCCAGGCTCCCGTTTCTCCATGGCCTGTCCTGCATTTCTGGTTTTGACACTTTATTCAGCATGGCCCTTTTGACCGATGGGAAGCGAGACTTCTTTGTAGCGCTGATTTGCCTTTCCAGGTTGCTTGGTTGGCCAAAAAGGGCGTATGCGTTTTTTCCTGAATATATTCAGGAAAAAACGCATACGCCCTTTTTGGCCAAGGGCATCATTGTCGAGGTTTTGCCGCTTTTCCTGTGCTTTAAAGGCGATTCGAATCTCCCTCCTGAAATCTGTTTCCTGCAATTCTGCCTTGCTTTCCAATCCTCTTCGTTGCCTTCCCTCAATATATTTGTGGACGAGAGTTATCATTTATAAGTCTGCAGGTTTGTGAATTGCAGTGCCCCTGAGCTCCATTTTTCAACTCGCTTTCTTGGGAGCTGGCCGCAAAAGCGCAGGATTGCTTCAGGCCCTATTCTGGTCCCGGGCGGCAGGCTGAGCCTGTGGTTAATTCTTCTTCCTGATGGGGAAGTAGAGTGACCTGTGCCTGTCCCAACACCTAGAGCTAGTCTCTCATTGGTTCCCACTCTTCCCGTTCATCCTCAGGACAAATTGCAACCTGTACGGAACAGGAGGTTAAAGGTGTTGATTCTCCAAGGAGGGAGATTGCTACTAAAGTGGCTGGAATGGCGAACCCGAGCATAAGGAGATGAGAAATGAGGTGCGTTTTGGAAACCTTTCCCGATCACACGGTGTACCATCTTCTGGGTTTCTCATGCATGTTTTCGATGTAGGAAGATGCCCTTGAACCTGGAGATTTGGGACCCATGGGATGGGAACCACGCAGTATTACTTTAAAGGGTCTGCGTTTCCTCACCCAACCTCACCAAAACTCTCAGCCCCAAGAGTGTCCACCCTTATGTCTCCATCAGCTGTGGGTCTAGATTTCGTCAATCCAGGTGGCATCACAGCCCCTGAACGAATTTTGTAAGAATTTCCCTCTCTTTCACTGTCTTTGTTTCACGGGTTTTTAAAAGTAATTGATTTTTATAATGGGGTTTAGCTGCTTTTCACTGCTGTGTTTCTGCCGCTTTACACCCACTTGACTCACTTACAGAGAGATATCAAAACATAGGTTTTAAGATTCTTACTAGTCAGATATATTCTTGGGTGGTGAATAGGGGGTGTTGAGTCCAATTCACTGATCATGGAGTAGGTCTTGTCTATTACATATTGGATTTATGGATCGGTATCTGACGTAATTTGAAACCCTTTTTTTATGCATCACCCCACCTCACCTTTCCCCTTAAGCAGCCATAGTGTGTTTTCTAAACGTGGGACTCTGTTCTGTTTTGTAATTCAGTTCAAGGGTAGCGGTTTTTACATTCCCTCTATAAGTGATATCTTATGATAAGTGTCTTTTTCTGTGTGACTTATTTCACTTAGAATCGTCGTACCTAAATCCACTCATCATGCTGCTACTAGCCTTATGACGTTGATTTCATGGCTGAGTGATATTCCATTGTACATAAGGACCACAACTTCTTTATCCATTTTTCTCTTTCCTGGGATATTTAAGGTGTAACGAAGTGGAGGTTCTTGTCAACAGAGCAGCCCTAAACTTTGGGGTGCCTGTGTCTTGCTGATTTTTAGTTTTCCCAATTTATACGCCCATGAGTGGAAGTGCCCTGTGCTCTCTTAGCTGAGTTTTCTAGATGTTTCAGGACACACCGTACACTTCTCCAGAGTGGCTGTTGGCAATTTACATCCCGCCCATCAGCGTAGCCAGGCTCCCGTTTCTCCATGGCCTGTCCTGCATTTCTGGTTTTGACACTTTATTCAGCATGGCCCTTTTGACCGATGGGAAGCGAGACTTCTTTGTAACGCTGATTTGCCTTTCCAGGTTGCTTGGTTGGCCAAAGAGGACGTATGCGTTTTTTCCTGAATATATTCAGGAAAAAACGCATACGCCCTTTTTGGCCAAGGGCATCATTGTCGAGGTTTTGCCGCTTTTCCTGTGCTTTAAAGGCGATTCGAATCTCCTTCCTGAAATCTGTTTCCTGCAAATCTGCCTTGCTTTCCAGTCCTCTTCGTTGCCTTCCCTCAATATATTTGTGGACGAGAGTTATCATTTATAAGTCTGCAGGTTTGTGAATTGCAGTGCCCCTGAGCTCCATTTTTCAACTCGCTTTCTTGGGAGCTGGCCGCAAAAGCGCAGGATTGCTTCAGGCCCTATTCTGGTCCCGGGCGGCAGGCTGAGCCTGTGGTTAATTCTTCTTCCTGATGGGAAAGTAGAGTGACCTGTGCCTGTCCCAACACCTAGAGCTAGTCTCTCTTTGGTTCCCACTCTTCCCGTTCATCCTCAGGACAAATTGCAACCTGTACGGAACAGGAGGTTAAAGGTGCTGATTCTCCAAGGAGGGAGATTGCTACTAAAGGGGCTGGAATGGCGAACCCGAGCATAAGGAGATGAGAAATGAGGTGCGTTTTGGAAACCTTTCCCGATCACACGGTGTACCATCTTCTGGGTTTCTCATGCATGTTTTCGATGTAGGAAGATGCCCTTGAACCTGGAGATTTGGGACCCATGGGATGGGAACCACGCAGTATTACTTTAAAGGGTCTGCGTTTCCTCACCCAACCTCACCAAACCTCTCAGCCCCAAGAGTGTCCATCCTTATGTCTCCATCAGCTGTGGGTCTAGATATCGTCAATCCAGGTGGCATCACAGCCCCTGAACGAATTTTGTAAGAATTTCCCTCTCTTTCACTGTCTTTGTTTCACGGGTTTTTAAAAGTAATTGATTTTTATAATGGGGTTTAGCTGCTTTTCACTGCTGTGTTTCTGCCACTTTACACCCACTTGACTCACTTACAGAGAGATATCAAAACATAGGTTTTAAGATTCTTACTAGGCAGATATATTCTTGGGCGGTGAATAGGGGGTGTTGAGTCCAATTCACTGAGCAAGGAGTAGGTATTGTCTATTACCTATTGGGTTTATGGAACGGTATCTGAGCTAATTTGAAACCCTTGTTTTAGGCATAACCCCACCTCACCTTTCCCATTAAGCAGCCATAGTGTGTTTTCTAAACGTGTGACTCTGTTCTGTTTTGTAATTCAGTTCAAGGGTAGTGGTTTTTACATTCCCTCTATAAGTGATATCTTATGATAAGTGTCTGTTTCTGTGTGACTTATTTCACTTAGAATCGTCGTACCTAAATCCACTCATCATGCTGCTACTAGTCTTATGATGTTGATTTCATGGCTGAGTGATATTCCATTGTACATAAGGACCACAACTTCTTTATCCATTTTTCTCTTTCCTGGGATATTTAAGGTGTAACGAAGTGGAGGTTCTTGTCAACAGAGCTGCCCTAAACTTTGGGGTGCCTGTGTCTTGCTGATTTTTAGTTTTCCCAATTTATACGCCCATGAGTGGAAGTGCCCTATGCTCTCAAAGCTGAGTTTTTTAGATGTTTCAGGACACAACGTACACTTCTCCAGAGTGGCTGTTGGCAATTTATATCCCGCCCATCAGCGTAGCCAGGCTCCCGTTCCTCCATGGCCTGTCCTGCATTTCTGGTTTTGAAACTTTATTCAGCATGGCCCTTTTGACCGATGGGAAGCGAGACTTCTTTGTAGCGCTGATTTGCCTTTCCAGGTTGCTTGGTTGGCCAAAAAGGGCGTATGCGTTTTTTCCTGAATATATTCAGGAAAAAATGCATACGCCCTTTTTGGCCAAGGGCATCATTGTCGAGGTTTTGCCGCTTTTCCTGTGCTTTAAAGGCTATTCGAATCTCCCGCCTGAAGTCTGTTTCCTGCAATTCTGCCTTGCTTTCAAATCCTCTTCGTTGCATTCACTCAATATATTTGTGGACGAGAGTTATCATTTATAAGTCTGCAGGTTTGTGAATTGCAGTGCCCTTGAGCTCCATTTTTCACATCGCTTTCTTGGGAGCTGGCCGCAAAAGCGCAGGATTGCTTCAGGCCCTATTCTGGTCCCGGGCGGCAGGCTGAGCCTGTGGTTTATTCTTCTTCCTGATGGGAATATAGAGTGACCTGTGCCTGTCCCAACACCTAGAGCTAGTCTCTCATTGGTTCCCACTCTTCCCGTTCATCCTCAGGACAAATTGCAACCTGTACGGAACAGGAGGTTAAAGGTGCTGATTCTCCAAGGAGGGAGATTGCTAGTAAAGCGGCTGGAATGGCGAACCCGAGCACAAGGAGATGAGAAATGAGGTGCGTTTTGGAAACCTTTCCCGATCACACGGTGTACCATCTTCTGGGTTTCTCATGCATGTTTTTGATGTAGGAAGATGCCTTTGAACCTGGAGATTTGGGACCCATGGGATGGGTACCACGCAGTATTACTTTAAAGGGTCTGCGTTTCCTCTCCCAACCTCACCAAACCTCTCAGCCCTAAGAGTGTCCAGCCTTATGTGTAACCCAGCCGTGTGTCTAGATATGGTCAATCCAGGTTGCTTCACTGCCCCTGAACGAACTTTTTACTAATTTCTCTCTCTTTCATTTTATTTGTTAGGTTTTTTTTTTTTGGTAATTTATTTTTAGAATGGGGTTTAGCTGATTTTCACCGCTGTGTTTATGCTGCTTTACACCCACTTGACTCACTTACAGAGAGATATCAATACATAAGTTTTAAGATTTTACTAGTCAGATATATTCTTGTGCCGTGAATAGGGAGTGTTGAGTCCAGTTCACTGAGCAAGGGGTAGGTCTTGTCTATTACATATTGGGTTTATGGAACGGTATCTGAGCTAATTTGAAACCCTTGTTTTATGCATCACCCCACCTCACCTTTCCCGTTAAGCAGCCATAGTGTGTTTTCTAAACGTGGGACTCTGTTCTGTTTTGTAATTCAGTTCAAGGGTAGCGGTTTTTACATTCCCTCTATAAGGGATATCTTATGATAAGTGTCTTTTTCTGTGTGACTTATTTCACTTAGAATCGTCGTACCTAAATCCACTCATCATGCTGCTACTAGCCTTATGACGTTGATTTCATGGCTGAATGATATTCCATTGTACATAAGGACCACAACTTCTTTCTCCATTTTTCTGTTTCCTGGGATATTTAAGGTGTAACGAAGTGGAGGTTCTTGTCAACAGAGCAGCCGTAAACTTTGGGGTGCCTGTGTCTTGCTGATTTTTAGTTTTCCCAATTTATACGCCCATGAGTGGAAGTGCCCTAAGCTCTCTAAGCTGAGTTTTCTAGATGTTTCAGGACACACCGTACATTTCTCCAGAGTGGCTGTTGGCAATTTACATCCCGCCCATCAGCGTAGCCAGGCTCCCGTTTCTCCATGGCCTGTCCTGCATTTCTGGTTTTGACACTTTATTCAGCATGGCCCTTTTGACCGATGGGAAGCGAGACTTCTTTGTAGCACTGATTTGCCTTTCCAGGTTGCTTGGTTGGCCAAAAAGGGCGTATGCGTTTTTTCCTGAATATATTCAGGAAAAAACGCATACGCCCTTTTTGGCCAAGGGCATCATTGTCGAGGTTTTGCCGCTTTTCCTGTGCTTTAAAGGCGATTCGAATCTACCTCCTGAAATTTGTTTCCTGCAATTCGGCCTTGCTTTCATATCGTCTTTGTTGCCTTCCCTCAATATATTTTTAGACGAGAGTGACCATTTATAATTCTGCATGTTTGTGAATTGCAGTGCCCCTTAGCTCCATTTTGCAACTCGCTTTTTTGTGAGCTGGCTGCAAAACCGCAGGATTCCTTTAGGCCTTATACTGGTTCCGTGGGGCAGGCTGAGCCTGTGGTTAATTCTTCTTTTTGATTTGAAATTAGAGTGACCTGTGCCTGTCTGAACATCTAGGTCTTGTCTCTCATTGTTTCTCCTCCTTCCCCTTCATTCTCTGGACAAATTCCAAAGTCTGTGCAGCAGGATGTTGAAGATGCTGACATCCTCAAGTGTGGAGAATGTTAGGAAAGAGGCTGGAGGTGTTAACCCGACAACCAGGGGATTAGGAGATGAGGTGCCTTTCCCAAAATCTTCCTGATCCCACCGTGTACCATCTTCTGGGTGTCACAGGCATGTTTTAGCTGTAGGAAAGGTCCCATGTATGTAAGGAGAACACCAGGGATTTTTTCAAATCAGTGTCTCCCCGAACCCCAATCTGGGGAATTTTTAAGCTACTGGTACCTGTTTGTTCATTAAGGGACTGGGCTGTAGGCAGAGTCCGAACTTTAGAGGATTGAAGTCTTAATGGTCAGAAACGCTCACCATCGGCCTCCTTTAGTTTCCATTTTATCTGTAGTTGATAGATGATGTCGATATATATATCTATTGTTTTTCAGATTATTTCCCCATAGGGGTTATTACAAAATATTGAGTATAGTTCCCTGTGCTATACAGCAGTTCCTTGTTGATGATATATTTTATACATAGCAGTGTGTATATGTTAATCCGAAACTGTTAATTTATCCCTCCTCCCACCTTTCCCCTTTGGTAATAAAAAAATACAAGATTTTATACTTCTCAGAAATCTAGGAGCTGAAAGAGAGGTATCATTTTCAATGGAAAATCATTCAAAACATGATTGAAACTTCAGCCAAGATTAGTAGATCCACATCCTTGGAAAGAAATCACTGCATTTCTCTAATGTTGACCTGACAAATATGACAAACCCCTCCACTGAACTTGCTTATAATAAAGTGATGGAAATATCAAATGGAAGTGTTAGAAATACCTTAGTTTACACGAGCCTTATACACTGCTCTATGTTAACTACAGTTTGGCTCACACATCTGTTCATTGAAGTTACAATATTTGGCTCACACATCTGTTCATTGAAGTTACAATGTTCTCAAATTCTGTTACTGATCCTGCAGAGTCGGCCCCAACAAGGGTCCCCCTGCCCAGTGTCATTGGAGCCAACAGATCGAGACTGAGTTTGGTTCAGAAGCAAAGGAAAACTTTATATTTTGATCAGAGAATGAAGAGGTGAGAGCGTGCGCTCCCCCGCGGGCTGTGGGCCGGGCTGCTGTGTAGGGATCCCGTCAGCGTCAGCAGGAGGGACGGGGCGGAGCTCTCGAGGGCTGGGTTGGCTGGAGCTCAGGCTCTATGTGGCGGAGTCTGCACAGGGCCCCGAGAGCTGAGGTGTCGGCCCAGCCATTTTGCACTAGGAAATCGGGTCTGAAGTGCCAGGTGTGGGACCTCTGCCTGTGGAAACCTAGGAGCAAGTGAAATTAGAAAAAGCACAAAGGAAAAAAAGGTTATAGTTTATTTTATTGCCCAGATTCTATTTTTATCTCCCAGGAATTTTTAATGGGCTTTGCCGGTGACAAACCCCTCCTCTGCCTCTTGTCCCATTCCACATTCTTGGGGCGCTTAGGGTGCAGACACCTCTTCTGTAAATGCTTCGTGCTGAGTTGGGTGTCTTCATACCCGGGGGAGGGGCAGGACTTCTCCCCAGCAGCCTCCAGGTGAGGTTGATTGTCCCGAGGCCTCCTCCCTCACTGCTTGTCTGCCTGAGCACCAGCGTTGGAAGTTTTATAGATTCTAATGACCTTTAAGGGTCCAGGAAAGAGATGCGCAGGGACGCTGGGGGGGCCGGTTTTACCCTGCTCCACATTGGTTCGGACCCCTTAGGCTGACGGTTTCTGCCAGCCTAGATGCTCTGACCAGTAGTCTGTGCTTTCTTCAGTTAGGCCACTGAATTAACGTACAAACAGCACCAGGTGTCAGAGCCCTGCCTGCTCAACTCCCAGACAGTCCAGGGCCGGTGGTGATCCAGGACCATGACGGCCACTCAGTCACCGCCCTTTTGAAGTAACCAGGAGTACATCTGGTCTCATTGGCCGCCATCACCGTGGTGTCTGTAGGCTTTTCTATGGTGGCAGCATTATTTACGGGTCCCCTGCCAGGTTTATTAGGTCCGCTCTGGGTGCAGTAAGTCCTGCAAGCAATAGTCTGTTCTTTTGGGGCACACTCTTGTGGTTTTCTGAGAGAAGCTCCAGGTCAAGTGATGGTCACACGAGTCGTCATGGGGGCCTTTTGTCCCAGGTTGTCTCTCTGGAGGTTGGAGTTGGAGGGCCTCCTCACTCGAGGTCATTGTGCCCACGGAGCGATCCCTGCAACTTCAGGGCATGGTGGGTGTTTAGGATCACCAAGTGGCGTCATTTACCCTTAGGAGGGAGCTGGCCTTGCGGGCTGTTCATTTCCAGGTTTTTAGATACCCCCAGTATCCTGGTCGGATGGGGTGGCTGGCCAATGCCTGGAGGGCATTCTTGCGTTGTTCCATTTCAAGTGGTCCCAGTTTTGGCACTAAAACTCCAAGGGCGATTCGCCTTCGACTAGGAATGTAAAGGTCAAAGGGTTTAGCTAAATTAGGGAGGTCCAGGGCAAGGGTCTGAATTGACTGCTCTTTCCATTCTTGAAAGGCCGCTTCTGGATTCTATTCAAAAGGATCATCATCTTTTCCTTTCAGTGTTTCATATAGAGGCCCAGGTATTAGACTGTAGTTAGGGATCCAGATGCAGCAAACCCCAGTCTCCCCAGGAACCCCTAAGCTGTCTTCTAGTTTTAGGAAGGGTGAGGCTGCAAATGGCTTCTTCCCTTTCCTGGGATGGGCTTCTCCGATCTTCTGTGAGAATGAAGCCCAGGCAGGTCACCTTCGTCTGTGATATTTGAGCCTTTTTCTTGGACACCTTCTATCTTTTATTGGCTAGGTAGTCCAGAGGCCTCCTTAGTAGGGCTGGCGATCAGAATGTCGTCAGCATATTTTTTTAAAATTTATTTATTTATTATTTATGGCTGTGTTGTGTCTTCGTTTCTGTGTGAGGGCTTTCTCTAGTTGCGGCAAGCGGGGGCCACTCTTCATCGCGGTGTGCGGGCCTCTCACTATCGCAGCCTCTCTTATTGTGGAGCAAGGCTCCAGACGCGCAGGCTCAGTAATTGTGGCTCACGGGCCTATTTGCTCCGCGGCATATGGGATCTTCTCAGACCAGGGCTCGAACCTGTGTCCCCTGCATTGGCAGGCAGATTCTCAACCACTGCGCCACCAGGGAAGCCCAGGATGTCGTCTGCATATTGAAGGAGGGTTCACTTCTCCAGAGGTAGATCTTTTAGGGTTTTAGCTAACGTTTCCCCAAAGATGGTGTGGGAATTTTTGAACCCCTGGGGCAGGACGGCCAAGCAGTATTGTTTTTGTTGTATGTTGAGTCCTGCCACTCACAGCCAAAATTTCTTGTGACTCTGGGACTAATGGAATACAGAAGAAGGCATCATTGAAGTCTAATACAGAATACCATGTCCTGGTGGATGGTAGAATGGCCAGCAGGGTGTAGGAATTAGGAACTACTGGATGTATATCCTCTGTGGCTTCACTGACTGTCCTGGCGTCCTTTACCAGGTCCCCAGCAGCCCACGGGGCTCTCATTGTCAGGCCCCTCCCAGGATATGGAGCTCACCTGGGCAGGTAGCCAGCAGCCCAGTGGGCTCTCGTGGTCAGGCCCCTCCCAGGATATGGAGCTCACCTGGGCAGGTACCCAGCAGCCCACAGGGCTCTCGTGGTCAGGCCCCTCCCAGGATATGGAGCTCACCTGGGCAGGTACCCAGCAGCTCACGGGGCTCTCGTGGGCAGGCCTCTCCCTGGATATGGGGCTCACCTGGGCAGGTACCCAGCAGCTCACGGGGCTCTCGAGGGCAGGCCCCTCCCAGGATATGGAGCTCACCTGGGCAGGTACCCAGCAGCTCACGGGGCTCTCGAGGGCAGGCCCCTCCCAGGATATGGAGCTCACCTGGGCAGGTACCCAGCAGCTCACGGGGCTCTCGTGGGCAGGCCCCTCCCTGGATATGGAGCTCCCGTGGACAGGTACCCCGGCAGAGCTGGGCACACAGGAACCGTGCACATAGCCCTCATTGCAGAGCACCCCCAGCACACCTGTCGCTCAGAGCTGACACAGAGCACCTCAGAGCAGGGCTTGAACTAACAAACAGCAGCTCCGACATGTCTGTGACCCTAGGCTTCACTCTGTGCGGCCTCCCTCCACCTGGTCTTCCAGGGGCTTCCACTGCAGCCGGGGCACCAGGCCTCTGTCTCCACCCACCAACCCTCCTCTCCCTGACTCCTGGGTTCCTCTCATTAGGAGAGGGTCTTCTTGAAGTTGTCTTCCACTCATGGACCAGATAAAATGATTAGAAAACAAGCCAGGGCTGCTGCCCCTTGTCTATCCTGACTCTCGGGACCCTACACCTGTTCCTTGGATCTGGCCGGTGCAGCAAGGCCCATTATCTGCAACTCTGAGCCCCTGAGGGGCGAGGATTGGCTGACCTGGGCAGCCTGACCTGGCCGGCCAGCCCTTCCCAGGTGTGCCTGGGTTGAGGTCAATGTAAATACCCCTCCAGGCAGCAAAAGCCTCTGCAGCTGTGCCTGACGCCATATTCTCTGCCCCGTCAGCAGTCTCGGGGTTGTGCTGGTGGGAGGGAGTAGGGCCCAGGGCTCTATGAGTGGCCGCGTGTGAGTGGGGCTCTGCTGGACTTTCTGCAGGATTTGCCGGGCTGCCACCCGCTAAAGAAGACGATGTGTCACCCATACCTGCTGCTGGAATTTCTCCCCGGGCAGAGGTGAGGAAGGAAAAAAGCAGTGGGGACCGGGACAGGAGGGGTACCTCAGTCAGGGAAATGAAAAGCTTCCAGAAGAGCGCCCGGGGCCAGGACCATCCAGGCTGGCCTGCAGGCACCAAGTCGGCCTGCGTGCTGTCGCTGGTGTGACTCCAAGCCCTTTCCTCTAGACTTTAAAGTCTTTGCACACATTCAGGTGTTTTACCTGGGAAGGGTGGGAAAAGTTCAGCAGCAGCTGGCCTGAGGCTCAGCTCACGTTTACTCAGAGACACCTCCTCACGGTCCCCCAGCTTTGCAATGAGGACGCTCCTTGCAGGGGAGCTGCTGGCTGCATGGGAGACGATTCCCCACCTCTGACCAACTTCAGAATTGTTTACCACTGGAGCAAGTGCCCTGATAGTGTTTTCCTCTGTATGACCAGTGGGTTCTGTTTTTTTTTTTTTTCTTTTTTGGTTCAAGGTAGGTTTTATTCCTCTTTTTGTATTTATAGATATAAGCATGGGAATAATTCATTCATATAAATACGTCTATGGGAAGGACAGAACTTTTTTTTCTGTTTTATGTTTTTAAATATTTTTTAATTTTTAAATTTTATTTTATTCATTGTTTTATACAGCAGGTTCTTATTGGTTATCTATTTTATACATATAAGTGTATATATGTCAATCCCAGGCTCGCAATTCATCCCACCACCACCACCCTGCCACTTTCCCCCCTTGGTGACCATACATTTGTTCTCTACATCTGTGTCTCTATTTCTGCCTTGCAAACCGGTTCATCTGTACCATTTTTCTAGGTTCCACATGTATGCGTTAATATACGATATTTGTTTTTCTTTTTCTGACTTACTTCACTCTGTATGACAGTCTCTAGATCTTTCCACGTCTCTACAAATGACCCAATTTCATTCCTTTTTATGGCTGAGTAATATTCCATTTTATATATGTACCACATATTTTCCATTTGTCTATCTATGGGCATTTAGGTTGCTTCCATGACCTGGCTATTGTAAATAGTGCTGCAATGAACATTGTGGTGAATGTGTCTTTTTGAATTATGGTTTTCTCTGGGTATACGCCCAGTAGTGGGATTGCT